>NW_023270380.1:5554156-5596244 GCF_011800145.1 Mirounga leonina
ATCACTGGCATGGAGACCCAAAGCCGGTCATCACTGGAATGGAGACCCAAAGCCGGTCATCACTGGCATGGAGATCCAAAGCCGGTCATCACTGGCATGGAGACCCAAAGCTGGTCATCACCGGAAGGGAGACCCAAAGCCGGTCATCACTGGCATGGAGACCCAAAGCTGGACATCACTGGGTGGGAGACCCAAATCCGGTCATCACTGGGAGGTAGACCCAAAGCCGGTCATCACTGGGAGGGAGACCCAAAGCCGGTCATCACTGGGAGGGAGACCCAAAGCTGGTCATCACTAGCATGGAGACCCAAAGCCAATCATCACTGGGAGGAAGAGTCGGCTTGGGGAGGTCTGGCCCGGCTCATTGGCTTAGCTGAGGATTTTCCCTCAGTGTCTGGCCAACCAAGGAACTCCAGTGTCCCCTGCAGCTGCCTCAAGGTGTCAGGCCCCCAAGCCCTGGGAAATGTGGGCTCTGCTTAATGGCTGTCATAGGACAAATGTGTTTATAGAAAGGGCCCTGCCTCAGTCTCCCAGCTGGGCTTGCATGGATCATTCCTACCAACAGTAAACAAGGGCCAAGTTTCCCCACACTGACTGTGGGGCCTTCCTATGAGCACTTTAGCCCTTCCAAGGGCTGGCTACCATTCCAACAAACCAGAAAGGAATATGATGGAAAAGAAAGAAAAGTGGTAGGATTGCAATTGCTGGTGTAGGTGCCTAGATCTTTCTAGAAGTTTGTATGCAATTGGAGGGAAGGGGCTCCATCTTCCTCATTGTTGTATCCCCAACACCTTAGCACAGCCTGGGGAAAAAGCCAGGGCCCCCCAAGCCTGTGTGACAACTCCGCAGAACAACACCCTTGTGCAAAGGAAAAGGTGCCCCTCTTTTCAGGTGAAGGCAACCCCCTAGCACATCCAGCAGGAAATCACAATCAGGATTTCAGCGCCCATTCATATTCCACCTTTCACAAGTCACACCCTTGGCCGAGCCTAGAACCTTGTGCAGTGCACAAACTGCACATCTGTACGTGGCATCCCTGAACATAGAGAGTGTTCAGAACATGTCAGTAAGTTGAATCCATGCAGTAGGGAGACATACTGTGGCCTTCCAAACCATTTGGCTTGTAAATGCCAAGTAAGCAGCTTATTTCAATATGGGTTTTCATTGATTGGACTTTATACGGTAAATCAAGCCTTTTGGAAACCCCAACCCCAGACCAAATAGCCAGACCACTGTCATTTGGAAGTTTCCTGGCCTGCTCTGGAGACATGGACAGAACCCTAAGAGAAGGAAACTACCCTGTGTCCTAGGGATCCTGAGACTCCTGCCCCGCTTTAGCCAGAAAGCCCTACAACAGCCCTACTCCCAGCACAGTTGTGGCAGGGTAGAGCAGAAATGCTGCCTCAGGGAACTCTGGGGGCGGCCCTCTAGCTGCCCCAGCCTCACCTATGTCCCCCAGGGCTCCCACCTGGAGGAGCCACCCCAGCCAGCTCAGGGGCAGAGCCCTCCGTTCTTCATTCTCGCTCACAGGTGGCTCCCACGGAGCCTCGGTAATGTGACTATTCGCTTAGGTCACTTTTCGTTTCGTTCCACAAGGTGCAAAAAGTGCGTGAGGGCGCGCTGGCCAGGACGGCTGTCACCGGTGAGTCTTAGGGCTGGTCTGTCCGCTGGCCACTCCTCCGGGCCACCCCAGGTGGGTGGCCCCAATGGGGAGGACTGTCCCACGGCCACAGGTGCTCCCTAACTGTGTGGCCTCGAGGAAGGCGGGGGACTCCTCTCCTCTGGAGCCACCAGAACACAGGGACCACTGCAGACCCAGTCGTATTCCTTCAGGGCTCCCCTGGCTCCGTGCAGAAGAGACATTTTCACACGTGTTTACCACACGCCCGTGCCATGTGGGGCGCTGTTCGCGTGCACCCGGGACTCAGGAATGAACCACCAGCGCCCGGTATGTGCCTCGCAGAGCTTGCCTTCCCAATCCCCTGGCTCTTCTCCGGCCACTGGTCCCCAGAGCGTGCCAGATCAGCAGGCTCTCTCCTGATTCTCCACTTGCGTTTTGCCTGACATTTATTATCCAGAATACACAGAGGTTGAGTCCAGCCTAGAAGGTGATGACCCCCACAAGAAGCCACTCCCACTGCACAACGCCAATCATCCCCCACCCATGTGGTTTTTCTTCTCTTAGCTTCCTCCCTGTCTCAGCCCTCTTGATTTTCTCTTTTTTTCCTGTCCTGTTTCCTTGTTTTCTTTCTCCTGTCCTCTTGTCTCCCCTGCTCCCTCGTAGGGCCCCTGGACCCATGGTAAAGAAGCTACTGACCCTGGCAAAGCATCTCCATGTCTGAGACACTTTCCAAGGGCAGAGGAGCTTGAGAGATGCCCTTCCACGGCAGCCAGGTGCCCAGGGGAAGGCCCTGTTGGCCGTGGATGTGCACCATCTGTGGGCATATCCCATGGTTCCAAAAGAAAAGGGCTGAGGACGTGGCCCCACAGGCCTTGCTGACCCACCCAATAACAGGACACTCCAGTACATCAGCACCTTCCACCACACTTTCTCCAAAGTGGCCCAGCGGCTGTGACAATCAATGGCTGTCCCCTAGGCTCACTCCACCTCTCCCCCCCCCCACTGCCAGGAACTCAGGACCCAGGAGGATGCATCTCCTGGATCCTGTGGATGGAGAATGAAGGTGTCAGCCTCTAGATTCAAAGCCAACTGAGAGTCAACATCAGAACATTAGCCTCTAAGGGCAGCCATTCTAAGCAATTTCCAGAAATACGCTGCTGACCACATGAGACTATCCCACACTAAGTATACATTCATGTAAGTTGAGTTACAGTCTTAGAAACGGAAATCTGTTTTGGGCAACAGCAAATGAAAAGTTGACAGTTTGCAAGAAGGCTACACGAAGGAACCACATGGGGGAAGAGTGAGCCAGGGCGTCTCCTGCACACCCAGTGAGCGCAGGCCAGCACTCACAAGCCAGGCTGAGCTAGGCCCATGTGGCCCATGCGCAGATTTGCAAGGGTCTCTCAAACGTGACCCGGGGCTTGGAATTATTTTAAAAAGCCAAGAGCATTTGTGTCCATTTTTACTTTTTTCAAATCAACAAATTAATTATTTTACACTTCCCTCTTTGAGACAAATCTGTTAAGAGACGGATGAGTCTGCTTTTGCCCAACCCCTCACTCCCAGTGCCCTCAGCTGACTCAACAATGTGCCGTCTTTAATTGCTTTTGTTCCTTCTCATATATTGTTCATTTTATACCCACAGCGGAGCACTGCCTGTAGACAAGAAGCATAAGAAACACTGATGATGAATTACAAGGAGCTTATTAGCAAGAAGCACAAAATGGTAATAATTTTGCAAATTTATCTCCGGATTGTTTTCACCAGATCCAGACTTCTAATACTTCAAAAATATAAGTTGAAAAGAAAAAAAATTACACAGTTTTATATATATAATTATATCCAATTTCATATTTTTTGTTTTTAGAGAGGGAGGGAGAGAAACAGAGGGGGAGAGAGAGAGAGAGAGAATCCCAAGCAGGCTCCACACCCAGTGCAGAACCCAATGTGGGACTTGACTCCACAACCCTGACACCATGACCTGAGCCAAAACCAAGAGTCAGATGCCCAACCAACTGAGCCACCCAGGCCCCCCTGGTTTTTTATTTATTGGTAAGGGAAAAAATTCATTATTTCAGAGCAGCCTAAATCTCATGTTTTATCTTGTCAGAAATAAAATTTCAAAAATTAGAAATATAGACCAGTTCAAGTGCAAAATTAAGCATTCTTAACATCAGGAAAATAAAACCATTTTTGCCTCTTTTTTGTTATAATGTTGTAAAATATATTATATATCATATATATATAGAGAGAGAGAGAGAGAGAGGAACTAAAATCAAATCATAATATATACCTTTTTCTATTCACTATGATTCACACTTTTTCTCACATAATTCACCTCAAACTAAGGGCTATGTGTCACTAGTGAAGAAAGGATACGTATCATGAGTATCATTTTAAAGATTATATAAAAATAAACTTTCAATGCAAAAACTAAGAAAACACTAATCTATAAAAGATGTTTTACTCCAAATCACTTCTTTATCAAATACCACTCAAAAAGGAAAAACATGTTTCCAGTCACAGGAAGTTTTAAGAGATTGTCTAAGAGTCAAAATATGGGAGGACACTCTCATCAGGATCTGATAGATCCAATTTTAATTTTCAAGTTTCTTTTTTGAGCAGTTCTATCTATTTGTAAGAATTGATATTGCTTGACTTTTGTTCTTCATTAGAGGTTTTCCAAAGGAAGTAATTACTTCTTTTTTCTTGAAAGAATAAGATTCATTCTGTCTTCCAATTACTCCCTATGAATCCATTGGACCCTTTTATATATCTAAGTTACATTTGGGGACCTTTAAGTTAATTTTTCCATAATCTGAAACATGTTTGCTATTTCATCGATACTCATGAATTCTTCCGAACAAGGATACAGTGACCTGGATTAGCAGGATGATGCAACAATGAGATAAATCACCACAACTGCATCTTTCTTAGCCGTCCTGTCCAATTGGCAAGAGCATGGCATCATCTTCAAGAGTGTATAAAGGAACACTGGAGACTCCATCTCTGTAGCTCACATTGAACACTGTTGAAATTTTGGAATTTTTTGCTTTCTGTCGATAATGGCAAACAGAAAAAAAAAAAAGAAAGCTCTTCACAATTCTTAGATGAATCAGAAGATGAAGGCAGAGACAGTAGGACTCTAGACTCTAACAACAGTGATGAAATTGATCATGTAAGTGAAATCTCAGACCATAAGTCTTCAGAGAGCAATATGTTCAACAAATGTTCTCAAACTCAAAACTGATGGGTGGATGATATATTGCCATGGACCAAAAGATCTTGGACCATTTTGTTTGCTCACAAGGTGTTTGGAGTGTTCTTTCATCTTCTATGATGTCTACGCCCTGGGAATACCCTTGAGGGGATAAATGTTGAAATGTTTACAAACAGAGGTGGCTAAAAGAAAACAGAGAAACCTGTTGGATTGATCATCTTAAATCGAAAACAATTCTTTGCGATTTTGAAGCAAAGAAGATGGCCATCTCTTCATCATAATTACGTGCTGTCGAAGGCTTCAAATTTTTTTCTCGTATTTTGACAATGAAAGTGCAAGGAGAAGCAGAAGCAATGATAAGCTAGAACCTGTTAGAGATATGTGTGAAGCCTGAGTCAGTACTTACAAGACAGATGGTTCCAGAGTCATGCATGACAGCCGATGAGCAGTTGGTTGCATTCAAAGAGTGTTCTTCCTTTTCAGTGTTTATATATTCAAAATCAGGAAAATATGGGGGAAAATTTGGACATTTTATGTTTAATTCTCGTGTCTAAATTTTTAGCAGGGTCATTTTTCACTCTCTCGTCACTCTTCCACCATATGATTTCATTCATGTGGAATTTAAGAAATAAAACAGAGGACCATAGGGGAAGGGAAAAATAAAATAAGGTGAAATCAGAGAGGGAGACAAACCATAAGAGACTCTTAACTACAGGGAACAAACTGAGGGTTGCTGGAGGGGAGGGTCGTGGGGGGATGGGGTAACTGGGTGATGGACATTAAGGAGGGCACTTGATGGAATGAGCACTGGGTGTTACATGCAACTGATGAATCACTAAACTCTACCTCTGAAACTAATAATACACTATATTTTACTTACCTGAATTTAAATTAAAAAAATAAACTAAAAGAAAAAAGAAAAAAAAAAAGGAAATAAAACAGAACAGTTGCCCCTGAGGTACCCAACTCCAACACCACCATTCATCCCTTGAATCTTACCCCCATCTCCTCAAGGATACTTTTGCCATTACCCCCCTTTCTCCCTTGATCCCACGTTCCCCTCTAGCAACTGACCCATTCCCATGCTTCCTTACAGAGAGAAACTTCTCCAAAGAGTTGTACAGACTCCCCACCACTACTTCCTCACACCCCCATCCTCTCTTTCAACTGCTCCAGCCAAGCTCTTGCTTCCATCTCCTTCCTGAAACAGGCCACCAAAGACCTATGTGAAGCCCATGGTGATGCTCCCTCCCCTCTAGAAACCCTTTCTTAGGTGACTTCTACAAGCCCACCTATGTCTGGCATTTCCCCTACCCCACTCCCCATGCTTTTTCAGACCCCTCTGTCTCTGCCAGACCTCTAAATAGTATTCAAATGCCCCAAAGTTCTGACATCAGCTCTTCTCTCTTCCATCTGTACCGCCTCATCTAGTCCCAAAACTTTAAACATCACCTATATGCTGATGACTGTCAAATTTTATCCCTGCACTGGTTTCTCCTTAAAGCTCTAGACTGGTGAAGTCCAGCTGCCTAGCTCAGCATCTACACTTAGGCATCTCAAACTCTGCATGACCAAAGTCTCAATCCCAGCTCAGCTACCCAAGCCTCCCCATCTCAATAAATCATACCAGTGGTGCAGGCCACACACTTAGGACTCCCCGATAACTCCTCTTATTGTCTAGTCCTCCCCCTACATGCAATCCAAGAGTAAAGCCCATAGGGTTTTCCTAAAATATCCTGAACCTGAAAGCTCCTCATCTTCTACCCCAACACCACCCTAGTCCCAGCTCCAACATCTCTCACCCAGATGGCTACAGCAGCCAGTCCAAATGGACCTCACTGTCGCCATTGGCCTCAGACTCCTAGAGTTCATCTCTGGACACCTGCCAGACTGATGATCTTCCATAGCACTAATTAGATCACATCACTCCTGTATTACTTTCTTGTGCTGAAAAAAAAAAAAAAATTAAACTGGGTGGCTTAAAACAACAGAAATTTATTCTCTCACAGTTCAGGAGGCCAGAAGTCCAAAACCAAGATGTCAGCTGGGTTGGTTCCATCTAGAGGCTCTGAAGGAGAAACTGTCCCATGCCTCTCTCCTAGCTCGCTAGCAATCCCTCAAATTCTTGGCTTGTAGACACATCGTTCCCATCTCTGCATTCATCTTCACATTGCCTTTCCTGAGTGTGACCCTGTGCGCCCTCACAAGGACACTCTTCATTGGACTTAGGGCCCACCTTAATCCAAGATGATCTCATCTCCATCCTTACCTTAACTACATCCTCCAAGACCCTATTTTCAAATGAGGTCACATTCTGAGGTTCTTAGTGGACTTGAATTTTGGAGGACACCACTCAACGTAAAACAACTTCTCTGCTTAACGCCTTCCAGCGACTTCCTGTTCTAACCAGAATAAAATCCAATCACCCGAAAGGTCCCCAGGATCTAGTGCCTGTGTAGCCCCCTGACCTCATGTCCCTCTTCTGTCCGTCCATTTACCACATTCCAGCTCCACTGTCCTTCTCTCCCTCCCTTAAACATCCCAAGTTATTCCTCCTTCTAGGTCTTTGCTCTTGCTACCCCTTCCTCTTGAAACACCATTTCCCCCAGCCTTCTGCACAGTTGCCTTGTCATCATTCAGAACTTAACAAAAATGTCACATCAAGAGACCCTTTCTGGGGCGCCTGGGTGGCTCAGTCAGTGAAGCGTCTGACTCTTGATTTCAGCTCAGATCATGATCTCAGGGTTGTGGGATCGAGCCCCACGGCAGGCTCCACGGTCAGCGGGGAGTCTGCTAGAGATTCTCTCTCTCCCTCTCCCTCGCTCTCTCTCTCTCTCAAGTAAATAAATAAATCTTTAAAAAGAGACAGAGACCCTTTCTGACCATTCCAACTAAAGGAACCAACACTCCCTCCCTAGCCATTAGATCATTACTCTGCTTTATCTTCTTTATAGCACTTACCAGTACAGACATATCTCGTTTTATTGCACTTTGCTTTATTGTGCTTTGCAGATATGCTTTTTTTTATTATTAACTGAAGGTCTGTGGCAATCCTGTGTCAAGCAAGTCTATTGGCACCATTTTTTCCAACAGTATTTTCTCACTTCGAGTCTCTGTCACATTTTGGCAATTCTAGCAATATTTCAAATTTTTTCATTATTGTTATGTTTGTTGTAGTGATCTGTGATCCGTGATTACAACTCACTGAAAGCACAGATGATGGTTAACATCTTTTAGCAATAAAGTATTTTTTAATTAAGGTATGTACTTTTTTAGACATAATGCTATTTCACACTTAATAGACTACAGTAGAGTATAAGCATAACTTTTATATGTACTAGGAAACCAAAAACTTCATTTGATTCTCTTTATTGTGATATTCACTTTATTGCAGAGGTCTGGACCCAAAGGTTTGCCTGTCTGTGACATCACTGTGTCTGTTGATGAACTCATCATCTACTACACCCATGAGAAAATAAGCTCCTTGGGCCCAGAGACTCTGTCTTGCTGGCTGAGAGCCGTACTCAGCACATAGTAAGTGCCTGTGTTAGAAATCGTGGGTTGGCTCACTCAGTGCCCATGGCATCAGGATTGCAAAATCCATCAGCACGGGGAGTTACCTGTCTATGATACAGAAGCTGGAAAGCTAAAAATCACATTCCCCAGCCTCCCTGGAGCTACAGTCCCGGGCTGTGATTTAAATTCCTCAAGTAACAGGAAGTCACACAAGACTTGAATTAGAAAGTGGGTTCCGTGGGGAGAGAAGTGTGGCACAAGGCGTCCACTTTGGGGGCGCAGATCGTAGTGGGCAATAGGGCAGCTTTGGAGCTGAGTGGACTTAGCTTCGTGGACTGATTAGTGGACTGATCCCTGCAAGCTCGGCCTAGAGCCCCCTCCCGACCCTTCTGCCTGCCTTTGAATGCCTTGCCAAGAATCTCCTTCTGCTTATGCTAACAAGGGGGGCTTCTGCACGCCGCAGCTGAACACGGATCCAAGTGCTGCTTGATAAATACCTGCCCGACTCACTACGACATGGCATTTGGAGCACCCCAGATAGGGGTTTGCGGGATGGGGGCTTCCGGCCTAGAAGCGATGTTACAGTGATGGCCTCCGCATCGTCGTTACGGGCGGCACTGGGTTCCTGGGGCTACTCTAACAAATCACCACACGCGTGACAGTGTACAGCTAGTAAAGGTACTCGCTCACTGTTCTGGAGTCCAAAAGTCCAAAAGTGGTACCACTGGGCCAAAGTCAAGGTGTAAACAGGATCACGCCCCAGGGGAGGCTCTAGGGGAGAATCTGCTCCTCGCCTCTTCTGGTTTCTAGTGGCTGCCGGCATTGGTTTAAAGCTACATCACTCCAATTTTTGCCCCCGATTTCCCATTGCCTGTGTGTGTGTGTGTGTGTGTGTGTGTGTGTGTGTGTGTGGTGTGAAATCTCCCTCTGCATTTCTTTTATAAGGGCACCGGCAATGGCATTTAGGGATGACCTAGATAATCCAGAATCTCTCCATCTGAAGATCCTTAACTTAGTCATATCTGCAAAGTACTTTTTTCAAGATAAGGTAACATTTACAGGTTACAGGATTAGGGCCTGATATCTTTAGGGCCATTATTCAGCCTGCTAGACTGGCCATGACCAGAAAACCTTGTTCTAAGAAACTTCCCAGTTATTCTATGGCAATTCCACCATGTGTGCTCATACCCCACCTCACCTCCATTCCTCCTTCCCTTAATGCGCTTACCTAACGGCGAAGAGTGGGGAAGGCAGAAAGGAGCTAAGATACTCCGGCTGCCAGATACTACCAGCCAAGAGAACTAGGAGGTGGGTGAGCCAAGCTCTGACCAGGTGGTCTACACTCAGCTGAAAGCAGAAAATGAATAACCAAATTGCTGGAGCTTCAGCCAAACGTATTCAGCTGTATCTGAGAGGCCAGGAGGGAGATGAGTGCTTGGCATGTCCACCCCGGCAGACAGGTGTATTGGGCCTGATGAACTCTTGGCAGAGGGCCACTTCCCAGCTGAGGACTGGTTTTCCAACGCCAGCCTCACCCACCTTTTAGGAGGGGAAAAGAAGGTCAAAAAGAGACGCGAGAATAGGGGAGTACGAACAGATGGCTGCCAGGACCCAATAGGCTATTTGACAAAGATCAGGAGAAGTGAAGAGTTGAAGCAATTATCTGGATAAATTAAGCAAGAATAAAATGAGGTGATGGGATTTGGGAACCCTTCCAACCTAGGCCAGTTATCTACACCATTCAACCCACTAGACAATTACCCAAACTTCCCTTGTGGAGGCAACAACAGATGGAGGCTACGGTGGCTCTAAAGGCCCATGATTACTTCACCTGACTTAGCAGCTATGTGACATTGGATCAAGCCATTAAACTGGATAAAATAAAAGTACCAAAGTAGTGACTGCCTATAATCAAATAATGTTCAAGTGAACAAAATAAAGTGGGTTTGACCCTTTTAACTGATGAATAAAATGCTCTGAAATCAGCACCATGTTGTTTGGCAAACTGTGCAATAGTAGGTCCATTTATTTGATAACTATTTAATAAGTACTCGAGCCATATTAATCAGAAATGAATCGTACTCTTAGGGAGCAAGTAAAAGAAATGGAATATATTCATAAATAACTCATCTAATCTGTGCAATAACTTGTGATTTAGTCACTCTTATTCCCATTTTTATGGATGAGAAAAATTTGTGACAAAAGAAGTTGGTGACAGAGCCTGGATTTGAGCCATATCTCTCACTGCTGAAATCCACTTTTTTCACATTACTCTGGTTTCTTGAAGGAAAGAGCTTTGAACTAGTCCTCCAAAGCTATGTGGGATTTGAACAAGTTGAGATAAAGGGAAGGGTACTTAATGTAGAGGGAAAAGTGGGTAAAGGGATGTAGTCATGGTGCATGAATGACAAATGGGGAATCAGAAAGAAGAGGAAGTTTATGGTTAGAAATTATGAGCCCAATTTTTTAAAGATTTTATTTATTTATTTTAGAGAGACAGAGAGAAAGAGAGAGTGTGTGAGCAAGGGGAGGGGAAGAGGGAGAGAGAGAATCTCAAGCAGACTTCACACTGAGTGCGGAGCACAATGTGGGGCTCAATCTCATGACCCTGATATCATGACCTGAGCCAAAATCAAGAATCAGACACTTAACAGACTGAGCCACCCAGGCGCCCCATATGAGCTCAATTTTAAAACTATTTTTGTGGGACCTCTAGGACCTGCAGATAGAAGACATTGACAGTCATCCAAAAATGCAAAACTGGAAGACTGCAGAGAAGCTTGGGACAGATATTTAGATCTGGGATCCTTATACAAAAAGGTGTGCCATAAATTTACGAAGGCAGAGTCAATGATGAGAAGAAATGAGAAGAGGAAAGAAGGGAAGAGGGCCAAGAATCTTCAGGAAGTTCTTCCTTGGGGGAAATAGAAAAAAAGAATGGAATGTGAAATTGGAATGAGTAGTCAGGGGATCTCAGAAAGTCAAGCATCCCAAAACCTGAAGGGGTAGAGAATTTAAGGGAAAGAGGTGGAAACCATGACAAATTCTGCAAAAAGATCAAGGAGAATTTGGACCAAGAAAAGGTCAATGGGTAGGCAGCTGGGATGTTTTGGTGACCTTTAAATAAGAATGTATGTTTCGGAAACAGCAAGAATAGATTACTCTTTTTAAAACTCTGACACTAAAAGGGAGGAGAGAGAAATAGTGGGAGCAAGAGAGAGAAAACCTTTATAGAAAAAAATTACATGCTGGACTGTGTAATTTAAAACATAAATTTCCTCTTCCATCTCTCCTTTTTTCCAACCCTCCGCCACTATTCTCCAATGATTTGTAAACTTATTCCAGCCAAGTGAATCAATCAAGATGGGAACACTAATTTGAGCAGACTCGTCAACATTATTCTGGAAAAAAAGGAACTGAGACACTGTTCTAGCAAGAACTGTCATCAAAAATAGCACCACATGATCTGGTGATGGGCTAGAACTGCAGGGTTTAGGTTTAGGTTTAACATGGCTTTATTCTGTGTGTGTGTATGTGTAGAGGACAGTTGCACATGTGTAGAGGGGAAGGCCCAGTGTGAAGGGAGAGACTGAAGATGCTTTATGTTTCTAGACAAATATGGAGAGAAAGAAGACCAAGTCACACAAGTAAGGGCTTAGCTTTAGTAAGAAGAAGGGACATTTTTTCCCCTGAAATGTGAAGAAAAAAACAGAAAAAGAAAAAAGTCTGACAATGAGGAGAAATTGGAGGAGGACCATGGGAGACTGGGTAATTCACACTAATCTTCCCAGTGAGGACAAACATACAAGCTACACAAAATATAAAAATCATCTGTCTGGAGGCATCAGAGAGTTTACACAAGAGTGAAGAATTAGCAAGCCAGGAATTGGAGAAAATGGAGCCCCAGAAGGTAAACCCAAAGCCTGAAGCTGCTCTTCCTCTGAACTGTTAGCCAACTCCAGACCAGGCAGCAGAGAGGCTAAGAGGCTGAGTAGCACTTTTGACAGCATCATATGGCTAAAGAATCAGGAATTGGAGTCCAGAGCTTGCTAAGTTGGATGTCCCAGGAAAATCCTTATCTTTAGGATGGGACACTGAAGGATTGCACAAGAGGAGAAAATATTAACCAGAAAAAGCCAGGCCTTTGCAGACAGTGTAGCTCACATTCAAATCATTTTCAATTCTTGAAATTGGGTTAAATTAATCCCAAAGTGCTAGTGCTCCCAGGCTCCTGAAAAAGTAAAGTAAATCCTCCCTAGAGGAAGATATCATCCTAAGCTTCAAATTATTTCCACAATTAGTTTTGCAGATACATCTGCTATAAAAAGCAAAAATAACTACTTAAGAAGAAAAGATAAGAATAAAAACCAGCAGAACAATGGACAATAGAAACAAACTCAAAGGGTCTCCAGATATTGATGTTATCAGACACAGACTTTAAAATAAGTGTGCTTATTATGTTCAAGGAGATAAAAGACAAAATTGAGAATTTCATAAAAGAATTAGAAACCATGAAAAAGAAATGAAGAGAAACTCTAGAACTAGAAAACATAATCTCCAAATTAATAAGTCATGGATAGCACACAAGACAAAGCTGAAGTGAACTGGATGTTAGGTCCAAAGAATATATACAAAATGAAGCACAGAGGATTAAAGGAGGGAAAAGACAAAAGAGAGGGTAAGAGAGAAATAATACAAGGGAGAAACTAATTGGAATCCTTAAAAAAGAGGAGAGAGAATAGGAAAAAAGCAATGTTTGAAGAGGTAATGACTGAGATTTTTTCAAAACTAATTAAATACATAAAACTACAGATTTAAGAAGCCCTTAAAAACCCCAACCATGAGAAATATAAAGAAATCCATACCTACATGAATCATAATAAAATTGCTGAAAACTAAAGCAAAGAGAAACATATTACAAGAAGCCAGAGAATAAGAAACAGATTATTGTCAAAGGAGCAACAATGAGACTTAGAGCAGACTTCTCAATGGAAACAATGAGAACTGGAAGATAATAGAATAGTTTTAACAGGCTAAAAGTAAGTAACTGTCAACCTAGAAGTTTATGCTCAAAAAAATATCCAAGAGGGTCAACTAAAGATAGTTAGAAACCAAAAGTAAGAGTATTTGTCACTCACACTAAAGGAAATATTAAAGATGGTTCTTTAGGTCCAAGGAAAAGAGTCCCAGGTGGAAAGTCAGAGATGCACGAAGGAAAGAAATGCATAGAAAATAGCAAGTATATAGGTAAATATAAATGGATAGTGGTTATATAAAATAATTTAAAAATTATTAGATTTTAAATATGTATCACTTAAAATGCATGGCAACAATAATATAGGGGCACCTGGGTGGCTTGTCGGCTAAGCAGCCTACTCTTGATTTCAGCTCAAGTCATGATTTCAGGGTCCTGGGATCGAGCCCCATGTGGGGCTCCCTACTCAGTGAGGAGTCTGCTTCAGGATTCTGTCTCCCTCTGCCCTTCCCCCTACTTGC
Organism: Mirounga leonina; assembly: GCF_011800145.1. Classification (NCBI taxonomy): domain Eukaryota; kingdom Metazoa; phylum Chordata; class Mammalia; order Carnivora; family Phocidae; genus Mirounga; species Mirounga leonina. The sequence goes on from NW_023270380.1 coordinate 5,568,013, forward strand.
TCTCTCTCTCTCTCTCTCTCTCAAATAAATAAATAAATAAATCCTTTTTAAAAACCAATAATATAAAATAATTTGGGAGGGGGCAAATGGAGTTAGTGTTGTAGAGTCCATGAAATGCCTGAGAAGAGTATAAAACCACCAATTAATATTAAACCTTAATAACACAAGAGTTTATGCTGTAATCCTAGGGATAATCTCCAAAAGAACAGTACAAGAATACACAAATTCCAAAGTAATAGAGGAAGGAAATGAACTATTAAAAAATAATCAATCCTAAAGAAGCAATAAAATGAAAGATAAAGATAGGATATAGGTGGAACAAATAGAAAGCACTTAATAGTATGGTAGATTTAAATCCAAATATATCAGAAATTATATTAAATTTAATGTAAATTAAATTGCATTAGTAAATATAAATAGACTAAAGGCATCAATTAAAAGACAAAAATTTTCAGACTAGATTAACTCTTTAAATTGTATAAGTTTACAAGAGAAGCTTATAACACTTAAGGACACAGAATGGATAAGAGTAAAGGGATGGAATGATATATCCAATGTAAACATTAATCCAAAGAAAATGGGAGTACCTATATTTTTTATTAGACAAAATAGAATTTAAAGTGAAATGTATTACTAGAGATAAAGAAGACATCTCATAGTGATAAAAGTTTCAATTCTCCAGGAAGTTATAGCATTCGAAAATTACATATACCTAATACCTCAAAATATATAAAGCAAAAACCAACAAATATACATACAGACAGATCCACAATAATAATGGGAGAATTTAACACATCTCTCTGAATATCTAGCAGAACAAATAGACAATAAGTCAGTAGGAATACAGAAGATTCAAACAACACAATCAGCAACTATAACCTAATGGACACAAACAGAATACTAAGCTCACAACTACTAGCAGTGTATCTTCTTTTCAAGAACACAAGGAAGTTTCAAAAATCAACTGTATGCTGAGCCATAAAGCAAGTCTTGGCAAATAGTAAATATCTGAAATTGTACAAAATATAATCTCTAACCACATTATGATTAAGCTTGAAATTAATAATAGAAATAAGATTAGAAAATGCTCATGTATTTGAAAACTCAGGAATATTTCTATATTACCCATGGGAAATCAAAGGAAATTTAAGCATATTTTAATTAAATGTTAACAAAAATATTGCATATTGAAACTCATAGGATAAAGTTAAAGCTATGTTTAGATGATTATTTCTAATTTTACTTGGCGTGCCTCAGTGGTTCAGTCCATTAAACGGCCGACTCTTGATTTCAGCTCACGTCATGATCTCAGGGTCATGAGATCAAGCCCCGAGTCAGGCTCTGCGCTGAGTGTGGAGCCTGCTTAAGATTCTCTCTCTCCCTCTCGCTCTGCCTCTCCCCCAACTCGTTAAATAAACAAATAAATATATACATAATTTTACTTGCTTATATTAGATTGTAAGAAAGGTTTAAAATCAATGAACTAAGCCACCATCTCAAGAAATTAGAAAAAGTACAGAAAATTGAACCCAAAGGAAAAAGAGAAGAAAGATAAATGTAGAATTTCATGAACTAGAAAATAAATATGCAATAGGAAATATCAACAAAACCAAAAGTTGGATTCTTTGGAAAGAGTAATAAAATTGATTTTAAAAAACCCCAAAACCTCAACAAGACTGAGTAAGGGGGAAAAGAAAGAAAAGATCAACATAATCACTGTCAGGCATGATAAGGAGACATCACAACAGAGCCCACCATCATTAAAAATCGTAAGAAGATATTACAAACAATGTCATGCCATTACATTTGAAAATTTAGATAAATACTACATTCCTAAAAAAAAAAAAACACAATTTATCGAAAAAACACAATTTATCGAAATGGACACAAGAAAAAACATGAATCTTAGCTAGTCAAATTAGATTAGATTTTAGATTTTAGATTTTAGATTTTAACTCTTCGACAAATTAAATCCATAATTTAAAACCTGTCCACAGGGAAAACCCCAGGGTTGGAGATAATACTCTCAGAAATGCATACATGTATCAGTGTACAAGCACAAGAATGCTCATCCCAGCCCCGTCTGTTCTAGCCTTAAACTGGGAACAACCCAAATGGCCATCAAGAGTAGAATAAAAAGACAAAATTGTGTCACATTTATAAAAGGTAATACTAATACTATCCACTGATGAAAATTTATAGACTACATCTGTACACGACAACAGGGGTGAATTTCACGGGTATCATGTTGAGTGAAAGAAGCCATGCAAGAAAGAATATATACTATAGAGTTACATTTGCATGAAGTTGTAAAAACAGGCAAAACTAGCATTTAACATGTATTTTGCTGGTAAAACTATACAGAAAATCAAGGACATTCTACCATGGATGTCAGGATAGTGGTTACCTGTGGCAGAGAGGGAGGGATGGGAGGGAACGGAGAGAGCTTCTAGAATGCCACACAGTCTTATCTGTGGAGCTGGTAATGACACTGGTGCTGACTTAGTAATAAATCACTGGGCTCCAGATCTTTGCTGTGAACGCTTTTCTGTAGGTACGTTTTATTTTACAGTTGAAGAAGTGATACAAGACAGAAAGAGAGAGAGAAAGGAGGGAAGGAGGGAAGAAGGGAAGCAAGAAGAATGTGGTGGGCCCAGAGTCTATTACAGATAAGGGAGTGGAGTGTCTTCAGCAATCCTCTTGCTGAAGACACTCCACTGAGCATGGACAGCAAACTCAAATGCCCAGAACAATCAGGCAGGCCCTTCACGAATGACATAGACTGGGGAGGCAGGGTTGGGGAGAAGCCCATTGATCACTAGCATCTAATACTCAGTCTTGGTGCCCAGAAAGACACTCTGTTGTTGGAGAGATGGTGGCCAAGTGGAGAGCGTGTGCCACCTGCCAGATGGGCAGCTCCAGAGAGAGCAAAGATACAGTCCTGCCCCTCTCCCAATTTTTCAAATTGAGCTAAAAATCTGGATTTCCTGTGATCTCCTGTTTCTTAAATGTTGATAACTAAACCAAATTATATTAACGGTCACTCAGGCCAAACAAACCCATTTTACATTCCAGATGCAGTCTAGGGGGGTTGAGACCACGGGGTGAACCTCCCAGAACTCAGTGTGGAACCAGTTAAACCCAGGGCCTGGCTTTCTCCAGCAACTCCCAGGTGCCACCAGTGAGCAGCCACGAGGCGGGGTGGAAGAAGGCTGGGTGGCACCTCACTCCAAGATCCAGAGAGCCAGAAGGTTCTCTGGGACCGTGGGCCGAGGCAAAGCCCAGAGACGTGCAGCCCCCAGGAGACCAAAGCCGAGTTAGGAGAAGTGAGGAAGTCAGAAGGAGTTTCCGAATTCAAGAGCTCCAAAAATAAACCTTTCCCTTTTCTCTTTTTTATTTTAGCTGCTCTCGGCTTACTGCCTTTTTTTATTATTATTATTCTAACAATTCTACAGGCAAGCAGGAGTGTGAAGCAAATGAGGCAATTGCAGGTTTTCGTGGAGCTGCTCTGCTCTAAATTATAGGCTCTGCTGTTAGCCCATTGGTTTCAAAGGTAGTCACGCGCACACGATGCAGTCAAGGTTTCAGACCGCAAGCCAAGGCCACGGGCAACAGCCCCGGAGCTGCATCTGCCTTGGCCCCTCATGGCTGCCTTCCAGGAGGCGCTGGAACAGCGGAAGCAGCGAGCCTCACGCCTGAGAAGTGGTCAGCAGTTGGGAACAGCTGCAGGGAGGAGGGCCGGTGAGCAAATACCAGAATTTGGGAAATAAAGCTTTGGCTGAACAAAGTTCATTGTTGTCTTCCAAGAAAGCAGAGCCTGGTCGAACCACCCCAGAGAACAGGGCAAGGAGCAGTATGCTGACTGTTGGCTTGTCAACTTCCAAAGCCCCGGTATGCTTGGCCACCCAAAGGCTAGCGTGCTTCCCCTCGGGGCAAGCGGAAGCTCAGGGTAAAAGGGGAAAGATGGACGGGCGGTCCAAGCAAGACCAGACTACAGAAACGGGGAGCAAGATGAAAGCCAAAACAACAAAAGGCTTTTTATCCTGGCCATGTGCTGTACAAATTTAAATCAATCTCCCAGGAATTGTTCCATCTTGAACCTTCAGAGCTGTTCAATCCTGCAGGTACCTACCTTCTAAAGTAGCGAGTTCTCCTTTCCTAGTGGGAGCTTAGCTAGGCTCTCACGGAAATACTATTCAGAGGAGGAGAGGTTGGTCTAGATAACTTCTGATTCTCAGAACTGTAAATTAGCAGAACTGGATAATCCTGACAAATGATAGCCCTTCTGAGGACACACATGTCCCTCTTTGGAAAGCACTTAGACAAATCAGATTGTTTGCAAATAAGTCTGATTATCTGCAAATTAGCTGATTGAAGTTCTCAGGTATGAAGCAGGGCTTATTTTAAGAAATGAAGTTAATTTAGATAATAGTTTTACTGAAAAGCAATGAGTTCAAAAACAAGTGGAAATAAGACAGCTATTTTTTTTTAACTCGTACATTTTTCAAATCGTTTCTGCTAGACCATCTATTAAGAAAGGTTCTTTGTAAATGAATTAAATGTTCTTGGGAGTCATTATTACTTCCAACTCAATAGAAGTATTACTATTTGTCCAATAGCCCATTAATTCCCATGCTTTACATGTTTGGACTCCTACGCACCCAGCCTTGCAGCTTGAGCCTCATAGGTGCTCAACAGATGTTTGTTGAATGAATCATTTGCAAAGGCAAAGCACGTAAATTGTCTACTTCTGCAGGTTGGTGATTGCAATAGCATTTTGACCCCTTACCCCGTGCTAGTAACTAGGCCAGATAAGGGAATATATATCATAATGGTCTCTAAGATGTGGTTGCTGTGATTGTTCCCATTTCATAGATGACTCAGCAGAGACCGCTGAGCGGCGGAGCTTGAGGATTCAAGGCCAGGCCTGTCCCACCCCTGAGCGGCAGCTCTCAGCCATCATATTGAATTGAATCTGAATCCTCTGCTCCGTGTATATATGTTTCAGCAGAGTGTGTGGTGTGTTTAGCAGATGGAAACTGCAGTGTCACCGTGCCCCGCGTAGACGGACTGCAGGCCCAAGAAGGCCAGCTCCCCCTCGGTGCCCACACAACCTGCCTCCCCAGCTGCTTCGGCTTGGACCATGCAGCCTCCCCTCCCCCAGCCCCTTTGTTCTTCCCACAGCTGCTCAGCAAATTCCTTGATTTGAAATTATGATCACAGGTTGGAGTGCTACTTAAAATAATTTTGCCAAATGTTCCATCTCTCAGCGTTGATGAACATAATGGATGAAAATGTAAAGAGAAAAAATTTAAGAATTCACTTTGTTGAAGACAAAAAAAGAGAAAAGAAAGAAAAAGAAATCATAGGCTGCATCCACAGCCTTCCTTTGGACACCTGAAGGATTCTCTCCCATGCTGGACCTTTGTAAGCCCTTGCCGGGAGGGGGAGAGCCGGCTGCTGTCAGGCCTGCCGGAGACGGAGGGGGCAAAGGTCAGAGCGGGCGTTGGGTTTGTTTAAGCGTGAGTCCGAGGACGACTGGGGGGGGGACGCTCGGTGTCCGATTTCCAATTTCCTGTGCGAGTCACTGATGGGCGCTCCTCCCCTGCCCCATCGGCCTTTCATGCACACGGCGCTGCGGAACAAAGATCAGCCCGAAGACACAGAAATAACCCGAATAGGTCTTCCTTCTCTAAGAGAGATTGCTCTCTCAAGCTCTGAGGGAGGCAGGGCCCAGAGGCAGATCCCCTGTGTGTGGCACCAAGATCACAAGAGGCCGAGCGCTCAGGCTCCTGGCTTCCGCTGCTCGGTGGGGCGCTGGCCCTGGCTGCTTGGGCTGACCCATTGCTCGGGGGACTCTCCAGGCGCCCTCAGCTCAAGGAAGCCCGGAACCCTGGAGACAGGCCATGATGAGTTCAACCAAGGGGTCTTGCAGCATACCGGATTCTGCCACTGCGGGTGGACTCCCGCTTAAGACATCGCCCTCATTTTCTGAGGCTTCCTCTGTGCTGGAGAAGTAGGTGGGGAGGGATGAGCAAATCCGGAGCATAGAGAGGGTGGGGAGAGGCTCAAATTTTCCAGAGCCAAATAGGGCTCGCAACAAGGAGGCTCTTCCGCCAGCAGGGCCCTCCCGGCCAGGCCTGTCTGTGAGTGAGGACTCCAGAAAACCAACAGAGAACATGTTCCTCCAGGGCCACCTCCAAAGATCGTTTTGGGGGGAATACACGGAGCTCCCCTTACGCTCACGAGGCCCCCAAAATGATCTTGCACACAGTGCAGAGCACTGGAAAGGGGCGATCACTTCCGCAGGGGCCTCCTCGGCCTTCGAGGCAGGGAGGCCATGGGGGTGGCAGATCCAGGATGGTTCCCAGAGCCGTCCCTTCCCAGCTGGGTGAGATCGGGGAGGGTCCTGCCCCTGGTTGAGCTTCAGCTTCCTAATCTGTTCAGCAAGCATTACTCTGTGCACTTCCCCAGGTAGCTGTGAGGGTTAAATGAACCACGCTGTGGGGAAGCAGGAGTCTTCAGAGCTATTTGGAAGAAGGCGCACCCATCTCCAGGTCAGGACGGAGTGGGGAGGAGTCTTGACATACAGGAAGGCCCTTTACCGTTGGACTACACCGTGTCCCTTCCACCCCCCTCACTCAGTCTATATCAAGAGGGGCACAGGAGGAGTGGGCGCCCGATGGAAGGAAGGCTTTTTCACTGATACTGTTTAGAATTACTGGTGCATGGCAATTAGAAATTTAAGAAGACACAAACTCTCTAGAGACAGTGCACCCCTCATGGCCACACCCAAGGCAGATCTACCCCTGCACCCCTCATCTTCTGGGTGAGCCCCCCCTTTTATTTCTGATGTTCCTATCACAGAAGGTGATCTACACCCTTGCTTACTTCTCTGCAATGGGAGCAGTCGGGAGAGAGGCTTGTTAGAACTCAAAAAAAAGGGCGCTGTCCTTCTCCCTATGCTTGGGCCCTTGGGGCAAGCAAAGAAATAACTCATCTCCAGAGACCATCACAGATGTATGAGAGGGGTCCTGGGTACCTCCTTTTTCTCCTTGGGTATTTTTTTTCCCTTGTTTGCAGATCATGGCATTTAATGAGGAAGTGCTGACCACAAAAAGGAGAGGAAGCCTTCACCCCTGACCACTCCCAGGACCCGAGTCCCTATCACTGGTGAGGTAAGAACATTCTTTTATTCTAATCCTTCAAGGGCAGCTCCATCCACGCCTGTGGCAACGAGCAGGAGAGGCACAGAGGATGAAATCACATTTTGTACCTTGGACAGGTGACTTCCTAGAGAAACTTCTGGAATGCAAAAACAGAAGTTTTATTCCACACAGTCAGAATGACTTAGCGGTACGTAATCCCAACAGCTTGTATATGAAGTATATACTACATGCCACTCCCCCATCTGGCCACACGTGTCCTTATTGAATCCTTGTAACCACCTTGAGGGAAATCACTTTTTATCCCCATTTTACAGATAAGGAAATTGAGGCCAAAGAAGTAAAGGGTTTGCCCAGGTGGCACAGGGACTGAGAGTGTCAAGACGTTAACCTGCCTGAAGCGCAGGTCAGTCTTTATTCAGTCCTACAGATCCTCCAGGGGCTCAATGGGGCCATGGGCTACCCCGTTGATAATGCCTTTCAGCTAAGGATGTCAAAAACACCTCATCAAGAGAGAATGATTCCCCCCCCCCCCCCCCCCGCCACGCCTTGAAAACTTGGAAACCGAGCCTTCTAAAGCAAATGAATTTCCAAACCTGGAGTTAATGATAAAGCTGGAAGAATGCAAAGCCTCACTGTTTCCTCTCCTCTTTTATCAACATGTGACTTGGATTTTCTAGAACTAGATCCTTAGTGGTAACTTATTAAAGGGTAAATCAAAGTTTGCTTTAAGAGAAAAGTAAATACACCCAACTTTCCATATGATGCCAGACCCCGGGTCCACTTCCTGGTTCCACTGTTGACTCAGGTTGTAATCACAGAAAAGTAGCTGCACACTCAGGCCCCGGGGCAAGAACCCTGGCATCCGTGTGCCCCCTGCGGGACTGGGACCTGGGGATGCTGTCTCCAGTGGACTGTGCCTGCTTCGGAGAGGAAACCCGGACAAAAGGTGAAGACACAGGCTGCGAGGCTCCACGGGCAGGTAGCAGCGGCGGCTTGTCCTTGCGTCTCTCGGGGCAAGGAAAGGGGTCGCTGATTTGTCCCATTGCCAGTAAAAACCCTGCTGCTCTTTGGCTCTGAACTCACCCGCAATTATTGGGAGTGAGGTGGGAAGGGCTGCTCTTTTGGACCCAGATGGCAGGGAGGAGAGGAACAAAGTTGACAAGAGTAAACTTCAATCACACAGGGAGCATTTTCAAGGAACAAATAAAAATAGCCAGAAGTGGGTCAGCGCTGACACTGAAGTTAGTGACCGGAAATTGGGGCAGAGTCCTGGGTAGAGGAATAAAAGTTTTATTTTGTGAATACAAACTTACACTCTCTTTCCGATCTGATTGCCTGTTTTCCCTTTTTTGGCTTCTCCTCTCTGTCTTTTGGACACACAAGAGGCACACACACGTGCACAGAGCGAAAAAGAACAGTGTGGTGTTGAATCCTTGCTCCGTCTTCTCAATCCCAAAACTCTCCTTTTTCCTGAGGCTGAAGCAAAACAATGCTTTTAGAGAACTCCCTGGAGAGGCAGGGGGGATGGAGAAATGTCATATACACTTTACCTGTCTTCCCGGTTTCTGTGATGTCAGCACATGTTGGTTAAAGGGAAAAAGGCAACAAAGCAGAAGAAAAGCCCTGAGTGATGGGCCTGTTCCTGAGCAGGCCCGCCCCACACCAGCATCCTTGTCACTGCCCCCCGTGGCTCTGTGTCGTCCCATGTGCCACACACGTGTGCCCGTAGTCACACATGCACATGACATACATGCACACGCACTCGCATGTCCAGTGCTCACGCACACACACCATAGACGTGCATAACACAGAAAGGGGCTCTGGTTTGCACGGTAACCCTAACATTCGGGCAGTAATTAGCTCCCTCACTTGGCAGGAACATTTCCTTGTGGCCTCGGTGGCATGACTGGGGCCGACTTATTGGGCTTACCACAAAGAGAGAGAGCAGTAAAGTCTGACATGCAAACATCCTGGGCAGATCATCAGGGCCAAGACAAGGGTATCAGGAAGATGGGTTCATTTGGTGAGACTCAGCATGTGACACTGATAATTTACTAGAACACTAAAATACACACTTCTTCCTTATGTTATCTTCTTTGAATTCACTGAAAAATAAAAGGAACCCATGGGCTGGGCAAAATAGCATAGATAACACGTGTGTGTGTGTGTGTATACACACAAATGTACATAGACACATGTGTACATATATACATGTTAAGATGTGTAACAAAGAATATAGCTATAAGGATTCTGGAAGGAACTGGGTGTGGAAGTAGCTTCCACCTGTTTGCCCTCTGTCTCCCCAGGACAGAGAGCTGGACTAACAGCATGTTCAGCCCACCAGGCTGTCCCACCTGAATCCTCTCCAGGGCAGACAGGAGAACCCCATTCTGCAGTTTACTCTGAATGCAGAATGTTTGCAAAGCCTAGGACAGCCCACACATCTAGCCGATGGAACTTTCTGCGCTGTGGTCAGTTAGCTGTGTCACCCCGGAACGGCATCTGTTTTCATGTTTCAGAACAGGAGCATGAATACTGGGAGCTTTTACCCAATCGAGGCTCCCAGTTGGCCGGGAGAGGGTTCGGTTTCCGGAAGGACGCAGCATTTACCTGAGCTTTAAGCTCCCAGGAGGCCGAGGAGGACACAGAGAAGTTCCAGAGTGTTTTTCAAAAATCATCCGGCTTTTAAAGATCTGCTTGTTAGGAATCCAGCCTCAAAAGCAGATTAATCACAGACTCACTGAAACATGTGCAAGAATGGATGATTTTTTTTTTTTTTTTTTTTTTTTTTAGCTTGGGGTTTTCAGGGTGGGATTTTTGAGGAGTGGGAGGGAAGCTACTCGGTCAAGATAAACTCCTTCAGAGCATGGGCAAAATTCCCTTTTCAATTACCAGTTTAAAAAAAAAAAAAATGACAAAGTCACACAAGAGAGGAAATGAAAAGGGAAATTTTTAGACTTCTCATCCGTCCAGAAAGCCCCGGGCCTGTTTCAGAAGCCGGTCAGGGTAACTGTCGGGCCTGCGGTCACCACGCTGCAATCCCAGGAGGCCTTGCGTCACCAGCCATTATATCAATAAGGAAGTACAATCACCTAACCACAAGCCAGCTTCTTTTCTGAGCCCACATGTTGCTTTAGAGGGTTTTTAAACAAGAGACTTTCCTGTTTTTGAAACCTATGAATCCACAGGTCTTACAGGTTACTCAAATTACCTTATCGCTTGTAGCAAACCCTGGCATGAATTTCCAAACTGCTTACTCGAGGCTTCCCCTCCCCTCACTACAGACATCCATTTACTCACTGAATCCTTATTTACAGTATCGCGTTGCCAACTGCTGACACAGAAGAAAAACATACTAGTTATACATTAAGCTTTACGGTTAGAGCATCTGTGCCAGGCCCTGTCCAAACGGTATTTATTCACCGGCCCGAAGGCAGGATAACCACACCGAAGAAAACCCAACGGAAGCGGCTTTGCAGCCAGATCAGCGTTCCTTAATATGGCCATGCTATTTTTCATGCAAACAGGGACAGGCGCGAGCAAATGTAGTGTATGAGATGATCACGATTCATGGGGAAGCGATTATATGTATCATAGGATGTGCAGCAACTCTATTGGAAAATTTGTAACACAAGCAGAAGGCATCCCAAACCACCTAATGAGGTTCCTGGAAAATAAATGTAAAAAGGCGTGGGTAGAGGACTCTCTGGGACTGTCCAATTTAATCCTTCGTGGTGTTCGAGTCAGCCTTGTTTTTCTCTTGAGCAAATAAAAAGGTTCAGATTAAAGAGTGCACTAGAGAACTGATGAACTGAAGCCACAAACAAACCTCTCTCTTTCCTGCTCCGCACAGCAGCTCGAGAGAGAGATGTGCCAAACCCAACAACTGCATTTCATGGCCATCTCCTGGTTTAACTTCGACCCTGGCCAGGGGCCACTTGGCGTTGCTCAAGCAATGCCTGCAGAATTCATCCTGAGCTCCCTTGCTAGAAGCGTCCACCCTCACGGTGCAGACCTGAAGTTAGCAGAGGTGGGGCAAGTTCTGTTTTCAGGAACTGCCCAATCGGAGCCAGGATGAACAATCGGTGAACTTTAGTCTGCAGCTACAACCAATGACCTCTAAGCTGACTTCACAGAATCCACATGGCAACCATGAATCTAGCAGACACTTAATCTAACCTCACACTTTTCGGTCTTTTGGGGTTAGAATCAACACTTAGCTCATCAAAAAAACACGCATCTCCCCAAAAAGAACCTGCTCTCTGTTTGTGCACGCTGGTCTGTTATCTTATTTTGTTTTTCTGTATTCCAATCCATCTGCTAGCACTGAAATGTTGAGATGGTCACTGTAAGGCCATGACGCTGTGATTTTTACGCTTGAGGGAAGGTTCTTTCCAAATATTAAAGATTCTCTCTTACGACATGGTAAGTGAGAATGAGGTGACATCAAAAAGTGTCAGAAGTAACTCTCTCAAAGACGGTGACTGGCCTGTGGCATAGCACAGTGCATTCATGGGGGGGAAATACAATAAAATACAAGAATTCCAGAGAATTCCAGACTTCCCACACAGCCTGGGTAGATACTTTTAATTTTAATCCTCTCTGGCAAATAATCTACAATGTTTGTATGGAAAGAATCCTATTCTTCAAAAATGTTTAAAAATAATAAGTTTTCTTTCCTCTGGAAAAACCATTACTTCAAAACGAGTAATTTTTTTAGAGGTGGAGAGGAGCAGAGGCAGAGGGAGAGAGAGAATCTTAAGCAGGCTCCACGCCCAGTGTGGAACCTGACACGGGGCTCGATCTCATGACCCTGAGATCATGACCTGAGCCGAAACCAAGAGTCAGACGCTTAACCGACTGAGCCACCCAGGTGCCCCCAAAACTAACATAAACTTTGAAGAGTTTTCTGATCCCTTTGGACTGTGGATATTTAGGACGCTTAGACCCAAACACTCTCGCCTGACGTTGGCTGAGCCTGCTGGACAGTTGCCCAACCACCCTCTCATTTTGGCTGTGCAGACCACAGCTCTGTGCACTCTCTCCAGGGGAGAAGCATTGCCCAATGAAGCAATGTTGCCTCTCCCCTTTTGCACCACCACTGACACCCCAACCCCAGCCCCGTACTGCCAGGCCTGCTTCCAGAACTGCATGTCCCCTGCGATCCTGTGCCTTCCAGCTCAGATGCCAACAAGGGCACTAGGTAATAGGTACTTTTGACAAAGGACCCTGCAGCAAGTCTTCCCATCATTTACAGAAGTTCTCTGGAGCCGTTACCAACCCCATCCACTCAGCCCAACAAAGCACAGAAGAAAATAACACGTACGGGGCAAATATGAGAAGTCACCTTACATTTGTGTCTATTAAAAGATCCTCATATTATCAAGTGCTCACTCAATTTCTTTATTTTAAATAACAAAATACCCTGAAAGGATATTCCATCAGTGCTAGTCTGGGACGATCATGGAGGCTGCCTGGAAGAATGATTTGGTTTCGTTTTTGTTTGCTTTTGTTGTTTTTTTTTTTAAAGATTTTATTTATTTATTTGACAGAGAGAGACACAGCGAGAGAGGGAACACAAGCAGGGGGAGTGGGAGAGGGAGAAGCAGGTTTCCCGCCGAACAGGGAGCCCGATGCGGGGCTCGATCCCAGGACCCCGACATCATGACCCAAGCCGAAGGCAGACGCTTAACGACTGAGCCACCCAGGCGCCCCTCATTTTTGTTTTTTAATAAAAAATATTTCAGGGGCGCCTGGGTGCCTCAGTCGGTTAAAGCGTCTGGGCTCAGGTCATGATCCCGGGGTCCTGGGATCGAGCCCCGCATCAGGCTTTCTGCTCAGCAAGGAGCCTGCTTATTCTCTCCCTCTGCCTGCCTCTCTGCCTACTTGTGATCTCTCTCTCTGTCAAATAAATAAATAAAATCTTAAAAAAGGAAAAGATATATATTTCAAAGTTTTTCTAGTTATTCCTGCAAGTATTAGATACTGTCAACAAGTCTTTTTAAAGCTTATTGGAGGGTGCCTGGGTGGTTCAGTTGGTTAAGCGACTGCCTTTGGCTCAGGTCATGATCCTGGAGTCCCTGGATCGAGTCCCGCATCAGGCTCCCTGCTCAGCAGGGAGTCTGCTTCTCCCTCTGACCCTCCCCCCCTCATGTGCTCTCTCTCTCTCATTCTCTCTCTCTCAAATAAACAAAATCTTTTAAAAAAAATAAAAGAGGTTTAATTACAAAAATTTTCAAACACATCCAAAGAGCATATAGTAAAATGAAGTTCCATATGCCCTTCACCCAGATTAATAACAACCTAGATTTTTCCAAATTTGCTCCACTTGTTCCTTTTTTGTCTTTTGCCTTTTTCTCTTTGCTGACCTTTTTTTTTTTAAGATTTTATTTGTCAGTATTCTCTACACCCAAGTGGGGCTCGAACCTACAACCCTGAGATCAAGAGTCTCATGGTCCACCTACTGAGCCAGCCAGGTGCCCCTCTTTGCTGAACTATCTTAAAGAAAATCCCAGACCTCATGTCATTTCACCCTTTCGTATATTAGTATGCATCGTTAAAATGCATGAACATTTCCTTATGTAGCCCCAACCTCATTAAAATCGCATTTAAAAGCAGTACAAGGAGAAGTTAGCTTTATGGAGATCACAAATAGTGCATGGATATTGAGCTTGAGCTAACATTTCCAGTGACAACAACACACAGACTCAAAAAGTACTAAATCCCAAAGAAACTCGAGCGGCATCAGGATGGTGTGTTCTGGAAGACTGAGTCAGATCTCTCAGAAAGGGGCTCGAGGGACGACAAAGATAGGTGATGATGAAGAGTCTGAATAATAAGTAAAAAAAGAAAAGACAACATTTCTAAATAAGTATGTGTGTATAATTTTTATATGCATGTAATTAACTCAAATTTTGTAACTAGAAACATGACTACTTCACTTGCATCGTTAAAAGCGTATACATTCAAGCTGACCAAGAAAAACACACAGACACGCACAAGACTTCTGTAACCTGCTCATTGGGAAATGGGGCATGGCCTCATATTTGGAGTTGCAAATACGGGATCTTCAACCCATTGCCTACCAGCCCCTGTCAAGCCTAGCCTTCTTATCAAGAGCATTTCTTGAGTATCTACTAGATTCCAAGCATTCTGTCAAGCCCTGAGTACATATGCCCCTTATGTGTATACCAGCCCTCTGAGAGAAGACCTACTGTCCCTTCAATTTTGCCGGGGAAAAGCTGAGCCTTCAAGAAAGTGAGTTATTGTCCCGAGGAGATAAAGATGGAATGTACGTCCCACTTATTCTGATCCACACTGCTGACTCTGCAAGCTCTTTTCTCTCTCCCTTTCCCCAAGGAGTCACCATGGATCCACCCTGAAGCTGTGGAAACATCGAGGTTTCTATTATACACTTGAATGAAGAAGAACCAGAGAGCTGGGAGGAGGGTTGAGTGCCTGCATGATTCACAGCATAGCCATGCCTTCATTTTGTGATCACTGACTCGTTTCTGGCTATAACAGTCTGGTGAAAAACAGTAGATGACACAACACAATGGTGTAAATCCACTAAGACAACAAAATGAGCCAAAGCGTTTGCATACCTGGTTGGCTGCCTGGGGGCAGCTGGATGGACTCAAGCCTCAATGGTACTCTCATCGCTCATCTCCCTTGATAGGACATCTTCCTATTCAGAGTCCCTAACCCCCTGTGTTAGTTCTTCTCTGCCACCTCTTCTGGTATTAACTTCCAGGTAAGATGAGGAAAAGAAATGCCACTGAGGCAGCCCTGCTCAGGCACATGGTCAGGCACACACAGGTGTGTGCTGGACCTACAAGCCAAACAAAGACTCAGAACTCCTTGTTTAGCGTCATCCCAGAACTGTGGGGTGATCCCCGGCCACCCATTCAACCTTCTTCACTGCAGTTTCTTCATCATTAAAATGCAATATTTGAGGACCAAGCCTGAAATAGCCAAATAATATTATCCAATTAAGGTGAAAAGCACCATATAAATGCTACGGAGGCTAGGACTTAAATAGTCACATATGGTTTCATGAAAAGCACTCTAGTGCATCCACTAGCAGTAAAAACATGCAGGAGTGAAATGATCTGGCTGGAAATGAACTGCAAATTGATAAACATTTAGTTGCTCATGTCGTGTTTATTATTTTTTACTAGGATAAAAATTAACTGTGCGGCCTTGGCCAGAAAACATTGAACTCTACCATCTGGGTAGTGGAATCAGTATCTCTTTAGCCTCCGGTTACGCACAGGTTACCGCTGCCAGCTCTGATTTTATTTGTAAATAGGCCCCGGGTGTCCAGACAACAGAACAAGGGGAGGCTTCTGGGAAGCACGATCAAACCAGGCCATCGCACCGAAAGGGTGACTCTCTTAAGGGAGCTTAGGCAGTAGGGCCGCCCCCCATCATGCTCGGTGTCCTGCATTTCCCAAGAAAGGTTGCCACACCTGCCATGGAAGGGCAGTCAGCGTGGGCTAGAAGGGCTGCCGGTGGGCAGAGCAGGGGCCGCGGGGCTGGAGGCGTGCGCGCAGGGGGCGGGGGCGGGGCCGGGTGGGGGGGAGCCGGAGCAGGCCCCGCGACCCCGGCCAGGCCACGTGACAGAGCCAGCCGCGGCCCCCGCTGCAGATGGCCGTGCCCTCGCCCCCGAGGCACTTTTCCATCAGCTTGCAAGCAGCTGGATCAATTTTCTCTAGCTGCAGCGCCCTCCACAAGCACGGGCTGAATTATTACTCATGGAAATCCCCTCTGTTTCGGGGAATCAGGTAGCTTTCAAACTCCCAACAATTAATGGTCCTTTTGGTCCAGAGAGAATAGCAAAAAAAAACAAAACAAAAAAACAGACTGCAGGCTACAGGTTTCAAAACAGGCTGTTCGGTTTCTAGTAAATTAGAGGGAGTGGGTGTTTGAGGTACCGAGTAATGTTATCCTGTACAATGTGGTCTTCTTTGACGTCAGCAAATGTTTCTCTCCCCCCTTTACTCCCCATTCCCTCCTCTCTGCTTTCCTCGTCCGCACCCTCCTCTTCTTCCTCCCGCCTTCCCTCTTTATGTCAGGGAGACAGATGACATAGGGTAGCTCTGGAAAATTGCTCGTGGTTGTGCGAGATAGCTCACAGGCTCAGATAATTCCCACATTTTCAAAAAATGAAGGCTATGGGGGAGGGGGCTCTTCAGCCACCGTCTAAATGAGCAACCAGAAATACATGTGACTCAGTGAAGGAAGAGAGAAAGCGCCTGCTGGAGAGCAAACAGTAACCACCACTGGCTCGACATTCCGCAGCCCTTCATCTTGCCCGATTAGCAGTTCTGTCTGAGGGAGCATTCTTCCTGTGGCAAAGAACACATTTTTGTCTCCAGCCATGCTGAAATAGAATCCCGGAGAGCATGCGCCTTGCTCCCCTGCTACTGGATGCGGGGAACCCAGGCTGGGCTGCTGTGCACCTTTTCCTGGCTCCCTGCAGACCCCTGCCAACGGAGTTGCTCTTCCTCTACTCATTAAAGACAGCAACAGCTGCCCTCATGTCAACACAGAACTATCTAGAACAAGGGCTCCAGGGCTAAGTAAGCATCTGTAGCCTGACCCTGCAATATCTTTGTTTCCCCTCTAAATGGTTTTTGTCTGCCCCATTGTTTCAAGGAAGGCAGCATGGCCACAGCACGGCAGGGTCCTGTGGGCGGCCACACAGGGAGTCCTGGGTGGAGTGGGCAGATCTCTCTGTGGCTCTCCGTTGCCATATAGCCTCAGCAAGATGACTTGGTTTCCAGAATGATCTGCCACTGTCGTTTTGCCCAGGCATCTCTTTGAAAGGAGAAATCTGTCCCAGACCTCACATGATGGAAAGTGGTTCCAAGTAGTGTAGGGTAGGGAGCAGGCCCCGGGATACATATGGTCCTGATTTTCTCCCTCGGGCACGTGGTGGCTCCTCCCTCCTCTCTTCTCTGTTCTGGACAGCAAGGGCCTCAGAGGGCCTTCGAACAGTCTAAGCCAGAGCCTCCAAATGCTCTCCACAGGCATGAAGTTCCCATGAAAAACACACTGGTAATGCAAAAATGTGCATACAAGAAAAGCAGGTGAGATCACGCAAATCTATGCAGTAATTAGACCTGGAACCTGAAAAAGGAGCACTGTGTTAGTATATGGGCGGGGGGAGGGTGCCCTAAGCAGAGAACAGCACTTTAGCAAGAGCCCAGGCTAGATCTTTAGCATAAGCGTTGGGAGGCCGGATGAAGAAGCAAGTGGACGAATAAGAGGAATTAATCTGTTTAGAACACAAAGAGAAAAGGAGCCCAAACTTTCTGGGAGGCGAGGAGGATGGGGTGGGGGCATGGCTGCTGGAAAGAACCATTTGGTTTGAGGGACGACAGACCTCCGAAGCGTAAACGCAAAGCAGGAGTCTGACGTAATGATGAGTGACAACAACGACGTTAGGGGACGTGTATTAGATACACTCCATGTGCCGGACACCGCACGTGTCTTACACAACACCATCTTATTTAGTTCCCGTGGCACCCGCGGGAGGTGGGAACGCACCTGAGGGTGTGTCGGCTCTCTGGGGCCCCAAGGAAGAGAATCCTGGACCCGAAGAACTTAGGACACCTTGAAGCAGGTGTAGCAAAAGTGATGCCAAGGGGCCTTTCCTCGGTGGGCCTCTCTCACCTCTGAGGGAGGAGCAGGGAGCACCGGGCTTCCCCCAGTTGAAGTGTTTGTGTCTGGAAGCTCTGGTTTATTAAGTGTAAGCATGCTCTCCTTTCAAAGTCGCGGCGAGGATCTTTTTTTCCACCTCACGTTGCCTCTCCAGGAAACATCCTTACTCATTTCTGGCCGCTTCAGAGGAATTCTCTCCCCTTCCTGGTCTGCATGTCGTCGCTCTATTGAATTCCTCTCCATTCTTTCAGACGTATAGCCCTGATGCCACAGATATGCCTTTAATAACGCAGTCCCGTGAGGGCATAAGGTTAAATCTTGTCGCCTCATGTAAAACATTGCCTTGGCAGCAGTGGGTTGGGGCCACTGGGAGGGCACTCGGAGGAGGAGCTCCTACTTGAACGGTTTCCTTCTGATCACCAGGACGGAGCAGAATGGCTGTTACCTAAACCTCCTTCCCGCTCCCCAGGCACCCTAGACCTCCCACCCCCGTTCCCACCTCCACACCTCCCAACAGACTGGGCTCCTATCACCCACCCATCAACATTCCATTAAAAACATGGACTCTCAGCAGGTTCCAGAACACTGCTCTGCAGCTCAGCAGGTGTGTCGTCTACCTGAACCAAAGGACAGAACACTGCCAGGTGGGGAAGCAAAGGCTTTGTGAAGCTGTCTGGCCAACGGCACCCAGACCAGTCTGTGCTCATGTGATGCGGGCAAAGATGAGGCAGATGCCCTGGTATCCTCCTGATGTAGCAAGCTGCCAACTTCCGCTAAACACACACCCAGTCGGGACCTCTGGTGTCCCTGAGAGGTGGCACGCGTGATGGCCAGCGCCGGCAGTCCACAGCGAGACATGCCTGGTTCGCGACCTGGCTAGCTGGACCCCTGAGCCTCTGTAAAAGGAGGACAACAGTACCTCCGGGAGGGGCTGACACAAGGCATATAAAACTTCAGACCTATCGTAGACCCTTCACAGTTGAATCCCTAACACCCCAAAATTGTTGGCAGTAGCAATTTTCCCAGTGGCTTGGTACTAAAGACCGTAACAGCTACAACTGACTGGACAGTCTTTATGAGCCGTGTGTGTTAAATGCATTATCTCGACTCCCGCCACTCGCCCTGAAAGGCAGGCATTATTACCCTCATTCTACAAGTAAGGGATCTGAGGCTAAGAGCAGTTAAGTAACTTACCCAAAGTCACACAGCCAGTTAGTGGCCAAGAGATGGCTTACATCAACATCAGGCATCCTTCAGTGCCTGCTACCCAATGCCTGCTTCCTTCACCGTGTTGTGCCGCCTCCTGATGCTGTCAGTGCAAGCGGAGCTCGGCTCTCATTACGGGACAGCACAGTAAACGCTAAGTGATCGTGCAGCGAGCTATCGCTGTGTGTGTGCGCACGTGAACTTGTGTGCACACACACCTGCCTTTGGCCAAGGGTAGCACTTTCAGCCGGCATGCCAGTCTGCCAGAGGCCCATGTTCAAAGCTCATCCCTGATTGGGCAGGACAGACCCTCAGCCTGGATACAAACGGAGGAAATAAACAAGGGCCATTCAAAAGGACCATGATTCAAACGGGACGTTCCTGCACAGTGATAAAGCTCAATAAACCAAGCAGCCAAACCCATCAGAAAGTATCGATAGACACTCAGGTGACGATAAATGTATTTTAAGTACTTGAGAAAGGGAGGGCAGTTTCTGCCCTCCAACCAGTTTCTGCCTGAGCAGAGATTTATCCCCGTCCCTCATCTGAGAGCAGCATAAACAGGCCCAAGAGTGTTGACCTGAACAGAGAGAGACCGCCCCCCGTGGAGCCATGGGTGTCCACACGTGAGCGGAATGGAAGTGTCCCCGTGTGGATAAGTAGGTTTTAAACTCATCAGCTCTGAAGGGTGAAAAGCGCTGTTCTGCTCTTGGTCCCTCCATACCCCCTCCAAACCCCCTTTAGTTTCTTAGCAATGGGGACCCCTTTTGAACTTTTCCTTCTTGGCAAAGCCATGCTTGTTAAGAAGCCAGCATCCTAAAAAAAAAAAAAAGAAGAAGAAGCCAGCATCCTAAAAACCAAGGTGGCCTTGGATGTCATTCTCCGTTGCGGCAGACCAAAGTTTCCTTGCTGAATCAGACCTCATAATATATCACGTATGAGTCACACACTAGCAAATGAGCCACTATTAGGAAGAGAGATAATGGGGTGATATTTCTCAGTGGCTGAATCTTAGCAAATGACAGGCATTGCCTAATCACTGATCATACTCATATCCATTACCTTCCAGATCACTGCTCGGTAGTTCCTGGGATGGTTTCTAACTGTCAATATTTAGAGAACCAGGCACTTAACAACACAGGCCAAGCAGGCTAGATGTCTCCAAGGATGAGTCATGCCAAACGAAGCCTTTTATCTAAGGGTCACCGTCCGTCCTCATTGGCTGGAGCACGCTGGAAGTCATCTGGTTATTGAAAAGCACATGCATGGTTGCAGGCTCTGGTCGGTTCTCTGGAGGAACCAGCATTTACGAAATCGAAGCCTGGGAGGCGAGGGCATGGCTTTGAAAGCATATAGAGCTGTTTTGTTGGGTTTTTTTTTTTTTTATCGGCTAGGTAGTAAATATAGGTCTAGGGCTAGGGGGAAGTGGCAGAGAGAGAGCACCGAGAGCCCCCCTCAGTCTCCACTGGCAGCAGGCACATAATAACCCCTCTGGAGTCACATTGTGGCCTTGACTGGACAAGGCACCTATGTCACACCGAACACACCAAGGAGGAGGGGGGTACTTGCTGGACTTAGAGCCAGGCCAACCACTAGCTCAGTCCTTTGAGTAAGCCAAGTAGACCCAGTCCAAGGTAGAAACTCTTGGTTCCATTCAAGCATTGGAAGACCATTTCTGGGGGTTTTGAAGGCTTATGTGTTCAGGAGTCACTCACTGAAAATGCAGATAACCTCCAGAGATGGACACACCTCAGGTCTTATCGAGTAGGGAAGAGGAAAGGAATGAAGGGCCAGCCAAGTAAGGCTTTGCAAGAGGAAGTGGGGCAGGGAGTGGCCCAGCACATGGTGGCTTTGTAACAGTCTTGCTGGGCCAGCCCTCAGACCATCCCTGGAACACATTCACTTGCCTGTATGTAGAAAAGATAG
This sequence comes from Mirounga leonina, assembly GCF_011800145.1. Taxonomy (NCBI): domain Eukaryota; kingdom Metazoa; phylum Chordata; class Mammalia; order Carnivora; family Phocidae; genus Mirounga; species Mirounga leonina. Next base: position 5,588,982 of record NW_023270380.1, read on the forward strand.
GAAACTTGTTTTAACACCAACATTAAATGCAAATATGCCACTGTTAGTATGAGTGACAGTGGTGTGCAAACTTCACTCCCCAGCATGCACACGTGATTGCAACCACGCTGGCAGTGAGATCTTTACCAAAGTCCTTTGGGGACCCAGTACTGTGCAACATGGGACCGGTTGGCCAATGCGAGCTCTTGGAATCCCGGTTCCCCTTAAAATCAACGAGCTAAGCGAGGATTGCAAAAGGGCCCCCATCAGGGGACAGGATTATTACTGAGTTGCACGGTGAACAATATCTCTGACTGAAAATTGGTAGACACCATAGAAATACAAAAAATATTGAGACTTGCATACTGTGCAAATCTTCAGATGGACCTGGCTTCTTTCTTAAGAAGACCTGAAGCTCCACAAATCTGAAGGCTCAGAGGCGTCCCCAGAGATCCCAAGACTACTCCATGATGAAATGACCTTGTGATTCCTGCAAACAGATCACAGCCCATGGCCACTGTCCAGGGCCATAATTCAAAGGACAATCGCCCAGTAACAGTTGTATGGAAACACAACATTGGCATCACCTTTAGTCACAAAGGGTAACAAGGACTATAAGCCATGGTCCAGAGAGAGTTCACTGTGGCCCTTCCCAGCTGCCAAGCACCATAAAGCCAGCTCTGGGAAACACCCTGGTGAACGTGCTGCCCACCGTACAATCACATGTGTCCCCAGACGCTGTGGACTGTCTTCCTCATCTTTCCAGTCTTCCTTAGCACACACACGGCTGCTCTCTTGGGCCATGTGTGTATTCTGGCCATGTGCATACACACACATGTGCTAAATAAGAAATTGTGGGGGAAGAGGAGTGGCCAGAAAAAAAAAAAAATTTAAAAAACAGTGTTTCTGACTCTATATGAGAGGGTTTTCATTCCATTCCAGAGGTGGCATCTCATAGGGTGGCATCTCACAGGGAGGCCTCTGTTTCATTTCATCCTGTTTCCCCTTCTAGGGGGGAAGAGGTAAGGAGAGGCTGAGAAGAGAGGAGTGTCGGGGGAGAAAACGTGAATAGAGATGGGCCCCTCACCGTGCCTCTTTCCCATGCTTTTTTTTTTTTTTTTTAAAGATTTTATTTATTTATTTGACAGAGAGAGACAGCGAGAGAGGGAACACAAGCAGGGGGAGTGGGAGAGAGAGAAGCAGGCTTCCCGCGGAGCAGGGAGCCCGATGTGGGGCTCGATCCCAGGACCCCGGGACCATGACCTGAGCTGAAGGCAGACGCTTAACGACTGAGCCACCCAGGCGCCCCCCCCCATGCTTCTTGACTTTGTCTCTGGACCTCCTATGCAACTTGCACTTGGCTATGTGCTCAGCAAACCTGTTGAAAGGCGATATTAGTCCACTAGGATGGCCATAACAAAGCACCACAGACTGGGGAGTGGGGGGACTTCAACAACAGAAGTGCATTTCCCCCCAGCTCTAGAGGTTGGAAGTCCAAGATCAAGGTGTCAGCAGGGTTGGCTCCTTCTTGGGTGAAGGATCTGTCCCAGGCCTCTCTCCTTGACTTGTCGATGGTGGTCTTCTCCCTGTGTCTTCCCATAATCTGTCCCCTGTATATGCCTGTGTCTTCAACTCCTCTTCTTAGAAGGATTGGTGTAGAGCCGCATTTTAACTTAAAATGACCTCATGTTACCTTAATTACCTCTTCAAAGACCCTATCCCCAAACACAATGACATTCTGAGGTCCTGGGGGTTAGGACTTCAACAATATGAACTTCAACACAGAACTTGCACCATAACAAAGGCGAAGCAGGAAGAGAAGTGAACGGACATGTGTGGAGTCCCCACTGCGAGCTTGGCACCACGCCAGGCAGTAGACATGAAAGATAAGACGAGGACCTAGCCTCATAGTGACTGAATGACTAGACGACAGCTCCAGTGAATGGGTAAGTGGATGGATCAATGAGGAATGAATGGAGTGAGCAAACATCAAAACTGCTGAGTACCGAAGCAGAGCTGAGTCCAGAGCTAGCAGCCCACCCCCACCTCCATCTCCAATGGGGTCTCAGAAATAATGAGGGAAGTAAAGTGGCCAAGCCCCCCACCCCGCTCCCCGCCCAGACGAGCCGGCAGCCCTCCTCCATTTGGCAGAACAGAGAGCAGAGCCATCATGCAGAGAGGCTCAGCGCTCCCAGATGAAAACCAGACTCTTCCTTCATGCTCACCCTGCCGCGCCCTGGGAGACCTGGAGAGACACCCCCGCTGGGGGTCACAGCGGCCCGAGGCCACAAACCAGATGGAAAGACCCCACGAGCAACTTCAAAGGTTCACTGTGCCAAAAGGACTGGCACAGCCAGCTGCCGTGTGGTGACAGGATGATGCTCTGTCCCTGGGACACTGTCACACCCATGAAATGAGAGTGAGAGTCCCCACATCCTCAACTCCATCCCCTGAAGACACTCTGTGCCCGAAACTGTGACCAGAAGCCAGGAAGCCAAATTAGAGGAACAGAAAGGCGAGATGCCTGTCAGCTTTATAATCAGCGATCCTTCCACTTACTACAAATACTTGGCCTACGTCACTCAATTATTCTTGTCTGTGCTGTGAGCATTTACTTAATCAGTCTTCAAAGAGATTTCCAAACGGGTATTTTTGTGACCAAATAGGGGTCAGAGCCCCTCTCACATCAATGGGAGCCAGCAGGGGGCAGGCCAGCTGCCGGTCATTTGATCTCCCGGGCTGGGCACAAACTTTGAACCGGTTCCTGTCCGGTGTCTCTTTCAGACTCCCCATGACCCTGGTCATCGGTCAGTTCCTGAATTGCAACAACACGCCCCACAAATGCACGCACCAACAGACCTCCCTTGCTTGGATGACTCCCTTTCATTGTCTTCCAGCACATTCTCCCTCAAGCCCAAACAGAATCACGTCAGAACGGCCTATCCTTGAATCTTTCCTTTATTACCGAATATGTGGCTCAAAAGCATCAAGTTGGTATTTCCTCTGCCCCGGTAGGGATTTTTATGGGGTTTTTATACGGTTTCATTTTTGCCATTCTTCTGAGAATGGTTCCTTTGTTCTGCCTTCACTCATTGCTTAGATCCTCCAAGGCAATCTCCTCAGAAAGTCATACCGCTATTGCCCCAGACATGTATCCCCCCAAAAAACGCAGCTGAGAAAACCCCCATCTTTTATGGATCTTCAAGCAATAAAACAGTGGGCTCTGAGGACAGAGGAGGCACCTCCCCTGGGCCGTGTCCCTCACTGGGAGGGAGAGGCGGAGGGGAGGCGGCAAGGGCCTAAGTCCTCAGCCTGGGCATCAGAAAGAGCCTTCAGCACCCAGGAGTAATGGGCCCATCATTTGTCTGCCCAGGACAGGAGCCCCTTCTTCTGGAAAATACTCCCTCCTTTGCACTCATCATAGGGTCCAAATGTGAACAGCCATCTGCTTGGAGATCCTTCCCTGGCCACAGTGATTGAACCGGTGATGGTCACCTGACTCCAAGGAAGGCCATCGGGACTTTGGAACTCTCAGTCCCTCTCTGGCGGTGACGCTGTGAGGTGTGATAAGCAAACCTGCCATCGTGCACATTCCCTTCCATGAGGAGGAAGCTTATCAAAGAGATTTAAATCAATATTTGCTGGAAGATGATGTGAGAGAAAAGAGAGAGCGCCTGGCAGGGTCAGGTCCCAGCTGCAGGTGTCCTCAGAGCCCCTCCCCCGCCTTCTCCAGTTGTCACACAGAGCTCCTTTTTAGAAGCCCCGACGGGTTTGAGTCACGCTTCTCTTGCATGTGACTAATAATAGAGTCCTCATTACGTACCCTGGCGACTGGATGCTGGCCATCCCGCCTGAGACCAGCTGACCTCTGCTCTGGCCGTGGAAATGGGAGGGGATGGAGGGGAGAGAGGTGTACAGAACTGACCTGGAAAGAGAGACTGTCATCCAAGGTGACTCAGGGCACTGGGATACAGAACCCCTGTGGCGATTCTGAGAGAATTTTTAAGTCTCTACCGAGCCAATGCTTTTATGATTATGGACTCTCGGGCAGAGGCAATTATCTGGATAATTGAAGTGTTTCTTAGAACAGGTTTCAGGTGTCGTTAGGCAGCATCCTAATGACAGATCCTTGGAAAGCTCAGTGCTCCGGAATCAAAAGCCAATCACGACTCTTCTCGTGGGGCTGCACATCTGGCCCTCTCCCATCTACGTTTGTCCGTTTGTCCCATCTATGGCTGGCTACAGGGACAAACAGACTCCAGGAGAGCCAGCAGCTCCAAGCAGTCAACTACCTCCTCCATCAGTCTAACACCTGCCAGGGCTGAGCCCCTCAGACCCCTCAGACCCCAGCTGCTCCCCCAAACACAACTCCCAAAGACGAGGCAGCCCCCGAAGTGGGCCGAGACCCAGGAGGTGGCCTCGGCTCAGCACTTCGCCGGTCTTCGTCGGCTGGAACCACAGGAAGGCCTCGAGTCAGAAGTCCCAATACAGCTGGGAGGGAGGCCACAGAATCCAGCTTAATCCCCTTATTCATCCCATAGGGTCAAAGCAGGGCCAGCAACCACCAGGAGCAGAGCCTCCGTTTTGACTTCAATTTCAAAGAATCCAGCTAAAGCCACACGGGGCCCCCTGGCACCACCCTAAGAAACGGATCCAATCCTGAGTCAGAGAGGAAGCTGACACTCACTGAATCAGCCATCCACTTCCTCCTACCCACGGCGGCTCGGCCAAGACCAGCACCACTTCCAAGGGGCAGCTTAGCGACCGCCACTCGGAAAAGCTGATGCCCCAAAGAAGAGCGAGCAGGGCCACACTCACGCGGCCTGAGCCACCATGACCGACTCCACTGTGACTCCCGCGCCTCACCCCTGCATTTTCCAAAGTAAAGCTTCGCATCTTGTGACCGCCCCATCCTGTCCTGCGCTGCCCTTGGCTGTGCTAGTTTTCACTTCCCTGTTCGGAACATAGCCACACTGTCCAAATGCCATGAATCATCACCACCGAGCAACGGCCCTTCAGCAAGGCAGGAAACCGCTGAGCACCAGACCTAGAAGGAACGACTCTCCGCCACAGCCCTCTCCTGCCCCAGCCGGTCAGCTTGGCCTGGGGCCACAGCGGAGGCTGCCGGACAGAGCTGCCTCTCCAGCCCCTCAACTTCTCCACCGTCGGCCCCGCTGGCTGCCCTCCGCTCTCCGACCCACCCTTGCACTAGGTCACGGGCAGTGAGCACTGGGCATTTCTGAGCTTTCCAGCAGATTTCCTGGTGGCATTAGCTAAAGCAAAGCTGATGTCTTCCGATCCTGGGAGAAGAGAAATGGGAAGATCCATTCGGGGCCAAGGGGGATGCGATCAGTGGATGCGGCACAGAGCACAGCCTCCAGCAGGGACACGGGGAGCCGGCTTTCTGCCCGCACGCAGCCTCGCAATTATGGCCCAGATGTCCTCCCTGTCATCCAAGCCCCTTTATGACTGGAGCCATGTGGCCTTCTAGATGCCATTCAACAGGTGCCCAGAAGTAGCTGCAAGTGAGCCTAGGAGTAAATAAATCAGTGAAAGATTATGGTCCTCAAGGAGGATCCAACTCTTCCTTGCTGGGCTCCTGGCTCTCCTGAATGGTATATGTCCGCCCTCCTGCCAGGCTTAGGTTCTCGCGTAGTAATGAGAACCTGATATGAAGTCATTATTTCTCCCCTGCTCAATCACAAACAGTGCCATTCAGAAGTAAAATGATGTAGGAAATGCAAATCAACACCACAATATTATGTCACTTTTAACCAATCAGATTGACCATAACTTTAAATATTGACAGTGACAACAGCCAGGGTTGGCCAGAGAGTGGGACTGGGAGCTCTCTTATACTGTCGGTGGACGTAAAGTGTTACTACGTGTTCTCTGGAGGCACTTTGACCCTGTGCATTGCAATTATTAATGAGTAACCTTTGAGTCCTCAATTTCAAGGCTAGGAATTTGTCCTCAGCCAAATGAGCTGCAAAATGCACAAAATATAAGTACAAGATAGTCACCACGGTGTGGTCAATAAATACACACACACACGATTCGGAACAACCTAGATGTGATTGAGCCAGTGAAGTATAGTATGTTGGATAAAGTACTGTGCAGCCATTAAAAATCGTGCTGGAAATCTATATCCAAAGCCACAGAACAGTACTGGCATGGATCACTTTGACAAATGAAATGCAGGAGACAAAACATGTAGAGCCCATTTAAGGAACTGTGTGTCAATGGTGTGTGTGCATACAAGAGACACTTGGAAGGTTTATCCAACTGTTAGCAGTGCTCATCTCTGCAGAGTTGGATTTCAGGGTAATTTTTACCTTCTTCCTCAGATTTTCTGTACTTCTTCAAAGTATCTACAAGAAATCTGAAGTATTCTTATGATCGATGAAAATACCTATTTATTTTCGTTTGAAAACCAAAAGCAACGCAAATGCAAAGCCTGTTTTCCTGGCAGGCCATCTTGCCCCAAGAGAAGTTGCAGGTATTCATTCTGGTAGAAGGTATTATTGTGAGGGGCACCTGGGTGGCTCCGTTGGTTGAGCAGCCGACTCTTGAGTGGCTCAGGTCATGATCTCAGGGTCGTGAGACTGAGCCCCATGTCAGACTCTGCGCTCAGCATGGAGTCTGCTTGAGATTCTCTCTCTCCCTCTCCCTTCGCCCCTCCCTGACTTGTGCATGTGCTCTCTCTCTCTCTCAAATAAATAAATAAACACCTTTAGAAGGTGTTATTGTGGACCATTCTACCAGGAGGTCTAGGGCTCTACATTGTTTCTCCTAAGTTCTGATGGGTTGAACTGGATCCATCTGTGCTCTTTTAAGCAGCCCCTGGGCGGCAATTCAATTTTCAGGATGGCTGACCAGGGTTGGGTGGAGGTTAGGACATGTGAGGGTTTTCTCCCACAGGTGCCAAATATCCAGAGTGGTCATCAAATCCCAGATTTCAGTGCATGTAATTAACCAAATTAACTAACACAGACCTGTCTGGGTGGCCAAGCAGATTTCAGATGTTTTGAAAATACGTGAATCACAACACCCTAACTACTCAGCTCCAGAAATAAATTCCAGGCCCTTGAAGAGCATAGAAACCTAAAGCCAGAAAAATCTTTAAGCAGATCATCTATTCTAGAAACAACCTAAGTATCTATTGATGGAGAAAGGGATAAAGAAGATGAGAGAGCGCGATAGATAGATATAGATAGATAGATGATAGATAGATAGGTAGATAGATAGATAGATAGATAGATAGATAGATAGATAGATAGATAG
>NW_023270380.1:5596254-5601004 GCF_011800145.1 Mirounga leonina
TAGATAGATAGATAGATAGATAGATAGATAGATAGATAGATAGATAGATATCCACACAATGGAATATTACTCAGCCATAAAAAATGAAATCTCATCACTTGTGATAGCATGGATGGACCTTGAGGGCATTACATTCAGTGAAATAAGTCAGAGAAAGACATACACTGTATGGTATCACTTGGATGTAAAATCTAAAAAGAAAACAAGGCAACAAACAAAACAAAACAAAATCATAAATATAGACCACAGAGCTGTGACTGCCAGAGGAGTGGGTGGAATAGATGAAGGGGGTCAAGAGGTACAAACTTCCAGTTATAAAATAGGTGAGTCATGGGGGTGCAGCATGGTGACTCTAGTCAATAATACTGTAGAGCACATTAGCATGTTGCCAAGCAAGTAAGTCCTAAAAATTAACTTCGGGTGGTGACAGATGTTAACTAGAATTACTGTGGTGATCATTTTACAATATATACAGATATCAAATCATTATGTTGTGTGCCTGGAACCAATACAATGTTATATATCAATTATACCACAATAAAAAAAATTTTTTTTTCAGTATCTTTTTTTCAGTATCATTTGACACATGACGGAACCCAGGTACAGAGAAAGTGAAGTGACTTGCCCAAGGTCCCATAGCTTAAGGGTGACAGAGCCCAGAAGAGGACTTGTGTCCCCTGACCTCCAATCCGAGGTTCTTTTTGCTTGATCACAGCTGGGACCAGCAGAGCAGTTGGAGGTGGGTACTGGTGCAGAAGGTGTCCTCCATACCATCAGAAACTTCCTGTGAGGGGTCCAGAATGTACTACTGTGATCCCCGGCTCTGTACAAAGGTCTAGTTAAGAGTTACATGTAGACATTCTTAACCAGGAGGTCATATATTTTTCTATTACGGGCTGTATATAAAGCTTTCATCACATTTTCAAAGGGATCCCATTGCACAACAAAAATAAGAACCAATGAACTAGAGTATGGGCTGTCAAACTTTCTGTAACGAAATTTTACAGAAAGCAAGTATTTTGGCTTTGCAGGCCATACGGTCTCTGTCCCAATTATTCAACTCCCTGATACAACTCCCTTGTCCCCTGTACCGTGAAAGCAATCACAGATGGTACAGGAACAAATGGGCACGGCTGTGTTTCAATAAAACTTTATTTACAAAAATAGGCTGTGGGCCATATTTGGCCCAGGCAGTAGTTTGCCAACCCAAAACTAGAGGATCTGCAACTATCTTCCCCTCATTTCAGGTTTTGCTTCTGGCCATATAACCCCTTGCCACGCTCCCCCTTTTATCAAGCGAGCTGAGAGACAGCCATATTCCTGTGGATCCAGCTCTTAGCCAGGGACCATCAAACAAGTGGGCAAACACATAAAGGGAATTTGTTTCACTTTTTCATTAAACAACAAGTTCTTTGAATTCTTAATTGGAAACTTTCACACATGAATTGAGGCTGCTGCATCTCATTTCCTGCAGTCCTGCTCACCGTTTATTTTGAGCAAAATGATTGTCAAATGTGGAGGGTGACCTTTGACCTCTGGTGGCTGCCTGCAATATACTTTCTTGGCTCATTTGCATATAGGGTGTTAGAAAACACGCTGGCACATTCTTCTCTTGATTAACTAAGGACTAAAACAAGATCTCAAGACAGAACATGGCCAGGAAGGACTGGAGATTTTTTTTTCCCCTTCCGTTGTTGGCAAAGGACCTCTTCAGTTCAAATCAAGAAGCATGGTTGAGGAAGATACTGAGTCAGGCCCTGCAAGGGAAGGGGTGGCCACAGTACAGAGCATGGGACCCCCATCCAGGTCATTTGTCCTCTGCTCTTGTACAAAAGATGAGATTTACACACAACAACAAGGAATCTTTCCTCTGTTGGACCTCTACCCAGGACCCGTCGTCACTCTTCTGTCCCCAACAGACCCTCACCCATTCTGCTCTAAGGGGGAGGCTGCCTCTGTCCTAATTAGGACAGGGAGGGAGGGACAGAATTGAAGCTGAGAAAATATGGCAGAACAGCCTCCCTCAGCTTTGCCCAGCCCCCTCTCTGGCCTTGCCCTTTCCAAATTCTGGTAGCAAAAGGACTGAGTCAGTTAGTCCTAAAGTGAGAGGCAGGTGTTTTTCCATTTGCATGACATTAGTTATAAACACGGCATGCCCCTAGACATCAGAAATACCTTTTGTGGACTCCTGCTCAGAGGTGAGTTTTCTGGGTTCAGACTCCTTTTCACACATCAGCATTAGGACACACAGGAACACACCTCTCCAAGGGACCCAAGAGATGACAAACTCTTCCAAAAGGACAACAGAGGCAGTGAAAGATCTGGTGATCAGCCGAGGAGGAGTTGATGTGATCCAGGGCTCGGGCTCCCACCAGGGTGATCTGGTCCCTCGCCACGCTTCCATCATGCTGGCTCCCCCTGAGAACTCGGTTTCACAACATCTCAAGCAGTTCCAGAAGATTCGGAGGTGCCCATTTTCTTCCTTTTTCTCTTTATATCTGGACATGTTTCCCAGCCTTCCCATGGAAAATCCCTGAGCTGGCCACTTCCTGTTTTTGTTTTGTTTTCCTCCCTCACTAGTGTACCCTTTGACCTTCTGTCCTCTGTCAGGATCTGATCTTCGGCTCAAACTGGGAAACTAATCCCCGGCGCCAAACACTCAGCACCCAACTGGGAAAAGGGAGATTTCTACCTCAGCCCTGCTCACTCCCTGTATGAGCTTAAACAAACCTGTTCTCTCAACAGTCCTCTGAGTTGCTTCCTCACCCAAAACAGAGCTGCTGAGATGACTAAGAGATTTGTTGTTAGAGATGTTCATCCAATAGGATCACAAATGTTAGCAACAATTGTTTTTGAGTTCTGATCCACTTTTAAATGGGGCTAAGGAGTGTCTTTTTGCTTTGTTAACTAGACTCGCTATGAGTGTGCCCTGGTCATGGGCTGCTCTTTCCAGGGCTTTGTCCCCTTCCTCTGGGTCCAGCATTCCTGGCATATTTGGAGGGAGTAGGAGTTGGCCTGGGGCCACTTTTCTAAGTATCTTCTCAGCTCTGCAGTCCTGTTTCCAACACAGTGTCTTTGCTTTGTTTACTCTCTACTTCTCACTCCCTGGCAAGGACCAGATGCAGGAAAGGCACAAAGCAGAAGGGCCTCCTCAGTGCTGGCCACCAACACTGTCCCCACAGGCAGTGGCTCTAGATCAAGCTGGCTGGAAACTCCAGGCCCCCACCATCTCCAGAGGGGTAAAATGTGACACGGTCAGACAAAGGAGGTGTTAACTATGTGCTGGTCTAATGGGGAATTTCCCCCAAACACATCTGGCACATACAAGTAAAAAAGAAGAAAGATACCAAACAATAAGCCACCACTGCCTCTGAGAATTTACTATTTGGAACAGGTGTCTCCTGCCACTTAATGAGGGCATCTGGGTTCAGCTCTACTTTCCCTTGGTCACTAACTCCCCAGGTGACCCTTGCCAATACACAGAACCTCTCTGGGCCTCAACTTTGCTCTCTCTGCTGACAAGTGGGTGGGAGTAAGGTGCTTCCAGTTGGAAAGAGTATGGCAACCAAGGGTGAAATCTGATGGCACCTGGCTCCATCACCATCTGTCAAGCCCAGCTAGCTCTCCCTTAAATCTTACCTCGAGGAAAGGCCAACCAAATTCATATCACAGGAAAATCTGAAGTTTACTCTATTCTCTAAATTGTTTTCAATTTCCCATGGGGGAAAGAGATTGATTCATTTTGTTAATAAGCAAAGGTCTTATTTTTCCACCTTCGGTCGTATAAATGTCAAAGAAAAAAAAAAGCTTCAAGTTCAATCAAAGAAAAGTTCCAGCATTTCAAAGAAGTCAAGTAGAGATAAAACAGATGATCCTCCAGGAAAAAAAACACAAAAGTGGCCTTAACTCCCAAACCACAATACCTCAAATTACCTAATGTTTAACTCTCTCAAACAAAGGCCTCGTAGAAATGTAAAAAAAAAAAAAAAATAGTTAAAAGCATAGACAGTGCAGGAGTAACAGCCCAGATGAATCCAGGTTTCCTGTACACTAAGATGAATCAAACTACTAGACTCTAGAATCCTTGGATGGACGATGAGGGATACACATAAGTCAAGCTGTAACATAAAATTCAGATTTCTGATGGCTAATTCATATTCGTAGCAGCATTATTCATATCAGCCAAGGCGTGAAAGCACCCAAATGTCCATCAATGGATGAATGGATAAACTAACTATGGTATATCCATACAATGGAATATTATTCAGCCTTAAAAAGGGGGGAAATTCTGACCCAGCCTACAACATGGATGAACCTTGAGGACGTTACACTGAATGAAATAAGCCAGTCTCAGAAGGGTAAGTACTGAATGATTCCACTCATATAAGGTCTCTAGAGTAATCAAATTCATAGAGACAGAAAGTAGGATGGTGGAGGGGTGCCTGGGTGGCTTAGTCAGTTAAGCATCCGACTCTTGATTGTGGCTCAGGTCATGATCTCAGGGTTGTGAGATGGAGGCCCGCATCTGGCTCCGCACTCAGGGGGGAATCTGCTTGAGATTCTCTCGCTTTCCCTCTCTCTCTCCCTCTTCTCCTTTCCTGTTTGTATGCTCTCTCTCTCTCTAAAATAAATAAATAAAATCTTGAAAGAAAGAAAAAGAAAGAAAGAAAGAAAGAAAGAAAGAAAGAAAGAAAGAAAGAAGAAAGGAAGGAAGGAAGGAAGGAAGGAAGGAAGGAAGGAAGGAAGGAAG
>NW_023270380.1:5601014-5750460 GCF_011800145.1 Mirounga leonina
AAGGAAGGAAGGAAGGAAGGAAGGAAGGAAGGAAGGAAGGAAGGAAGGAAGGAAGGAAGAGAGAGATGGTGTTTGACAGGGGCTGAGGGGGAAGTGGAAGTATGGTGACTTACTATTTAATGGGGACAGAGTTTCAGTTGGGGATGATGAAAAAGTCCTGGATGGGGATGATGGTGGCACCACAACGTGAGTTACTTAAAGCCACTGAACGGTACGCTTAGAAATGGTTAAGATGTGGTCTCCTGGGTGGCTCAGTAAGTTAGGCGTCTGCCTTCAGGTCAGGTCATACGATCCCAGAGTCCTGGGATTAAGCCCCGAGTCAGGCTCCCTGCTCAGCGGAAAGTCTGCTTCTCCTTCTCTGTCTGCCCCTCACCCAGCTCAAGTCTGCTTCTCCCTCTGCTCCTTACCCATTTGTGCTCTCTCTCAAATAAATTTTAAAAATCTTAAAAAAAAAAAAAAAAAGAAATGGTTATGATGGTCAATGTCATGTGGATTTTGCCACAATTCAATTTTCTTTAATTAAAAATTTAAAAAATTCAGAGTTCTAAATAAAGAGTATTGAGTGACTAAATCTGCCCCCTCTTTACACGTATATACACCAGCTCTTCTCCGAGAAACCCACTGATTGTGCCTTTAATTTAAAGCCCACACAGATTCATGAATCCACACACCCAAGTTTCTGCTTCAGAACTTAGCTGGAGCTACCACATCCACATCCGTGAGGCAGAGAAAGGGTAGTTCTTTGCCCCATTTGACTAATGGAAAAACCAAGGGTCATGGAGGTTAAGTAGCTTGCTCAAGGTTACACAGTTCACAGGGTCGGCCCCAGTTAAAAGTTCCTGGTGGAGCTGTCTCCAGATTTATAACCCCCGAAGTATTGAATAAACACAGGACGAAACCAACGTTGATCTGGAGAGACAGGAACGTGCCAGGACCAATTTCCAAAATGAGTTCTAAAACCAGTGCCATGGGGACAAAAACATTCCAGGAGGACCTCACATCCATCTGTGTTAAGTGTGTTCACAGAGCCCCTCCCGTGGCTGGACTCTGTTAGGCTCAGCATCCTGAGTCCTGGTCCCTCCCAGAGCACACTGGGCAGTGGGTGGAAAGTGCATGAATGGGGAAATGGTGAGTGTGCCTGGAGCACAGGGGGCAGTTCCAGGCTCCCTAGAGAGGTGGCCTATCCAGTGAGGCCTGGGCAGGTGGCAGAGTCTGAGGGCCATGTGTGCAAAGGGCCAAGATACACAGAACCTGGTCTTTTCAGAGACTCATCTCTTTGCTCGCCCACATCCCCCATTTTCCCTCAACCCCAGATCACTCCCATTTTCCTATAAGCATATTGTTCTATGCCCCTCTTAAAAGACCTGCAGTAAACCCCATGTCTGTCTCAGCTACCTCCCAGGAGTAGTTGCTAGGGTTGCTGTAACAAAGTACCACAGACTGAACCACTTGAACCAGAGAAATTTATTGTCTCACAGTTCTGGAGGCCAGAAGTCCAAGATCAAGGTGTCAGCAGGGTGGGTTCCTTCTAAGGACTGGGAGGGAGAAGCTGTTCCAGGTCTCTCTCCTTGGCTTGTCAATGGCCATCACCCTTCTGTGTCTCTTCACATCATCTTCTCTCTGTAGGTGTCTGTCTCTGTGTCCAAACCCTCTTTTTATAAGACCACCAGTCATACTGGATTAACGCCCATCCTAATGACCTCATCTCCAAAGACCTTATTTCCAAATAAGGTCACATCCATGAGTACTGGAGCTTAAGACTTCAACATCTTTGGAGGGGACACAATTCAACCCACCACACTCCCCATTTCTCTGCTTTCCTTTGCAGCAAAAAATCCTCAGAAAGTCATCTAGAGCCAGAGGACCAACCCTGGGGCCAAGTGCTCTCACTCTGTCGCCTAAAATGTCATTTCTTCCTGATGATCCTCAGATTTGTATCTCTAGCCTAGACATCACTCCAGATCCTCAGACTCCTATGTGCCCCCATTCCTTACTTCAGTAAATGACACTCCTATTCAGAGCAAAGCACCCCAGTCATCCTTAACTACCCTCTTGCCCCCTCACTCTTGACATCAGCAAGGATGGTTTTATCGTCAGCACCTGCTGCAAACGTTGTGGCCACCTCCTCACCATCACCTCACCCCTGGAGCAGTGAAGGAACCTCCTAATGGCTCTACTACATTCATGTACTCATTCCCTACACGGCAGCCTGGGGTCATGTGAATGGATTCCGTGATGTGAGCAAGAGGGCGTCCACTGCATCCAGCTCTCCAACGGGCCACCTCCCTTCAGAATGTGGCCCTGTGTCAGCTTCCTCTGGATCCTCCAAGCAGCCCTGTGGAGGCTCTGATTTGGTCCAGATCCAGTCCTACTGCCTCACCGAGGGCTCCTTTAGAGCTATGCCACCAGCCTATCTCAGCAATACTGTGGCCCCTCCATAAGCCCAGGCCTCAGGTGTGCCCTCGGTCAAGCTTAACACCTTTCCAGGACACGGGCCCACCATGTCGTTCTCTCAAACGTTGACCCTGCTTCTCTCCAGCCTCATCCCCCACCCCCACCAGCACCTCCCACTCCACTGACCATCCTGATCAGCCTCTCTCCCTCCACCTTACCTTCTTGTCGCTCCCACCTGCTCCGGCCCCCTCTTCAAGACTCAGTCTGAATTTAAGTGTTTGCTCCCCCAGACGCCTGGGCCAGCTAACTGGCCTGTTGACTGGCCTAATTACTCAAGGGGTTGTCTTAATCTATGAGGGCTAACACGGGCTGGGTGGCTTACAAACAACAGACATTTATTTCTCACAGTTCTGGAGGCTGGAAGTCCAAGATCAAGGTGCCAGCATGGTCAGGTTCTGGTGAGAATCTTCTTCCGGGTTGCAGACCGTCAACTGCTCACTATGTACTCACATGATGGAAGGGCTCAGGAGCTCTGTGGGGTCTCTTTTACAAGAACACAAATCCCACTCATGAGGGCTCCACACTCATGACCTAAGCATCTCCCAAAGACCCCACCGCCCAGTGACATCACACTGGGCGTTAGGATTTCAAAGTACGAATTTGGGGGGACACCATCAGCCTATAGCAGGGGGCGTTGGGATGGGGCACATGGTAGAGTGTAATGGTGACGTTGTCAGGCTGTCTGGTCACATTCGAATTTCAGCTCTATCATTTATTGACAGTGGGATCCTGGGAAGGGTCCCTCTTAACCAATCTGGGCTTCAGTTTCCCCCTGCCTAAAACGGAGCTAATCACAGGTACATAAGAAAATGCTCAACATCGGGACACCTGGGTGCTTCAGTCAGTTAAGCGTCTGCCTTCGGCTCAGGTCATGATCCCAGGGTCCTGGGATCGAGTCCTGCATCGGGCTCCCTGCTTGGCGAGGAGCCTGCTTCTCCCTCTGCCTGTCGCTCCCCCTGCTTGTGCTCTCTCTCTCTGACAAATAAATAAATAAAATCTTAAAAAAAAAAAAAAGAAAGAAAGAAAATGCTCAACATCACTCATCATCAGGGAAATGCAAATCAAAACCACAATGAGATATTTCCTCACACATGTCAGGATGACTACTATAAAAAAAATTACAATTAAAAAAAGACAAATTTTAGCAAGGATGTAGAAAAAAGGGAACCCTTCCGCACTGTTGGTAGGAATGTTGCATGGAGCAACCATTATGGAAAACAGTATGGAGGCTCCTCAGAAAATTAAAAATAGAACTACTTTGATCCAGCAATTTCACTTCTGGGTATACATACAAGAATTGAAATCAAGATTTTTTTTTTAAAGATTTGTTTATTTATTTGAGAGGTGGTGGGGAGAGAGAGTGGGGAGAGGGGCAGAGGGAGAGAATCTCGAGCAGACTCCCTACAGAGCATGGAGCCCAACACAGGGCTCGATCTCACAACCCTGAGATCGTGACCTGAGCCAAAACCAAGAGCCAGACGCTGAACCGACTGAGCCACCCAAGGCACCCCGAAATCAAGATCTTAAAGTGATATCCACACTCCTATGTTCATTGCAGCATTATTCACAATAGCCAAGATATGCAAACAACCAAAATGTTCAACAGATGAATGGATAAAGAAAGTGTGGTATATACAATACAGTGCAATGCCATTCAGCCTTAAAAAAAAAGATGGAAATCCTACAATATGAGACAAGGACAATATTAATAAATCGTCCCTGGTGACATTTAAGAACTAATATCCTTTGCCAAAAAGTTTCCTGCTACCTAGTCCAGCAGCAATGCAGATGTTGGTCCCCACATCACAAGGACAACAGTGCAGGCTCAGGGAGGCACCTTTCCTTTTCAGAGCTGAAAGCCGAAAAAATTGGCAAGCCCCGGTAAGGGGGAACATAATCCATTCACTTCCAGCAAAACATGGAGACAAGGAGCGCACAGGTGTGAGAGGAAGCCTGCAGAGATTGCCTGGAGCACAGAACCCTGCATCCCGCCAGGGTCTGGCCCCCCTTCATTCCGTGAAGGATTTACTGTAAATCACCGGATCCGCAGACACTGTTTTCCCACTTCTCAAGGGCAAATATCACACAAGCTGATCTAAACCTTCAAGGGCAGCTTCTCAGACTTTCAAACCAAACAATCCATGAGTTCTATTTGGAATGGTCCCTGGAGCCCTTCAGCGCTGGGCCTGGGTGGCTCCAAGGAGGAGCTGAACTGTGTGTAAAGACCCCATCAGCCCCATACCCTGCTTCTCTGGCCTCAGCTCCAGGCCACCAGGCACCTGTCCCCACGCCACAGGTCAGCACAGCTGGGTCGGGCACAGAAGATGTCCCAGGACTGGCAAGCCTGCCTCACACTAGTCGATCATAAATGGAAAGGACTGCGTTTTTGCTACACACAGGTACACACACGTGTGTGCACCCATAAACGCGCACGTGTACCCATGTGCACACTTGCACAAGCGTGTGAACCCCTTTCTACCTGCATGGTTTGTTTTTTTTTTTTAGATTTTATTTGTTTTTTGACAGAGAGAGAGACAGCGCGAGAGGGAACACAAGCAGGGGGAGCGGGAGAGGGAGAAGCAGGCTTCCCTCTGAGCAAGGAGCCTGATGTGGGGCTCGATCCCAGGACCCTGCGATCATGACCTGAGCCGAAGGCAGACGCTTAACGGCTGAGCCACCCAGGCGCCCTCTACCTGCATGTTTTACTCATGCTCCTCACAGAATCAGATAGAAGGTGAGCCCTCTCAATACAAATGAGGAGTCCGAGGCCCGGAGAAGTTCCGGAGCTGGCCCACAGCCCGCAGCCGTGAAAGCGAGCCGGCCCGGCCCTGGAGCCCTCTCCCTCTGTCCCCGCTCACCGCGCCTTCTCCTTTTGTGCCACACACGCCCTTCCCTCCCTGCAGAACTCTGAGCTTTCTTCCGCCAGCAGGACCCCTTTGTGATCAGCGGCTCCAAGCTCCTGTCATTCTGCTCCTGAGGACCCTGACCTCACCGAAGTCAGCGAAGGGAGCGCATACCCTGCGGGCAGGATACCACCTCGGACCCCTTCGCATAGGGTCTCCTGGAACGCTGCTTCTCCTACAGAAGAGAAAAACCCTTGGAAAGCAGGGACTGTCCTCAGTCTTTTCAATCTGCTCCCCTGCTTCTAAGGGGCAGTCTATGAAAATCCTGTGCCCACACATGTCTCTCGGAGAACAGGTGGGTTGCAGGGCTCCCAGGGCACCTGGACAGGCTCCAGCATGTGCCCAAATCCCCATAACAGCGCTGTCCTAGAGGGATTCAACTTCTCTCCTTGAGAAGCCACCTAGACACCTGACAGCCATCCGAAACAGAGTTCCCAGGGAGGCCCTTCTTGGAGGGGAGTCCTCTAATGGTAACGTAGTACCTGCCCAGGAGACCTGAAACAGATTCTTTTTCAATGCACACTTTTTCGGTTGAGGCATGGTCAAAATGCATTTCTTAGAGAAGTAAAAGATGGAGGCTCATGAGAGCCAACAGGATCCACAGTTGGTTTGCAAGCCTCCCTCTGACACCACAGAAAAATACATCCTATAATTTATCCTACAGATGCCATCAGACAAGGACGTGTGTGTTTTTGTGTGTGTCTGGATCCTGTGTGGGGGTGTGTGTTGAGAATCCTGTGGGCATGTATTTATGTGACCATATATGTGTGTGAATATACACACACAGTTACATACATTCACATGCAGGATTTTAACACACACACACACACACACGCAAGCGCATATAATGCCAAAACCAGTTGAGGACCTATCTTTGTAAATAAAGTTTTATTGGAACATAGCCACACCTCTTCATTCCATAGTTTACATATTCTCTTTGACCATTTTGGAGCTATCACTTGAGAGTTGAGTAGTTACAATAGAGACATCTGGCCCACAAAACTGAAAATATTTATCATCTAGTCCTTGACAGAAAGTCAGCCGACCCCTAGGTTAAAGGATGATCCCTCTCTATGCAGCTATTAAAATTATTATGCAAATCTAGAATTGTGGCTGTAGAAAGTTGTCATGATGTATTACTAAGTAAGAAAATTGGCTGGAAAATGTTGACTTAATCCCATTCGTATAAAAGGAAAATATATTCAACTAAGTGTGCATATTTGTGTAGAAAAATACATCTATTTTCTCTAGAAAGTTGTGAAAGGAGAGAGATCACAGGTAATTTCTTAATTTCTTCTTTATACTTTTCTTTTTATGTCGGATTTTTAAAAAATAATGAACACACTTCACCTTTTCATTTAATGTTCTTTAGCAATGTTCTTTTCATGTGGATTAAGCTGCTCACATCCCCCAATCTCCCACCCCCATAGACAATGAGGAGTGTCAGGGCTCGAGGGGTCCAGACTGGGGGAGATAACTTAGCTTCTATAAGGGGGGGAGCCAGCAAAGGGCCTGGAGAGACAGTCCCCGGGGAGTAGACCTCACTGACTCCCTTGGAGGGGCCCTCAGTCTGAGCAGCTTCTGCTTCTGGGCTCCTCCTCCCACTTGGCTGAGGTCCAGGCTGTGATGGTGAGACTCATCACCAAGCATCACCTCGACCGCACCCAACCTGGCAGAAAAGGAGTCCAGAGAGCCTTCTCTCTCCTGAGCCAGTCCCTGGCCTCCATGCGCAGGGCGCCACAGGAATTGGCTTGGCACTGAGTACCAGGTCTCTGAGGAGACAGAAGCGTGGTGTCCAAACATGAATGGCTTATTTTTAGAAAAGTCCACCCTTGTGTCCTGGCCCCACTCCAGGATGAGAGATGGCATTCCCTCTGACTCAACTCCCCAAACTGACCCCATTTCAGAGGGTCTAAGTAGCCTGCCCTCACTGACAGGAGCCAAGGACAGCCCAGACCTTCAGGAAAAGCAGTTCTACAGCAGTTCCAGATCCATCCAGGCCTGTGTGAGGGCTCCTTCTGGAGAGAGCAAGGCCATTCCCTTAACAGTCCACGCTTTGAAACCAAATGCAGAGCCTTCTGCACTACGTCTCCCAGATCCCCATTTTCCCAGCAAGTACATAAGTGACAGCGGACCTCCCCCTATGGTTTCTCAGCCCAGTGAGATTCCTTGAATCGTTCAGATTGCAAGTCCAAGGAAAATGGAGGGCCGACTCCTCCCTCCTCCTCCCACACAGGCCAAGAGCCCCAATCCTGCAGCCATGTTCCTCCATTGGCATTTCTCCATCTCTTCAATCAGGCCCCACGCTACATCCAATGGACAAGAGAAATAAAGGGAGGAATAACTTTCTTCCAAGAAAGACACTAGAACTCATGATCTGTTATAATTCACTGTGTAGGTCTGACAGGAAGAAGTGCCATCAATGTCAAGGAGAATAGTGCCACATACAGACACATCTTGCTAGAGAGGATCACAGAGCTGGTGGGTTCATAGGGAGGTGGCTCAGAGAGTGAGAGAGTGGGAGATTATTTTCCCTCCTGAGGCCGGTGTTGCCAACATTCCAGAAGTAGTGAGACACAGCCGTCCGTCCCCAGTTGTCCCTGGCTGACTGGAGTTGCAGATGTCAGTTGTCTCAAACCATGTATCCAAGTCTTTGGAAAGAAGAGGCTTCTGTTCTTCTGAGCTAACACCTGGGTTTCTCACTTGCTGCTGTCTCCCACATGGAGAGGAGGCCCTCCATCCTGAGCAACATGGGGGGCCCTGACCCCAATGAACATGTCAAGGCCTCTCTGGGTGAGGCCAAGAGCTTGTGCTGCCCCTCAATTTGTTAGTAGGCATCATGCATCAGCCTTTATTCATGCCCTATAAAGTTGTAGCCTGTAAGATTAGGCTTGTCCACACTTATAATTCTTCACCAGAGCAACTTGTCATGAAGAAAGAGCCCTCCAGCAGGCATTGGCTCTGAGTCATGGCTTCCCAATGTCCCCCCACCCACCCCAAAGGAGCCACCATTACCAGTCACGTTTGAGCCTCAGATTGCTCCAGGACATGGAAAAGTTGGCCAATGCTTACCTGTGCTCATAAGGTCAAGGGACTTCTCAGAATGAATAAAAACAGTAGTACCTTCTAGATCTCTTGGCCTTTGCTCCTCGTGTAAGGGTCAGACCTTCCAGCTCTGCCATCTGTCTTTCAGATCGTCAGTTCTACTATTGGAATCAGCAGGATTTTCCATCCCCTTGGCATGGCAAGGTGCTTTTCATGCTCTTCATTTGGAAAATAAGAGTCCCTGGGCCCCTGAAGCCATCTCACTGCAAGGGATGTGACCCCACTATGAGGTCCAGGTCTCTCCAGGGCCTCTTCTGGGCTGTTCAAATGGCCCAAGGCAACCCTTAAAGGGACTTGCCTTCTCTGAGACTCAATTTCCTCATTTGTCAAATGGAAGAGTTGGAGTCAAGATTTGCTACATTCCCATCCAGCTCTAACATACCCAAAGTCTGTGATTATCTGGCTTTTCACATTTCTGGACAAGACCTGATCCGCTCAACTTTCTTATATGGCCATCAAGCTTTAGCTCTCAGAACATAACCCTCAAAGTGGTCTTCAATTCTCAATCATCATTCTCGCTTGAACCTCACCATAGCTCGATGACATGGACAGTACTATGACCCAACCACCCCTTGGAGATGAGAAACAATTTGCTAAAGGCCACAGAGCTAACAGGTGGCAGAGCTGGACCTGGTCTCCCGCCACCAAGTCCAGGGCTCCATCCAGCAGCTCCACACCTCCCCAGTGTGTGTCTACATGCTGTGAATAACACCGGTCAAGGGTGTAACCTCAACCTGATGCAGTCCATGGGCATTCAAGTGGACCTGCTGGATTGGAGAACAAGAACAAGAAAAGCGGGAATGCATGTTTCTTCCCCCATTCTGACTAACAGTGGGTCAGCCAGATTTCAGTAATACCCAACCATCTGACAACCCCCAAATTAAGCTCGGTTCTCTTTGTTCTTTTCCTCCTTCTTAGTCACAGCAATCTGATAGATGCAGGGCCCTGTTCTGAGGATACTTATGGGCTGTCCATGGGGGTCAGATATGCAGCTCAAAATTCACAAAGGAACCCAAGATCACCTCATATGGTCCCAAGCCTACCCAAAAAGGAGTGAAGATGTTATAATGGTGTAAACAATTGTTTGGGTTTAAATTGGGGCTCTCTGCTAGCCCCTCAGTCCCTTGACATATTGGGCCAGAATCAGGGAGAAGGGAACATTCTCTCCATGGCCCCCATCAGCCTGGTGTCTTCTGAAGGTGACAGAAGGTGTGCGTGTGGAAGAAGGAGGGAGGTATCTGTGTCTCGTCAGAGTTAGAAATTGCCCAGAGCATCAGCATGCATCATCCATCCTTCCTCCACAGGTCCCTCAGTCTCTGCATTGGCTCAAAGTCACAAAGACACAGGCTTCTCAAAACATTTACATTTCTGCCAGGCAAAGATTCATGTGACTTTGAATTCCAAAGTACACAGATTTTCACAGTTAGACTAAGAGTGGATCCCGATCATGCTGTGACAAAGTAACCAGTCTGGCCACATGTCACTGAAAAAATTAAAGATTCCTCACTTTACCCACATGGGTTTTCTTTCTGGAATCCTACATGTATCAGTTTCCTAACTTCACTGACAACGTCTGATTGGAACTTAATGAAAAGAAAATAGAAGGCAATGCTGACCTTAGTCCCCTGTTTCTGTGTGGAGTGCAGAAGAAGGTCACCAAGAACAGACCTACAAGACTTGACCATGGGACCAAATGGGTGTTGACTCAGTGACCACTGAAGATACTGAGGAAGAATTTGTCCCCTGAGCTCTGCTTCAGAAACATTCTCTCAGGGCCCCTGGGTGGCTCAGTCAGCTGAGCATCCAACTCTTGATTTTGGCTCAGGTCAGGATCTCAGGGTCGTGAGATCAAGCCCCGTGTCAGGCTCTGCACTCAGCACGGAGTCTTGTTGAGATTCTCTCCCTCTCCCTCTGCCCTTCTCTCCACCCCCTACTCTCATTCTCTCTCTCTTACTTTCGAGATAAAATAAATCTTAAATAAATCTTAAAAAAAAAAAAAATTCTCTCACTGTCTAGTACCGAAAACACCCCCCTCCCCTCGACTACCCTGCCCCCGGGAGGATGACTTACTCTGTCCTTCACGTGCCAAAGGAGCAATCCTCAATGTTTCTCCCCATTAAATACTTTGGCCAGAAGCCTGAATTCATGAAAAGGATACTGCTCTATTCACAGTTCTATTCATTTTGTTAAATTTGAAAGTCAGAGCAAAACATGTACGTTCAATATACATGTATACATTAATAAATACAACACTTTTGTACTGCTGGTCTTGGTGTTAAAATATTATTAGAATATTCTTTTTAAGAATGAATCTTGCCATTTGCAATGACATGGATGGAACTAGAGGGTATTATGCTAAGCAAAATAAGTCACAGAAAGGCAAATACCATATGATTTCATTCATATGTGGAATTTAAGAAAGAAAACAGAGGATCATAGGAGAAGGGAAGGAAACATAAAATAAGATGAAAATTGAGAGGGAGGCAAACCATAAGAGATGCTGAACTCTAGGAAACCGAGGGTTGCTGGAGGGGAATGTGGAGGGGGGGGCATGGGGTAACTGGGTGATGGGCATTAAGGAGGGCACTTGATGTAATGAGCACTGGGTGTTATATGCAACTGACGAATCACTAAATTCTACCCCTGAAAGTAGTAATAAAATAAAATAAACTTAAAAAAATTCTTAAAGATTATTCTTTTTAATCAGAGGGAAGATCTGAGACATTCTATTTGGGTGTTGGTTATTGTTCAACACACATGTTAATGATGATGACCTACAGTAAGATGGGCCTCATCTGACCAACGGGTGGGGGATACAGAAAGGTGGCGGGAACTGGGGTAGAGGCCAGGAGTGGGATGGAGGCAGTGAGATGATCTGAACCAGTCATGCCATATGGCAACACAGACCCCACAGCCCTACTGCTAGAGTCAATATTCAGTGAAGTTTTCATATGATAACATGTAAACTCGGGGTTGTGCAATTTTGTTTAATCCTGAATTAGAATATGCTACCAGTATTTCTCAAGACCTACCATTAACTCGCATCCCATCTGCTACTGTGAACTATGAATATCTGAGTGGTCCCTATGAGGAGGGGAGGGATAATTCTAAATAGACATAAGAGGGCCCAAGACCCAGGCCCAACCTATAGTCCTACCCCACTAATGGAGCTATTGCCCATAGGGGCACTTTGTTGAATATCCTCAATGATGGAATAAAGAATAAAATCTTATTCTCTAATGGTGGATGATTTGTAGAGGATACCAAAGGAAGCCAGTAGGGTACGAAGGTTAAGAACAGGGTTCTTTCTGAGCAGTGTCTGGCTTCTGTGTAAAGTTGTCCCAGGGGAAAACTCCAGTCTTTGGGAAGCAATGTCACCTCCTCTCGTGTGCCACTGGTGAAAACCAGTCCATGGCCCCACTTGTTGGAGGGACTAGCACTAGCCATGCACCACAGAAGGGGAGAAGAGATTTTCGCAAGCACAACCAAAGGAGCGGACCACTCCTGACCTGCCAGAACCCTGTCCTCCAAATGAAACCTGCAGGCAGGAGAAGCGGCAACACTTCTAAAGCTGTGTTCACATTGACAAGTGATCAGATTAGTGAAAAAACAAGCAGGTCTGCAGCACTCCAGATGTCTCAAAATGCCCACTTGGATTTATATACTTGTCCGAACACCAAAGCCCATATTGTCTTGGCCCCCTCTGTTGAGTCTGCCCAGAAATCTACTCAAGATCCCCTTTAGGGGTCCTGGACCACAGCCCCACCCCCGAATAGTCCTATGGTCCTACCTTGGTTATTGCTGCAATACAAACTGCTTTTCTTCCAGATGTGTGCAACCTACATTGTGCTTCTGTGGTCCAAATCATGCAAAGAACCAGGTGGTTCCTTTCCATTATATCTCATGAGCTCACTTGGTGTTATCCAGACCTACCTGACTTTTCCCTGTATGTGTACTTTCAGTTCTGTTTTTGGTGCCAACCTGTTATTACTTTTATATTTCATGCTTCACCTTACCCTCATCAATGTGCTCCCCTATATGATGCATACAAAATATCTCCAAATATGTACCTAAGAAAGTATCACATGGGTAGACTCTAGGGGCTGGAACTGGGTGGCTGTGGGACTGTCTGGGAGGGAGACTTATGAACGTTTTTAGTGTTGAACCACATGAGCTAATACCTCATCAAAAAGCACTTTTGCACAGAGAACTTTTAGGGCAGTGAAAATATTCTGTGTGATATTATTATGACAGATACGTGTCATTACATTTGTCCAAACCCATGGAATATATAACACCAAGAGGGAATTGTGATGTAAACTGTGGACTTTGGAAAATTATGGTATGTCCATGTAGGTTCATCAGTTGTAACAAATGCACCCCTCTGGTGGGGAGGTTGTTGATGGTGGGGGAGGCTACACATGTGGGGGGACAGGAGGTATATAGGGATTCTCTGTACCTTCTTCACAATTTTGCTGTGAACCTTAAACTGCTCTAAAAAACTAAATCTCTTTTTAAAAGCCAGCAAAATAAATACTTTGAAACAATAAATAATGAAAAGGATGATATGACTAACAGGGAGTCCCTGTTGGTGCGAAAGAGAGGGAAGAGGAGAATCCCAGGGAAAGAGAGAGATGCTAAAAGAACATTTTGAGAAACATCTGTGGTATGATATGAATTTAACCACCTCCCTCCAACCTCCACCAAGAAACATTCAGTAAAAGTCTACAAAACCCATCAAAACCTTAGGAGTCAGTGATGTGGGGAAACTGGAACCCTTGTCACTTTTGGCAGGAATGTAAAATGGCAGAATAGCTGTTATGGAAAACAATAAGATAATTCCTCAAAAAATTTAACATAGAATTACCACATGATCCAGCAATTCCTCTGGTATACACCTAAAAGAATTGGAAGCAGAGTCTAAAAGAAACATTTATATACCCATGTTCATAGCGCATTATTTATAATAGCAAAAATGTGGAAGTAACTCGAGTCCATCAATGGAGGAATGGATAAACAAAATATGGTACATCCATGCAATGGAATATTATTCAGTCTTAAAAAAGGAAGGGAATTCTGACACATGCTTCAACACGGCTGAACCTTGAGGACATTATGCTAAGTGAAATGAGCTAGTCACAACAAGACAAATACTGTATGATTCCACTTACCTTAGGTACCTAGAAGAGTTAAATCCATAGAGACAGAAAGTAGAATGATGGTTGCCAGGGGCTGGAGTAGGGGTGGAGGGAGAATGGGTAGTAATTGTTCAGTGGGTACAGAGTTTCAGTTTTGCAAATGAAGAGTTCTGGAGATGTATGGTGATGATGGTTGCAACACAATGTGAATGAACTTAACCTTGTTGAGATGTACACTTAGAAATGGTTGTGGGGGCGCCTGGGTGGCTCAGTTGTTAAGTGTCTGCCTTTGGCTCAGGTCATGATCCCAGGGTCCTGGGATTGAGCCCCACGTTGGGCTCCCTGCTCGGCGGGAAGCCTGCTTCTCCCTCTCCCACTCCCCCTGCTTGTGTTCCCTCTCTTGCTGTGTCTCTCTCTGTCAAATAAATAAATAAAATCTTTAAAAAAAAAAAAAAAGAAAAAGAAAAGAAATGGTTGTGGTGAGTTTTACATTATGTGTACTTTATCATTATTTAAATTTCTAAAAACTTCTTTAAAAATACTTTGTTAAATCAGGGTTGTGTGTGTGTGTGTGTTGGGTTGCATGAGGGACGGGGAAGACAAGGGTGGGTGACAACATGCTAAGCCTCGATTCAAAGCCAAGGCAAGATGAACCAGTAACCTCTGTGTGGCATCTCTAGGGCAAACCCCTTGGCCAGTGATAAGCAATGCTCAGGTGGTTTATTTGACTCCAGAAGTATCCTGATCCTCCTCCAACAGGAGTACCAACCCAGGGCACACAACATAGTATCCCACACTTCCTGGTAGACACAAGAACTGCCCTCCGTGGACATATGGTGTGACTTCTGGCATCTTCCTTGTCTTTGAGTGAAGTTTTCCTCAACTCTTTTCCCATATCTGCTCAGCCATTTGGCCAGCAAATATTCACTATTACATACCACGGGCCAAGCTCTGTGCGATAGTGAGGACCGAGAGGTGAGCGTGCCAGGGCCACTGCCTGGAGTAGGCTGTGACCCCAGCAGCTTAGACAGACAAGCAGACAAGCACCTGCAGTCAAGTGCGAGGCACATGATGATGAGCGGGTCCCAAGAGCTAGAGGCCACGTGGTCTTGGGTGGCCAGCCTCCCCTACAGATCAGGTAGAGCATCCCCAGAGGCGGTGACAGTTATGCCCCCACAGAGACCTCACATCTGACAGACACTTGGGAGTTATCCCTATAAAAATTTAGGGGGAATGGGAGATGAGAAAGCAGGGATGGGGCAACTCAAATGGAGAACAGCACTGAGAAGGTCTAGAAGCAAGAGACAGCATGGTGTGTTTGAGGAACAAGGAAAAATGGGCATGATGAAAGCAAAACGCACAAGAAGTTAAGGTGAAAGATGAAGCCCTCATAGAGGTAGGCAGTAACCTGGGGCTGAGGGCTGCATCAGTCTGCTTAAGAGCAACTGGTCATGGTGCCAAGGACAGCAAGACACAACTGAAAGTGCCCAAACAAAAGAGCAACATGATCCCATTTGCATTTTTATTTTTTTTAAGATTTTATTTATTTATTTGAGAGAGAGAGTGCAAGTGAGAGAGCACAAGCAGAGGGAGCAGCAGAGAGAGGGAGAAGCAGACTCCCCCCCAAGCAGGGAGCCCAATGCCAGGTTCAATCCCAGGACCCTGAGATCATGACCTGAGCCAAAGGCAGACGCTTAACCGACTGTGCCACCCAGGCGTCCCATCATTTGCGTTTTTAAAAGAACGCTGGACTTGCATTGAGTGGAAGGAAAAAGAGCTTGAATGTGTGCAGACAAGTGTATTAGCTTCCTGTGGTTGCTATAACAAGTGACTACAAATTTGGTAGCTTAAAATAAAAGAAATGTACTTATTCTTCCACCGTTCTGGAGGATAGACGTTCGAAGTCAGTTTCACTGGGCTGAACTCAAGGTGTCAGAAGGACCATGCTCTCTCTACTCCCTGCCTCCTCCAGCTTCTGGGGGTGGCCAGCGTTTGCTGGCTTGGAGCCTCTACCCACCCCCCAATCTCTGCTTCCGATTTCACATAGCCTTCCCTGCGACACTTGTGATGGCATCCGGGGTCTGTCTGGACAATCCAGGAAAATCTCATCTTAAAAGTCTTACCTTAAATCTTACATAGGGGTGGTGGGAATATAAAATGTTACAGTCACTGTGGAAAACAGTATGAAAGCTCCTCAAAAAATTAAAGAGATTATCGTATGATCCAGCAATTCTACCCCAAAGAATGGAAAGTAGGGACTTGAACAGGCGCTCGTGCACCCATGTCATAGCAGCATTATTCATGGATAAACGAAATCCAGTATGTCCATACCGTGGAATATAACTCAGTCTTAAAAAGAAGGGAAACTCTGACCCACGCTACAACGCAGATGAACCCTGTGGAGATCATGCTAAGTGAAATAAGCCAGTCGCAGAAGGACAAATACTGTAGGATTCCACTCACATGAGGTGCCTAGAGGAGTCAAGTTCATAGAAACAGAAGGTAGAATGGGGGCCGCCAAGGGCTGGAGTGGGGACCGGGGGAAAAGGCAGAGATGAATACACACCGAGTTTCAGTTTTGCAAGATAAAAAGGGCTCTGGAGACGGAACGTGGTAATGCTTGCACAACAGTGTGAACGTACGTAACACCCCTCGACACTTAAACATGATTAAGATGGCAACTTTCATGTTGTGTATTTTACCACAATTTAAAATTTTTTTAAAAAAAATTCTCCATCACATCTGCAAAAACTTTCCCATACAAGGTGCGATCTCAGGTTCCCGGAATTGGGGCCTGATAGTTTGGGGCCACTATACAGACCACTATATCCAGCTAGGAACCTCCTGCAGCTGTCCAGAGGAGACATAATGGTGACTCAATTCTGGAGCTCCTAAGAGGCAGAGCCAGTGGCGCCTGGGGCAGGGGTGAGGCAAGAGCCAAGCCTGACTGCCCCACCCCACCTCACCCCCCGCCCCCCAGTTTCTGGCTGGCCAATGCACAGAACTCAGGAATGCCGAGAGAAGGGGAATTAGTAGTGGGGGGGAGCATCGAGATGAGTTTTGGACACATTTGTGGACACTGACCAAAACTGGGCCACTGAGCAGACTGCCTAAATCTTGAAACCCACACAAAGGTCTTTCGCTCCAAATGGCTGGGAGAGATCCCGGGGCATGCTGTCACTGGCATCCAGGGCCACAAACAAGAGCAATGGGAGACCCCTGTGCCAGAGCTGGGGCTCTGGCACTTCCTTGCTTATCCTCCCTGGATCAGTTTGCTGCTCTGTAAAAGTGAAGGAAAGAAATTGAACAAATCCACATAGCATTGACAATGTACCCAGCACTGTTCTTTGTGCTTTACAAATAGTAATGAATGCAATCCCCAGAAACATCTCCGATGGGCACGACTACTGTCATGCCCATTTTGTGGATGAGAAAACCAAAGCACAGAGAGGTTAAGTCACTTGCCCAAGGACAGACAACCATGCCGAGACAGACAGAGTCTGGATTGGAACCCAAGCTCCAGATTTTGCACTCTTAGCAAATACTCTATGTTGCCTCTCTTTTCTTAATGAAGCCCTCTCCCCAAACCAACTCCAAAGCCAACAGCAAAGACCCCAATAATTAAATGAGCTGAACTAAGTTTCTTACTGAAAATGGGCAGGTGACAGGTAATGGGCCAGATGATGCTCCTGTTAAGCACTAAGATATGGAGCCCAAGGATCAAGACCCTCTCCTTCCCTGTGACAATTTGCCTCAAGATGCAGCCAACTGATGAGGAGAGGAGCATGAGGACGAGAAAGTGGCAGATAATTTATAAGATCCCTTCTTAAAGCACCAGAGTTTCATGCCAACTGCCCAAATACCTTCTGGGGTAAGGGGGAAACCAGAAGGAATGGCAGCCGTGTGGGGCGGCGCCAGAGAAGCATCCTGGGGAGTCTGTTGGTATGGAAGCAGGTGGAAGCAACTAGAATTGGATTGAACCATGGCAGAGGAGTGAGTTCAAGCCTCAGGCCAGGGCAGGCATGGGAAGCCACAGAGAGAGGGTCAGGCACAGGCCGGGCAGACAGGAATGAGAGGAGTTGCAGCAAAGAGGTGAGGACCTTGGTGATGCCCCAGCAAGGTGTTGGGTGTTGTGCCACCTGAAGCTGGAAGCAGCAGGAGGGTCAGGCAGCCCCAGGGGGCCAGGCCATGGTTGCTGAGTGGCAACGCCCACTGTCATGACGGCAAGGCCATCTGGGATAAATCGTCATCCACCTTCCCACTCCGAGCCTCACTCCCAGACCTCATGCCATAGCTCCATCAAAAGAGCTTGGACCCCAGAAGCCCTTGGAGAGAAGACCCATCCGAGGAGGGAGTGATTCGGAGTCAGGTCACATGTCCCCCTGGGCTTGGAGGGAAAAGTCTTCATGAAACGAAACTTTAGAACAATGACAGCAAAAATTGGCAAAGAAAGTTACAAATGGCTGAAATGAAATGGTGGCTTCCCAAGAACAGCAGAGACCTTCAGTGCCAGTCCTTAGACCTTCATCCAGGTCAGATCAACTGAATCTTGTCAGTGGCTTTCCCACTAGAGTTTCCAACATTGCTGAAGAACACAAAGTATAAAGCTATAACCGGAGCAAGGGTTTTTCACCCTGCAAAATACCCACTAAACAGTTTTTGTATGTTTTTTTTTTTTTTCCCATTAGGGCAATAGGGGATGCCCAAGTTTTGGTCCCCAAACCAGAAATGCTGTGGGTGCCTCAAATAGAGCAGGGAGTTTTAGTGTAGTCCCCACGGGGATCCTGGGGGCCCACCTCACCCTGATGCTGCCGCACCCCCACCCCACCCCGCCCCTTGCATTTTCTTCTTCCGCCTCCTCCTTCAGCCCTCTGTCTGGCAGCCCACCTGCCTCCCCTCACTCCTCCACTCACAGAGAGGGTTTGCCTACAGGGACTTCCCATCAGTCTCACCGAAAGTTGAGGCTCTCAACTTTACTATGCCTGAACTCTCCTGAGGGGTTTATCAAGGCTCCGCCCACGGAGCTGTGGGAGTCGGTGGGGGGAGCCCAGGAATCTGCATGAACAAGCATCCCCGGTGATCCCGACACTTCCGGTTATGTGTGTGGACCAGAATCTCCTGCAGGGCGGGCACCTTGTCTTGCACCTGCACCTCGTGCGCTCCGCGCGCACCCTACCACGCACGCTCATGCTGGCTCACGCTGACTACGCACACACTGGCAGCGCGAAGGCAGCGGGAACCCACAGGAGGTATTCGGTCCTCTTTGCTCAATCATTCCTCGAGCAGTGGGAGCCTGGGAAGGCATGCATAATTATTCTGTTCAAGTGCCTCGGAACACCTCGGAGCACCTCGCCTACTATCTGACAGCTTCCCAACCAGAAACCACACAGTACAGTAAAAAACAGAAAAAAGAAAGCCGTTAGACCCCAGTGAATGTTATTTTTAATGAAAGTGATACATTTTGACTCACAATGTTGAAGCCAGATTATAAATGAGTCATCAGTGAATCAACCACTAAGGGCCTTTGCGAAGGTGATTTACAGGAGGGCTCTGACGTTTGCTGTCCTTTCACACGCTTCGCAGAGATGCTGTCAGGCTTGGAGTTGGTCTGGGGCATCTGCTGCCGCGTCAGCGCAAAAGGATGCTGTGTTGTCACCAATGGGATTCCCCAGCCATCCGGCACTGCGGTCCCACCCACAGAATGAAGGCAGCCATCACTGAATGAAGCTTGTGGCTACATCAGAGCTGCTGGCTTCAAGGTAGTGACTCGTAGCTACAGGAGAGTTCCTCCCCTGCTCCCAGACTGTCCCTAATGCCCCCACCCTTGCACCTGGTCTTCAAGAGGCAGCCCAGCATGAGGGCAGAGAAGCGGGACTTGCAGGTGGGCAGACCTGGGCTTGAGTCCCGGGTCTAACGGAGAGTCGGTCAACAGCCTCACTGCCCTCCTCTCTGAAATGGGAACATGATCACCTGCCCTGCATCCCTCACAGGAATGTTGTGAGCTTCTCATGGGAACATGCACGTGAAAGTGTTTTGAATATTTTCACAGGCCATCCCAAGGTAATGGTCAGCAGATGGAAAATCTGCGGTACGAATGTGCTTTCACCAATCAGCAACCCCTGCCTGGGGCGGAAACAGGCAACTAGACCAAGGGTAGCTGGCAGAGCAGGGTGTAGTTAAATGCTCCTCATCGCCTGCCCAGAAAGGAGACACTAGTGCTCATCTCTCTGAGAAACAGGGCATGGAGGCCAGAGGGTAAATCCATGCACAAGTATATCCCATCTACCCAGCCAGAAGGGAGACTGCCCTGCTGCCCAATTGCAGCCCAGGCTTTCCAGAATACCACCTGGTGGCCACAGTCCACAGATAAAGGACTCTTCAGACCTTCTCGGGGAATGCAGCAGGGCTCCCAGCCCCTGGTTGCCTGCTCAGGGCTGCCTCCAATGGGGCAGAAATCTGCAGCAAAGAAAATCCCCTGACAACACCAAGGACAGGAAGGTCAGTCTGGCAGGACAGCAAACCACTGACCAATCCAGCAACCCAGAGCAGCCTGGTCAACTGTGAACACTGTGTCTAGACAACAGAGTCTACCATTAGCAAAACTGTGGTAACTACACAGTAAATGTGAAATATTAAATAATAATAAATAATAAATATTAATAATTAATTTAAAAATCCCCAAACAAGGTGAAGAACTCATCAAATCTGCAAATAAGAGAAAGAAGGCAGAAGAAAGAAAAGAAAAAAAAAAAAACAACTCTTGGCAGAGTCAACCAAATCCCTCTTCTATACACCACAGATGCATGACAAGTATCAGTGTTAAAGAAGAAGAGAAAACAAAAACAAAAACAAAAACAAAACAAAAACAGGCTTTCAAAGTCAGACAGATGTGGACTTGAATGCCAGCTGTCCCCCTACTGGTTCAGGGTCCTGGGGAGAGGCCATCTGTTGTCCTGGGGCCCCCATTTCTTCGCTGCCCACCCCCCAAGATCGCCATGAGGATTATGCAGAATCACATTAAGTGTTGTACCTGCCCGGTGTCTCGAACATAGTTAACACTCCATAAATGCTGGCTTCTTTCTGTGGGAGATTGCAAAATGTGGCTACAGATTCTTCCTACCTTGGTAAGCATGCCCTTTGGCAATGACTTACCTGCTCCTCCTATCAATGACGGTCTGCTTCCCTTATACCTTGAATCTGGGCTAGCCTGACTTACGTTGACCAATAGAACTTAGCAGAAGTAACAGTGTTTGACTTCCAAGCCTAGCCCTAGCAGCTCCCACTTTTGCCCTTTTGAAATGCTACCTTTGGACCACCATGTAAGGAAGCTGATGTAGCCTACTAGAAGGGCAGAGGCCTTATGGAGAAGAAGTGAGCGCCCCCCCACCAACAACTTGACCATCAGCCATAGCTGCTGCATGAGACAGAGGCCATCCTGAGATGAACGTCCAGCCCAGCTGAGCCTCTGGCTGGATGAAACCAGATGAGTGAGCCCAGGCAAAATCAGCAGAGATGCTGCCTAGCCAACCCATAAAATCAGAAAATCTGTGTTGTGTTAAGTCACTAAGCCCTAGGCTGATTTATTATGCAGCAAATTCTCACTGAAACACCTTTCCTCTCCCCACCTCCCAAATATCCTCTGCCTTGAGTACTCTTGAATTTTCCCTAGCCACACTTGGCAGATTATTCAATGAAAAACTAACTGAGAATTTATGGGGACCAGGAGATATGATCAGCCTGTCATAAAGCCGTTTTCATGCCCACGTTACAACAGTTCATCAATCAAGCAATTAAGCATCATCTACCAACCTATGTTGATAATTAGCAAGTCTGCCTTTTCTACCTTTAAAGTAGACCATAAATTCAACTATTTACCCCCACTTCCACCACCAGCTCTTGCCTGAATAATGGCAGGAGTCTTTCTAATTGGTCTCTCCCTTCGAATTCTCTCAACCTACACATTGCTATTCTCCACAGAGGGAATTTTGAAATGTACTCACTGATTTAACAAAAACTTAGTTTTGGCCAGAAATATCCACCTCCATGGAATTTATGTTCTAGTTGACATTTTAAGAATTGATAAGTAAATTAATAAGGGGCACTTGGGTGGCTCAGTCGGTTAAGCATCCTACTCTTGATTTCAACTCAAATCATCTCAGGGTTGTGGGATCAACCCCTCCATCGGGCTCCGCACTCAGTGTGGCGTCTGCTTGAGATGCTCTCTCTTCCTCCCCCTCTGCCCCTCCCCCCACTCGTACTCTCTAAATAAATAAATAAGTAAATAAATAAATAAAGATGATCTTAAAAAATTTTATAAGTAAATTAGTAAATAAAATATGTGGTGATAAGTGCTAATTAAAAAATGAAGCAGGAAAGGTCGAGGGTGGGGGGTAATAGGTAATGTTGGGAGGGGTTACAATTTTAGATCCGGTGGCCAGGACAGGTTTCAATGAGACAGTGACATTTAAATAAAGACCAATGGGAATAGCAAGTGTAAAGACCCTGAAGCAGAGCCATTCCTGGCATACCTTAGAAACAATGAGGACAGTGTGCCTGCAATGTAATAAGCAAGGTTGAGAGTAGTGTGAGATGAGTTCAGAGAGGTAACAGGGAAGAGAGGTGGAGAAAGTCAGATTACAGAGCACCTTATAAGTCAACATAAGGATTTAGGCTTTTGCTCTAATGACATGGAGAGCCACTAAAGCATTTTTATCAAAGCAGTGATGTGATCTGATGTACATTTAAATAGCACCATTCTGGTTAATATACTGAACATGCACTGAAGAAGATTCTGGGATGATATCATAAGTTTTGAACCTTCCCAAATTCCATCATGAAAAACAGCTAGTGACAGTAGTACAGAAGAGCAAAACCAAAATTCATGGATCATATGCACCACAAAAGTAACTGACAAAGTATCCCCAGGATCCCCAGTATATAAGCGGGTAGAGACAAACCACCAACAGATACAAGACTTGAGTGATATTAACATCTGTGTACGAGAAGAAGCAGAAAATCAGAGATTTGACCAACCTGAAAATCTCAGAATACCCAACAGGTACTCAACGGAGAGTTGACAGAGACAACTGGAGAAGGGCAGCTGACACTGGAAGGGTTTTGCCCACTCAAGTCATGGGTGAGTTCAAGGGGTTTGCAGAAGAGGTCTGGAAGGGGTGGATCTGTCTGAGCCAAAGGAAGAAAACAAATGAAAGGGCCAACTAAAAAGAATCCAGGGAACACAGTGCCTGGGCAGCTCAGTCATTGAGCATCTGCCTTTGGCTCAGGTCATGATCCTAGGATCCTGGGATCGAGCCCCGCATCCAGCAAGAAGCCTGCTTCTCCCTCTCCCACTCCCCCTGCTTGTGTTCCCTCTCTCGCTATCTCTGTCAAATAAATAAATAAAATCTTAAAAAAAAAAAAACATCGGGGAACAGAGCCTAGAGACGTCAGAAAGTAAGCCACCACATTCTTTTTTTTTTTAAACATTTATCTATTTGAGAAGAGGGGAGGAGCAGGGGGAGAGGGAGGAGGAGAGAGAATCTCCAGCAGACTCCCTGCTAAGCGTAGATCCTGACGCAGGGCTCAATCTCACAACCCTGAGATCATGACCGGAGCTGAAATCAAGAGTCAGATGTTTAACTGACTGAGCCACCCAGGCGCCTGAGCCACCACATTCTTGAACACTACATGAAAACAACAGAAGGAGAAGAAATTCTAGAGCACTGAAGTTAGAGAGGCCAAGCAGAACTACATCTTCTGCAAATTCAGAAAAACTAATTTCATATAAAAATTTTCAACACAAAAAAGTAACATACAAAGTTATTCAGGAAAAAATATAAAAGTTGTAGGATTACATCCCTACATACCATAAAACATGCCCAAAAGACAAGCCCACAAAACAAATGAAATCTACAATTTGTTTCCCAAAGAAGCTAAAGGAACAACATAAATCAGAGCTAGAAAAACTCAGTAGTAAAATGATAGAATTCAGGAAAGTATTAGACATTTTTTAAATCATATCAGAAATTAAATTACATTAAAAAGAAGATAAGAGGGGCACCTGGGTGGCTCAGTCATTAAGCGTCTGCCTTCAGCTCAGATCATGATTCCAGGGTCCTGGGATCGAGCCCCGCACTGGGCTCCCTACTCAGTGGGAAGCCTGCTTCTCCCTCTCCCACTACCCTGCTTGTGTTCCCTCTCTTGCTGTGTCTCTCTCTGTCAAATAAATGAATAAAATCTTAAAAAAAAAAAAAAAAGAAGATAAGAGTTGTGATATTGTGGGGGTGCCTGGGTGGCTCTGTCAGTTAAGCATCTGCCTTCAGCTCAGGTCATGATCCCAGGGTCATGGGGATCCCAATGCTGGCATCGAGTCCCACATTGGGCTCCCTGTTCAGTGGAGAGCCTTCTTCTCCCTCTCCCTCTGCCCCTCTCCCCACCCACCCCCCTCACTCGTGCTCTCTCTCTCTCTCCTCTTGCTCCTGCTCTATCTCAAATAAATAAAAAAACTTTTTTTAAAAAACGATTAAGAGTTGTGATATTGTGATCTAATAAGAAATATATATTTGGTCTTCATCCCCAGTTTCTGGCACAGAGTTCCTAAAATCTTTATAATTTCCTGAGCAACAGAGTGAGAGGTGCATCTTTTATTATTCATAATAAGCCTCTTTCAACCATACCTAAGTTTATGTTAAGGAGGTGACTCTTGGGCCCCTGGACAGCTTCAAGGTGAGGGCTGGTTGCCAGAGAAACCAGCTGGATGCCAACGATGTGATTAGAGCGTTGGAACTTTCAGCCCCACTGCCTGACTTCTGGGAAGGGGAGAGGGACTGGGGATTTCATCACCAATGACCAATGATTTAATCAATTGTGCCTATGTAATGGAATCTCCATAAAAACCTAAAAGAAGGGGTTCAAAGAGCTTCCAGGTTGGTGAACAAACACATCCATATTCCAGAAGGGTGGTGTACCCCAAACTCCTCAAAGACAGAAGTTCCTGTGGTTGGGACCCTTCCAGACCTTGCTCAATCTACCTTTCATCTGGCTGTTAAGTGTTTCCCTTGATCCTACAAGCAGTTATACCAGATTTGGTATACCTTAATTTGATGTGGAAAATCCAGACATTTGGTAAGCATGTTGTCAAAAACAGATCAAAGTAGTAGTAAGAGTGCATAAATCCAGCAGATAATACCTTGAGAGAGATAGAAAATGCAAAGGGAAAAAGTTAAATCAAAGGAAATGAAGAAAGAATGGAAAGGGATTTGAGAGAAAGTAACAAAATAGAAGATAGGCAAAGAAGATCCAACATATGTATAAAAGGAGTCCCTTTAAAAAAAAACACACGCACACACACACAAAAAAACAAAAACAAAACAGAAAACCGAAGCAAGGAACAGAACAAAACCTAAAAACTACAATTCAAGAAAACTTTTCTGAAATTAATTTAAAAATTTGAAACTACATATATAAAGTCAAAATCAACCCTGAAACAAGTAACACCAAAATACCAAAATATATTCTGGTAAATTTCTAGACTTTAAAGAAAAATATAAAATCCCTTGGACATCTAGGCAAAAAGACCAAGCTACTAGGAAGGAAAAGAAAATCAGATTGTCATCAGACACACTTTGTGCCAGGAGAATATATGGAAAGAAGGTGAGGATGAAAGCAGAGGGAACCGATGGGAAGCAGAACCAGTAGGATTTACTGATCTGACAGGGATATGAAAAAAGAAAGGGGTCAAGGGTGACCTGGGCAACTAGAAGGACAGAGTTGCCATTTGACAATATTGAGTAGACTATGGGAGGAGGAGGTTTGGGACAGGGAATAGACTAATCGTTTGTACATATTACATTTTAAATATCTATTAACAATCCATGTGAAGAGTTGAGTAGGCAGCCATATAAAGAATCTGGAATTCTGAGCTGAGGTCTGGGTGAGAAATATATATTTAGAACTTATTAGCATATAGAAGCTATTTGAAGTCATGAGACTGGATAAAGTCAGTGAGGGAGTGAGTGCAGAGAATATCTCCCTGTTCAAAACCTCTTGTTGGTTTACAATAAAACTCAAATCTTTTATCAAGGTCAGTAAAGTCCTTCCCGTGGCTCCCTCTCATTCCCCATCCCTCCCCACCTCACTCTCTGAGCTCTAGGCACATAGTCACCTTGCTATCCCTTGAATGATCTCATTCCACCTCAGGGCCTTTGCACTTGCTGTTCTCTATAACTAGGATCTGTTTCCTCCAGAGGTGAGTCTGCATGCTCACATCATTCAAATCCCTGCTTAAATGTCAGCTCCCCAGAGAAGTCCTCTGACACCTTATCCCACATGTCTGCCCCCACCTATACCTGTCTCACTCTCTAACACCTTACCCTGCTTTATTTTTCCACCATTTTACAGTTTCGAATGCAGCAATTGCTGCATTCACAAATCACCCCAAACTTAGTGGCTTAACACAACCATCTTATGCACACACATTGTGTAGGTCGGGAATTTGGACAGGGCACAGAGAGGATGGCTTGTCTCTGCTCCACAAAGTCTGGAGCCTCAACAGGGAAGACTCAACGTCTGGGGGTGGTTTGACAGCTCGGGTTTAGAATCATCTGAAGGCTTGTTCACTCATGCATCTGGCATCTGGCTCAGCTAACTAAAAGCCTAGGGCTGCAGACCAGAGGGTCACACATGTGGCCTCTCCATGTGGCTTGGCTTCCTTGCAGGATGGCAGCCACAAGATAGTCAGACTTCTTAGCTGGTTACAGAGATCCAAGAACATTATCTCAGCAAACAAGACAGAGCAGTGTTGCTTTTGTGACCCAGCTTCAGAAATTGCATAGTATCACGTCCCCCATACTTTACTGGTCAAAGTGGTCTGAGTCTGCCAACGGGAGGGACAGAGACTCTGTCTCTTAATGGGAAAGGAATTTTTTAAATGTCGAGGCCTGCCACATTGCCTGAGATAGAGCCTCAGTGTTGAGCTATTCGCCCCAAGCCAGATGCCTATCGAAAGAATGGTCTCCTTAATGTTCTTTTGTTGACCTGTGAATGTCTTGCTCTATCAGCCCCCTACCCCTAACTATCTGAATTCTCAGCTGCTCCACTATATATCAGTATATCATATATATCACTTGATATAGGATCCTGACTCCACAAAATAGAGAACACGGTGTCTCCCTCTTTGCAGCAGGGCTGCTATGTCAATAGCCCCTCCTCCATGATGGATGGTCCATCTCCAATTTACAACCTGGTCCCTGTTAATCCTCTATAACTTCTTGTCAGGACGCCTTAAAGGGATACAATGTTTTTTTCTGAACATTGCAACAACCACAGAAACACAACAGAAGAGTGACTGAACAAGTTCGCCATGGTTTCTTCACAATGTCATTTGATTGAGAATAGTTGGACAAGGAAAATCAATTCCAGACTGAACTGAGTAGTTATTTTCCTAAATGGAAAGAAATGCTCCTCCTTCCACCATCAAAGGCCCTAAAAATGCCACAAAGATTGTTGAATAACACTAACTTGAGACAGGAAACCAAGTGACTGGAAGTCCAGCTGCCTCTGGTTTATTCATATTTACACCCACAGATTCACCCTTTGGCCTGAGCATGCACAACTCAAGGGTAACGTGGGCCTGAGCACCTAGGACCAGAGTCGAGGAGCTTCACATGGCCCTGGTCAGCAAGAATGTCTCTCCGGGTAAACCTAAGGCTGGCCACGGACTTGTGTGAAATAATGGCACAGAAAGAGGCAGGGACCACATCCCAGAGGGAGATCAAATAAAGCACAACAAAGGAAGAGAAGGACCAGACCCAAACCCAGACCCCACACACGGGCCAGGACATGGCTTGGGCTGTCTGGAAGCAGTTCCCAGACAGAAACCTCAGTGTGATGAATCAGTTTCCTTGGACATTGAGGGGATAAAGAGTCTGACAGAGCATATTTATTCAGGGAACGGCTGTGAGAATGAGCATAGGCAGAGATGGTGGGGAGAGCGTGGAGCATGCGGTGACCAAAAACCACCACGAATCCCCAGTCTAGACGCTGAGCCCACGATGCCCAGGGAGAAGCGAGCGACCTGAAAGAAAGGGCGTGTCTGGGAGAAGCCAGTGGAGCCTAGCTCTGAAATGACTGGTTGGGACAGCAGAGTCAGACACTGCAGATGAGACTTTTAAAATCTCAGAGAGGAGGAAACAGAGGCGATTTGGAGACGAATGTTAATAGATGCACAAGTCGCTTCTATCCCGTAAATCGAATCCCATTGTGAATAATGCCATAAAAAAAAATGTCTCCACCTCTAAAGAGCAAAGGTTTCTAAGTATTAGAAGGAAGCACCCTGACGTGAGGCAACACAATTACTGGGCATGAAAACAGAGTTCCGACAATTTGGGATTATTCAGGACCGATAGTTACAGGTGTGTTTAGACGGATGGCATGCCTCCTGCACCCACACAAGACAGAAGGTCAACAAGTGGCCCACGGTGGCCTACATCATACATGTTTCCCTGGACTACCCAGCCACTGCTCAAAGGTAGATCTCAATCCTTCTCCTGTGACCAGCCCTGCAAAGCCTCGCACAGCCTCAAGCTGCAGGGACCAGGGCTCTGGGCTCCTTGAGAGTGTTTTCATGGTGAAGAAATAATAGCAACTCATATTTGCATCACATTTTTGTACTTAAGAGGTGTTTTTATGTCTATTCTCTCAGTTGATTCTCACGAAAAAACCTTGTGGCACAATTTTGTCTGACGCCCTACATGCCCTGAGCCAGAAGCCCTCTGCCTCTCCTCGCAGAAGGGGAGGCATTTGGAAGGATTGAATACACTCTCCCTTCCTGGCCTTGCTGAGGACCAGGGCCTCCCCAGCCTCCAAGAAAATAAACAAGTTTCTGTGGCCCTAAGGGGATAGGTGCCACTTTGGTGGGCAGGATTTGTGGAGGGCATCAGAAGAGGGAGGGGGCTAGGATGGGGAAAAAGGATCAGTCTCCAGGCCTGGGTGACCAGAGATGGTTGGGGGTCCCAGAAGTTCGGAAGGCAGTGCCAGGGGACAAGTGGCACTGTGAGGGAGTGCCATAGTTGTGGGGGTGGGGGGAACCAGAGGAATCAAGCCTGGCATTGAGAAGGGAAGGCAGCTTGCCCCAGTAGGAACCCCAACGGGCTGGGATGTGAGATCGTGCTGCCTTCCTCTGGGTGGGATCAATATCCTGCCAGAGCTCCTCATGCCCCCAGCTCCAGGCCCAATTGCTCAGCCACCCTACAACATCTCAGACACGTATGAGCCCCAGCCAGACCCTGGAGCCCCCAGGAGGATGGGAGAAAGAGCTCCCACTCCTGTTCTTTGGGGCCAGATGGGCACACTTGAGACCACCGCAAGCCGGGGACACATGGGAATGGACACCACCCTTCCACTGGGATTCTCTTCATCATCACCATCATCATCACCATCATCTTTATTCCATCTTCACCGATAAGTTGTTAAAGCCCAAAGAAGTTGCCAAGATCTCATAGCTGGTGAGTGACGCCATCCTCTGACTCGAAGGTCCTGATTATTTTATTAGATCATTGTCCTGCTGCAAGGAGAAGTAAGGCCAACCAGTGTGTTGGTTTGGGAAGTGAGGGAAGCCCTATGCTCTCTCCATCCCCCACATCCCTGGCCCGCATTGATCCAGCCCTGAGCACTGACTTGGAGGCAGTCAGCACGCTCACTGCATTTCCCTGCAGAATGAGCACCATCCCTCTCAATGCCCTTGGCCTCCTCTCAACAGCGTTTCCTGCGTCCCTGTCGTGGGCCTGCTTTATAAGAGGAGAGACCTCCTTCTCATCACGAAGTTGGGAAGAGTCTCGGACAGACACGGCTCCCACAGAGTCCCCGGAAGCATATCTGTGCAGCCCCGGGTGCAGACACCCAGGACGGCCCTGGGGGAGAGGGACTGTTCTGCGACCAGACAGAAGAGCCCTCTTCTGTCCTCTGCCTGCGAAAGTAGCTGCTCTGTGTGCCCCCATCCAGGAAACTAGCGAACGACTCTGAAAATTCAGAGAAAAGCAGCAAAGATGATTAATGAGCTAGAAGAGCAAGTGATGGTCTTACAGGGAGCACAGTTGGTGGAGCTGGATGGGTGGCAGGCATTGTGGGGGGAGCTGGCCACAGCAAGAGAGAGAGAGCGAGACAGACTATTCAGCTGGGCCCCGGGGAGCATTAGCCCTAGAGGAGTAGGGGGAGAGCAAAGGAAGATGTCAGTTGAATACCAGGAACGAATTTGTCACACTGGGTACCCCCCAGAACAGGGATGGAAAGAGCATTGCTTTGGACGCGTTCTGGAAGACCAGACTAGACATGAGTCTCAGGCAAGGCTGGAGGCCCCCCCAGGGCCCTGAAGAGCAACAGCCCCATGGGGAGTTAGCATCTTTGGGCAGGGGTGGCTGGCAGCCACTGAGAAGACACTAGGCACCTCGACTTCTCGACTTCTTGACTTCTCAGGGGCCAGCTTCCCTCCAGACTCCAGCGCTCCTGCAAGCCCACGCCCCCTGTGCAGTCACCATGATTTATGGGATAATAGCCTTCCCCAACATCGACCCGGGACCTTGGGAACAAGTCTTCCTTTCTTGGTCCACTGAAGTCGCTGGAACCCATTAGTGAGGTTTCAGCCCTGTCAGTAAATCACTGCCTTAGTCATGCAACATAGCTCTGAAACAACGGAGGGTGTTTGTTTTTAATTCCCTTCGACTGTGAAGCATATATGCAAACACAGGCCTGAAAGCAGCCTTTATTCCTATTGTTCTTGCACACATAGTCTCCCAATCTCCACTCCTCTGCCATAAGCTGCCAACACCACAGGGCCCCTGGGTGGCTCGCAGGCCAGTGGATGGGGAGGGGTGGCCACGAGGCTGCAGTCGGGGATGGAGGCAGCTGGGAATCGGGAACACTGACTTGCAGCCATCATCTGGGTCCCCGTGCAGGTTATTTCTGCAGCAGCCTCTGACCCAGACCCCCTGCCTTCTCCTCTAACATGTTCTCCTCCACGGCCCCACCTGCTGCCTTTTGTCACTGCAGGCCTCGGAAGTCTCTGCCCTGCGCTGACCCCAAGCTCCCGCTGTCTCATTTCCCATCACACTCCCTCCCTGTCAAGGGCTGGCTTCTGGAAGTCAGTAGGCACCATGAGGAAGGGATTTCTCTTTCAACCTACACCGAACTTTCACCCTTGACAGAGTTCTTCAATCCAGAAAAGGCTTCTGGGGACTCCTATCAGAAACCCTGGAGTTGACCCCTCAGGAGAGGCTCCCTGCTCACCTGGGGAGACGTGCTTAGCTGGGGTCGATAGCACCCAATGCCACAGGACGCCTCCCTCACCCGGACTCCTCAACCTGGCTCTTCAGAAATTTGTTCCATCTTAGAGAAGCCACTTAACCTCTCCTGAGGCCATTTTCCACAATTCTATGCAGAGGCAAAAGACACAAATAATTCTGCATGAAGAGAATGTGCCTCTATTTCCACCGCTTCTATATATTCAAAAAACCTTTGTTCACTAGACATTTGTTTTCTGCCTAATTGGAGCACAGTATTGTGCAGATGATAAAACTCGAAGGCTTGGGGTATTGAAAAAACACGCCAAACAAGCATCACATTGTGTTAAGTATCAAGGCCAAGTTTCGAACTCAGTCTATCCTGTTGTACTCCAAAGCCCCTGATTTTTCAGTTATGTCTTATGTTCTAAAAGTTAGTCCAACAAAATGCTCATTTCCAGCCTTTGGACAGAACGCTCTGTGGCCCAGTAATCATCAGAAGATAGCTGTGCTTGTCAGAGCTTTTAGTGGCAAGTAGCTTAAGCAAAAAATACTCAATAAATGAACGAATTGCCCCACTACTGAGCAGTCTGGAAAAGGATTGTAATCATGGGTAGGCCCAGGCCTTCAAGTGGCTGCCTCTTCCTAGGCCCTGCTCAGTTTTATTATTCCGTGTCATTTTTAGGCAGGTTTTCTTGCAGGCAGGAAAACAGCTGGGGTGACTTCACATTCTCACTGAGCCACCCAGAGGAAA
Source organism: Mirounga leonina (assembly GCF_011800145.1). NCBI lineage: Eukaryota > Metazoa > Chordata > Mammalia > Carnivora > Phocidae > Mirounga > Mirounga leonina. The sequence goes on from NW_023270380.1 coordinate 5,632,642, forward strand.
GAAAAGCCTTGGGTTGGGTCTCACAGAGCCAGTTTGGGTCAGCATGCTCATCCCTTCATCACTCACTGGGCTTGGAGGTTGGAATATGCTAAGTGACCAGATCTGGACACTAAGGCCACCCTTGAACCTAAGACGAGGTCTCGCTGTTCACAGAAAAAATGGGGCACAAACACAAGGCAAACAGCTGAGGACCAACCAACAGCCCTGAAGGAAAATTGCCAGGTGGAACCTGGGACAGGTGGCCAGCCCTGCCCCCTCCCTGCCTCTCCCTCACTCCTTCCCCACCCCTGGCACCACACCCCCTCTCTCATGGCCCCGTTGCCTGCTGGCTCCCATCTGCCCTCCGACAAGCTGCCTCCCACCTCCCAGGAAGGGTCAGAGAGAAGGGACCCTCCTTTGCATTCACACTGTGTCCTGGGCTAGCCATGACCCCAGCCCCTCTCAGTGAGCCATTGTCACCAGCTTACTCACCTCTCTTCCCCAGGGGAGTGAGTTTCTTGAAGGTAAGACCTTGTCACAGAACCCAGCGCATACTAGGTTCTCCATACCCAAATCTAAGTGGAAAGAGGTCTTTGGAAAGATGGAAGAAATCAACACATGTAAAGTCCATTGCTTATTTTAATATGAATTGTGGAAAAATGAAGACTAACTTGAGTTTTCAAACATGGTTTTTCAGTAGAGATCTTCTTATAATAACCAGCACAAGGAAGAAGGCCTATTCTGGAGACTATTCAAGTTTCAGCTTTGATATACTATTCCTCTAACTTCTCACTCAACTGGCACATTGAAAAGATAACAGCAAGAAGTGTTTGTGATTGGTGTACTAGAGATTAAACTGATCCCATCAGGTTTACCCCATTCTGGTGCTGAGATTTTCAAAGAGTAAACAAATGAAGATATGTTTTATAATGTGTCTCCAAACAACAGATCTCAGGGTGGGTGTGGGGGTGCCAGCCGGTTTCTAGTATACGAGTTAGGGGAGGAAACATACATACACAGTCGCTGCTACCATCACCACCACCACCACCCACCATCCCTTCATGTTCATGCTTTCGATCCAACAAATATTTTTATGAGTTTAAGAGACATCTAGCCCTGTGCCTCAACTGCCTCATTCAGCATTTAAGGAAATCATTTGGGGCTGAATTGTGTCCCCCCTCCCCGCCAACTTCATATGTTCAAGTCCTAACCCCCAGCACCTCAGAATGTGACTGTGTTTGGAAACAGGGCTTTTAAAGATGTGATTAAGTTAAATGAGGTCATGAGGATCTGCCCTAATCCAGTAGGACTGGTGTCCTTATAAAAAGAGGAGATGAGGACCCAGACACGCAGATGACGACCAAGTGAGGACACGGGGGAGAAGACGGCCATCTGCAAGGCAAGGAGAGAGGCCTCAGGAGAGGAGAAACCTACCCTGCTGACACCTTGATCTTGGACTTCTAGCCTCCAGATCTGTGAGAAAATAAATGTCTGTTGTTGAAGCACCACCACCACCACCACCACCACCACCACCACCACCACCACCCCTGCCACCATCTGTGGTACTTTGCTACAGCAGCCCAAGCAGACTAACACACATGTGCTCACTGCAACAAGGATAAGCTTACAGGTACCTGGGGTCAATGGCAATAGAAAGGTCCTCCTCTGGCTCAAAATGCCCACCCGTCTTAGCATGGGGTGCCCTGACAAAAATACCACAGACAGGGTGGCTTAAATAACAGACATTTATTTCTCACAGTTTGGGAGGTTAGAAGCCCAAGATCAAGATGTCAGCAAGGTCAGGTTCTGGTGGGAGTTCTTCCTAGCTTGTAGTCGGCCACCTTCTTTCTGTGTCTTTACATGGCAGAGAGGAGGAGATAATTTCTCTCGTGTCTTTGCTTATAAGGACACTAATTCCATCATGGGGACTTCGTCCTCACGCCCTAATTACCTCTCACAAGCCCCACCTTGAAATACCATCACGGTAGGATTTAGATATATGAATTTGTGGGGGACACAAACATGCAGTCCAAAGCACCAACAGACCTCTAAGATTCAAAGTTCCTTTAAAGAGAAGCCAGCTGTTCATTCCATGGTGAAACATAAGGCCAAATGCAAATGAACCTACAAAAGGTAATGAAGGTCTCTGAATATCAAGGAGCAAAAATCCCCTAGGAGACCTTACCTGGGAAGACAAGCGTGTAGAAGGAAGAAAGGTATGAGGCCTGGTTTGGAGGGCAGAGGGATGGGGAGCTGCAAAGGACAGGACCGTGTGCCTCCAACCCACTCTGAAGATGGGATGGGGTGCCGGTGACAAGGAGGGAGGAGAGAGAGACGCCTCTCCTTCTTGCCCCAGTCACGAGAAGTGTCTGGAAACTGTCTGGTCCGGGCCAGCCCGAGTGTGGGCAGCAGAACCAGTATCTGAGGTTCTCAGCTTCTTGGGGGGACTTGCTGTCATCACCAGAGCAGAAGCAATGAGCAGGTCACCTCCACCCTAACCAAGAAGACTAGACCAGCTTCAGAAGCTCTGGAGTCTGCAGGGTTTCTCAGAGCATAAGAGCAGGGGTGGAAGTTAAGCACCTGATATTGTTTAGGAAAACACTGGTAAAGGCAGAAGGGAATTCTCACCCTTATGGGGCTCAGCAGCCTTCTTAGAAAGCAGCAGAGGGACGTACCATGGCCACGTGAAAACCAAGTTAGTGGCCAGTCTACTAGGCTTGAGGTCCCTGAGGACGACAGCCATGAGGCTTCTGGAAGTGTGGACTGTGGGCACAAAGCTCAGGAGAACACTGCTCCAATCCCACCATTTCGTGGATGGGGAAACTGAGGCCCCCAAGGTGAAGCAAGATGCCCAAGGTCACACCTAAAACCAGCCTCAGCAGGGATGACAAACACTTATTGGGCACCACTGGGCATCTCTTTGGAACATAGGCCCAGCCTAGCCTGAAACCTGTGCTCGTCTACCAAGGTCCACATCTGCCCCTCCAAGACCCCCCAAGTCCTGTCCAACTGGATGTCTCTCAAATCTACTCCTCTCCACACTGGCCATGAGATGAAGCTACCATCACCTGTCTCACTGAGGATGTGGCAATAGCCTCCCTTCCCTCTAACACTGAAGCCAGAATGATCTTATTAACATGAATTCCATGGTCTGTCCACACACATGCCTCTACTGCCTCGCCCTTGGCCTCCTTGCCCTCTCTCTGCCCTGCAACCTCCATGACCTTTGCCGGCTTCCTCCAGTCATCTTTAACTCCTGCAACCTCAGGACCTTTGCACACACTGGGTTTCCCCACTCTCTTAGCCAGGTTAATGCCCTCATGAGACCAGCGTGTGCAGGGTAAGCTGGGATGCACAGCAGAGGGTGCTCCTGCAGAAACTTCAGCATCTTCCCACAGGATTGGCCCTGCTGCCCTCCTCACAAGGCTCCACAATGAGTCTCATCCTTGTTGCACATCAGAATCACTCCACACCCAGAGATTCTACTGTAATTGTTCTGGGGTGTGGCCACAGGGCTTTTTCAAAGCTTTCCAGGTGAATCTAATGTTCTGTCCAGGTTGAGAATTACTGCCCTAAACATAGTTTGAGGATTGAGAGTGAGCTGTTTTTTGTTTGTTTGTTTGTTTATTAAGATTTTACTTATTTATTTGAAACAGGGATAGTGAGCAGGGGGAGGAGCAGAGGGGAGGGAGAAGCAGACTCCCCACTGAGCAGGGAGCCCAACTCAGGACTTGATCCCAGGATTTTGGTTAGATGCATAGGGAATGCCACACTTTACAGCCCTCTCAGATATAACATACAGAGGTGCCACCATGATGGAGCCAATGAGAAAAAGAACATGAAGTATAGGAACACATGTTTTGTTTCTGATGTCAGACCCTGCAAATACCACAAATAATGCAGAAGTGTGTCCTCCCGTCATTGTAAACACCTATAAAATGCCTTATAAACAGATGAGAGTTACAACTGTATAGAAATCAAATTCAGCAATGACCTTCCCGAGGGGTGCACTGCTTAACTGACTGCTTCTGCTTGCTTTATAAGAAAATCTGGTTCAAGTTCACATGCAGAAGCTTCTTAAAATCTATAAAAGACAGGTGTGTAGCTGGTCCTCATCAGCCCTGGGGCTTCTACTCAGGCATTTATTGTGAATTGCCTTTTTAATTTAGTCTTCACAGTAATCCATGGCCTAATTAAATATAAAGAGATTTTTAATTATTTATATAATAACATCTTACATTTACATAGTGCTTTACCATTTTCAAAGTATTCCACATATCTTTGTTCACTTATAGATCAGGTATTAAGTATGGGTTAAATTTTTACAGAAAATATATTGACATCTTAAAACACTGTGTATTTCATCATCACCTCCAAACACAGTTTTAAAGAAGACAAATTAAATAAACATATAGAAATAGGAAGTCCCATAAGGAAAACAGCATACATCACAAAGATATCTTTACAGGATCAGCAAAGTGAGCATGATTAGGAGCCCAAAATTTGTTTCTATCTGGACTTTCATTACCAGCAAGATGGTGGACTGATAAGTTGGGCAACCCAATTATTGAAAGCAACAAAAAATAGTGAATAAAATCTTTTTTAACAAATAATACTTTTTAAAAATTATTTATTTTTATTATTTTTAAGTAATCTCTCCACCCAACGTGGGGCTCAAACTTACAACACCAAGATCAAGAGTTGCATGCTCTACTGACTGAGCCAGCCTGGTGCCCCAACTAATAATACATTTTGAAAAGAATCAAAAAAAGTAAAGAACACTTGAGGCAACACTAAGTCAAGTCAGGAACCTAAAGAATTCTAAGTTAAATTACCTACCTAAAGAGCACCAAAGTCAGCTCCTACCTTGAGGTCATCAGCCAAGCTCAGTAACTTGAGGTCTTGTTCCCTAGGTTTTGAGAAGTGCATGAAACAGGAAACATGGTGAAAGTGTAATAAGCATCATCCAGAGCTTCCTATAAAGCTGGCACATCCTTAGGGCAGGAGTGAACTAGACCAGGAACTGCAAAGAAGGTTCCCTACCTTGAACCTTAGCACAGCACAGAAAGGGAAAATTTTCAACCTAAGAATGTGCAACCACAAACTAGCCCCAATGTGGACCTGCAGTTCTAACCTACCCTGGCAGCCCCAAATAACTCAAGCTAAGAATTTAGTGGTAAAAAAAAAACCTCAACTGAGAATTCTGTTTACAAAAACCTGCTCTAAGTTCCAGTTCTAGGTAAGATGGAGTGAGCACATGCCACACTGTATCTCCCATTGAATGCATGAACAGAATGCACTGATAAACTGAGGACTCTGAAAAGTAAACAATAGCAGGCAAATTGGGTAAGAAAATCAGAATTCAAATTAGTACCGAAGTGGAAGGGAATTGGCCATTTTTTCCCACTCTAGGAAATGAACTCACAAATTTAGCAAAAGATATAAATTTACAGATTCAATAAGCTCAAAAACCCCAAACAGAATAAATGCAATGAAATATATGCCAAACATATCATAATCAAACTGCTAAAAACTAAAGACAAAGAAAAAAAATCCTAAAACAGCCAGAGAAAACTGACACATTGCCAAAAGAGGAACAATCATTAAAATTCCTGTGGATTTCTCATCAGAAAGCAGGGCAGCCAGAAGAAAGTGGCACAATATTTTCTGGTGCCGAAAGAAAAGAACTGTCAAACCTCAATTCTATACCCAACAAAAATAGCCTTCAGAAAGGAAGATGAAACAAGTGACATTCCCAATTGAAGGAAAACAAAGATCTGCCAATAGCAGGCCAGCTCTCAACGATTGCTAAAGAAAGTTCTTTAGACATAAAAGAAATGGTAGCTAAAGGAAACTCAGAGCATCAAAAATGAAAGAAGGAATGGGGCACTTAGCTGGCTCAGTTAGTAGAGCAGGCAACTCTTGATCTTGGGGCTGAGTTCAAGCCCCATGTTGGATGTAGAGATTACTTTTAATTTTTTTTTCTTTTTTTTAGACATTACTTTAAAAAAAAAATCCTTAAAAAAAAAAAATGAAGGAAGGGCAACAGAAATGGTAAATATCTGGGTAAATATACTAACCTGGTTTTCTCTTCCGGAGCGCTTTAAAACACGGTAATGGCCAAAAGCAAAAATTATAATATCTTCTGATGAGCTTTTCAATATATGTAGATGGAACATATCAGATAAGAACAACATAAAGAGGAAGGTAAGGGGACCTACGTGGTGAAGAGAGGAGATAGTAAAGACAGAAAACTAAATTGATGAAACAGAAAAAGGGCAAAGAGAATAAGAAAGAAATGTTTAAAATTATTTTTTAATAAGTCTGAAGAGAATAATCAAGAAACACCTCTAAGGAGAATGATCAAAAAAAGAGAAGTCAGAATTTATTTTTTTTAAGATTTTATTTATTTATTTAAGAGAGAGAGAATGAGAGAGAGAGCGAGCATGAGATGGGGGAGAGTCAGAGAGAGAAGCAGACTCCCTGCTGAGTAGGGAGCCCGATGCGGGAGTCAATCCTGGGACTCCAGGATCATGACCTGAGCTGAAGGCAGTCACTTAACCAACTGAGCCACTCAGGTGCCCGGAGAAGTCAGAATTTAAAATATTACAAATGAGAAGGGAGAGAGAACTACACATGCTGCAGAGATTAAAAGGCTATGGGAATACCTCTACAACTTTATGCCACTGAGTTAAAAATTTAGATAAAATTGATACATTCCTAGAAAAAAAATAATTACCAAAACCATTACCAAAGAAATAAAAATGTGAATAAATAAGAGCAGCAATTAAAATTTTCTAACAAAGAGAACATTAGGCAAAACAGTTTACAAAAGAGTTTGACTATGAAACTTGGGGCACCTGGGTGGCTCAGTTGGTTAAGCAACTGCCTTCGGCTTGGGTCATGATTCTGGAGTCCCGGGATCGAGTCCCACATCAGGCTCCCTGCTCAGCAGGGAGTCTGCTTCTCCCTCTGACACTCCCCTTCTCATGCTCTCTGTCTCCCATTCTCTCTCTCAGATAAATAAATAAAATCTTTAAAAAAAAAAAAAAGAGTTTGACTATGAAACTTAAGGAAAAAAAAAAAAAACTAAAAAAATTCTTCCAAGAAATAGAAAAAGAGAGACAATGCTACAACTCCACAATTCTGAGGTGAGTATAATTTTGACACCAAAATCTAAACAAGGACAACATGGGTAATTAAAATTATTAATCCCATTTAATTAATGAATAAAGATGCAAAAAATCCTAAACAAATATTAGCAAAACAAATCCAGCAGCATATAAAAATACATAATATACCACAACAAGATTGAGTTTATCCCAAGAATTCAAAAATAGTTTAATATTTTTAAATCCACTGATATTGTTTACTACATTAAAGGTTAATGGAGAAAAATCTTATTTTTCATCTCCATGGATGCAGAAAAAACATTTTGTAAAATTCCACATCCTTCATGATTTAAAAAAGGAAAGAAAAAAACTTTCAGTAAACCAGGAATAAAAGGGAACATTAACCTGATAAAAGAAATGTATTCAGCCTTCCCAATGTATAATCAACTGAGGGAAAAGTCAACCTACAGAATGGGGAGAAAATATTTGCAAATCATATATCTGATAAGGGGCTAATAGCCAGAATGTATAAAGAATATCCAGAACATATAAACAAATTTTTTAAACCAATTTAAAAATGGGTAAAGGACTTTAACAGACATTTCTCTGGAGAAGCTATATAAATGGCCACTAAGCACATGAAAAATGCTCAACATCACTAATCATTAGGGAAATGCAAATCAAAACCACAGTGAGATATCACCTCATCCCCATTAGGATGGCTACTATTTAAAAAAAAAAAAATACGGACGCCTGGGTGGCTCAGTTGGTTAAGCGGCCCACTCTTGATTTCAGCTCAGGTCATGATCTCAGGGTCCTGGGATCAAGCCCCATGTCCGGCTCCACCCTCAGCGGGGAGTCTGCTTGAGAATTCTCTCCCTCTCCCTTTGCCCCTCCCCCTCCTCATGATCTTTCTCTCTTTCAAATAAATAAATCCTTAAAAAAAAAAAAAAAGAAAATAATAAGTGTTGGTAAGGATGTGGAGAAATTGAAACCCTAGTGCACTTTGATGGGAAGTAAAATGGTGCAGCTACTGTGGAAAACAATATAACACTTCCTCAAAACTTATAAGTAGAATTACCATATGATCCAGCAATCCCACTCCTGGGTACATAGTCAAAAAATTGAAAGCAGGGTATCCAAGAAATATTTACATACCCATGTTCACAACAGCATTCTTCACAATAGCCAAAAGATGGAAACAACCCAGGTGCCCAACAGCAGACAAATGGGTAAACAAAATGTGGTAAATACATACAGTGGAATATACAGCTCTAAAAACGAAGGAAATTCAGACACATGTTACAACATGAATGGACCTTGAAGACATTTTGCTAAATGAAATAAACTGGTGACCAAAAGACAAGTGCTGTATTATCCCGCTTATAAGAGGTACCTGGAGTAGTCAAATTCATACAGAGAGAAAGTCAAGTGGTGGTTTCTAGGATCCAAGGGAAGGGGAGAAGGGAGAGTTGTTTTTTAATAGGTATGAGGTTTTATTTTGCAAGATGATAATGGAGACTGGTTACACAACAATGTCAACTGTACACTTAAAAATGGTTAAGGTGGTGGGATGCCTGGCTGGCTCAGTCAGAAGAGCATGTGACTCTTGATCTCAGGGTTGTGAGTTTGAGCCCCACGTTGGGCATAGACATTACTAAAAAAAATGGTTAAGATGGTAAATTTTATGTGTACTTTACCACAGTTAAACATTTGTAATTTGGGGGGCAGCCAGGTGGCTCATTCAGCTAGGGGTCATGATCCCAAAGTCTTAGGACTGAGCCCCACATTGGGCTTCCTGCTCAGTGGGGAGCCTTTTCCCTCTCCCTCTGCTGCTCCCCCTGCTTGAGCTTGCTCTCTCTCTCTCAAATAAATAAATAAAATATTTAAAAAAAAATTTTTTTTCATTTTTAATTTTTTTTTAGTAGGCTCCATGCTGGGGCTTGAACTCATTATCCTGAGATCAAGACCTGAGCTGAGAGCAAGAGTCAGATGCTTAACCAACTGAGCCACCCACGTCCCCCCCAAAAATTTAAAATTTTTATATTAAAAAAGAAAACTTCCAACAAATATTATTCTAGATATTCCCTTTTAAATTAGAATAACACTGCAGCACAGTTCAACAGAGCCAAAGATGTAGAAACAACCTAAATGCCTATCAATAGATTAAGAAATAAAGTTTGGTACATACATACAATAAAATATTATTCAGGCTTAAAAAAAAACTTTAAAACTTCTCAAAAAAAAAAAATTAAGTGTAATTCAGGTCTCACCTGGGGCAGGGAAGCATCTCTTAGACAACATTAAAAAAAAAAAAAAAAAAAAGCTAGGGGCACCTGGGTGGCTCAGTCGTTAAGCGTCTGCATTCGACTCAGGTCATGGTCCCAGGGTCCTGGGATCGAGCCCTGCATCAGGCTCCCTGCTCCATGGGAAGCCTACTTCTCCCTCTCCCACTCCCTCTGCTTGTGTTCCCTCTCTCACTGTGTCTCTCTCTGTCAAATAAATAAATAAAATCTTTAAAAAAAAAAAAAAAAGCTAATCCTAAGAGAAAAATTAATAATTTCTGCTCATAAAACCTTTAAAATGGAAATGACAAGCTACAAAGAGAAAACCGATAAAACTTTGTCATAGTGTGATAAATGAGATCTAAAAAAATTTAACTGCATAAAATGCAGCATTGCATTTTTGCAAGAACTGTGAAAAAAGTTCAGAATTTCTGAAAAAAATATTTTTCAATCGGTGTTCCCATTACTGCATGAGAAAAAATTGAGGAAAATATGTATTTATGAGATGTGTAGGAAATAGACATTTAAACACTGTCCAAGAAAACCCCAAGTAATCAAGTGCACTTATTTCTAAATGCCAGTCCTCTCTCGATGGAGTAAAAGAAATTTAGCCCACTGCTGTTTCTGTGCCCAAGGAAAATGGGAATTATTTTTTAAGGAGATGGATAAAAGGCATTTTTAGACAACCCAGACTGGGAGAGTTTGCCACCAAGGACACCTTTGCTTATTTCAGAAAATAGTAAAATGACCCAGAAGAGGAAGATCTGAATACAAGAAGGAATGATGAGCAGACAAAATGGTAAATATGTGGATAAATCTGAATAAAAATTGATGGTATTAAACAATAATAATTATGTTCAATTTGTGCAGTTAAAATAAAACAAGTCAGAAGTAGAATACACATCAGTAATAGCACATACATCAGGAGACAGTGATGGGAGTTCAGGTGTTTAAAGGTCTTTGCATTACCCAGGATGAGGGTAAAGGTAGTAGTCAATTTTACATTTTAAAATTTCAAGGTTAATTACTAAAATAATAGAAATAATAGTGAAATTTAAGAAGCAAAACAGATGAACATAGGAGAAGGAAAGGAAAAATAAAACAAGATGAAATTGAGAGGGAGACAAATCAGAAGAGACTCTAAACTCTAGGAAACAAACAGGGTTGCTGGAGGGGGACATGTGGGGGGAAGCGATAATTAGGTGATGGGCATTAAGGAGGGCACTTGACGTAATGAGCACTGGGTGTTATCTGTAACTGATGAATCACTAAACTCTACCTCTGAAACTAGTAAAAAAAAAAAAAGAATTAAGAAATATAACGTCCACGTCTGTAGAAGGAGTTAAATGGAATAAGAAAAAATATTCATTCAATCCAGAAAAGGCAAGAAAGATGGAAAAATTTTTTAAAATGCAGGACAAACAGGAATCACAAAGATGGTAAAAATAAATCCAACACCTATAAGTTAATTACCAAAAAATGCAAAGAGACTAAATGCTCCAGTAAAGAGACAAAGATTGTCAACTGAATCCAGCCTTATGACGTTTATGAGATAAAACTAAAATATAAGAATACAGAAAGGGTTGAAAACAGAAAGATAAAAAGCAATATTCCAAGCATGCCTGTAAAAAAAGAAAGCTTATGTATTACTATATTAGTAATTAATATAAATTAAAATAGGCCTTAAGGTAAAAAAAATTGCTAGAGATAGAAAGTGTCAGTGCATAATGATAAAAGGTGTAATTCTGAACTTGTACCTACCTAATAACATAGATTCAAAGTACATAAAAGAAAAATAGAATGAACTACAAGAGACAAAACAAGTGGCGCCTGGGTTGCTCAGTCGGTTAAGCATGGGACTCTTGATTACAGCTCAGGTCATGATCTCAGGGTCATGAGATCCAGCCCCACATCGGGCTCCACACTTAGCAGGGAGCTTGCTTAAGATTCTCTCTCCCTCTGCCCCTCCCCCCTTGCCCCACCCAAAAGAGAGAGAGAGAGACAAAACGACCATCATGGGAGATTTTAGTGTATCCTGTCATAGAATGAACAAATGAAAAATCAGAAAACATATAGCATATTTTCACATCACAATTGACAAGCTTGATCTAAGGCATCTATACAGAAAACCCCTAACAACTACATATTATACATTTTTTTCAAGCACATACAAACATTTATGAAAATCAACCATGTACTCAGCCATAGAGCCAGTCAACAAATTTCAAGAGATTGCTATTTTACAAACCATATATTTTAACTATAATGCAATCAAGTCAGAAATCCATAATAAAAAAAAAAATAAATGGAGGGGCACCTAGGCGGCTCAGTCAGTTGAGCAGCCAACTCTTGATTTCAGCTCAGGTCATGATCTCAGGGTTGTGGGATCGAGCCCCAAGTGGGGCTCTGCACTCAAGAGGGAGTCTGCTTGAGGTTCTCTCTCCCGCTCCCTCTGCCCCTCCCCCACTCGTGCACACTCTCTCTCTAAAATAAATAAATCTTTTAAAAAATAATAAAAAATAAAATGGAAAACTTAAAATGTTTAGAAATTAAGAAATGCACTTCCAAAGAGCTCGTGGGTCAAAAAAGAAATCCAAAGGTATTTCCAATCAGACTAGGACATAAACGCCATATATAGAACCTTGTGGGATACAGCCACAGTGCCACTTAAATAGAAAGGTACAGCCTTAAATACTTACACTAGAAAAGAATAAAAGCAGAAATCTAACAAGTTAAGTTTTCAACTTAGGAAAAAAGATTAAGAAAAAAAAAACCTAAGAAATTAAAAGAAAATAAAGAGAAGTTAATGAAATAGGAAACATATATACAATAGGATTTTAAAAACTGATAGTTAGGTCTTACAAAGACTAGTAAAATTGCCAAACTTAGGACAAGATTAATCAAGAAAAAAGAAGAATACAAATAAAAATGATTAAGAATGAAAAGTGATTATATTACTAGTGCTTAGGAATAGGAGGACTGATAGGCAGAGCACAGAGAATTTTGAAGGCAATGAAAATACTCCATATGGTAGTATAACAGTGGATACATGTCATTATACATTTGTCAAAACCCACAGAATGTACAGAACCAAGAGTGAACCCTGATATAAACTACAGACTTTGGGTGAAAATTATATCAATGTAGGTTCATCAGTGATAGCAAATGTACCACTGTGGTGGGGAGTGTTGATGGTGGGGGAGGCTATGCGTTTGTGGGGACAGCAGGTATATGGGAACGCTCTGTGCTTTCTGCTCAATTTTGCTAGGAACGTGAAACTGCCCTAAAAAATAAAGTGCATTAATTTTTTTAAAAGTGACTTAAATATAATACAGAGAAAAAAGGTTAGTGAGACAATAGTGTAAAAAATAAATGCCAGTAACTTTGTAAATGAATGCATTTCAACTTACCAAAACTAACTCCAGGCAAGAAGGAAAGAAAGAGAGAGAGAAGGCGGCGTTAATAGTCTAACAACCACTAATGAAACTGAAGTCAGTAGGCAAAACTCTTATCACAATGAAAACACTAGACCCAGATGGTTTTACCAGCAAGTTCTACCAAAGCTTTAACTTGTTCTACCAAGGAGCCAATACTATTCCAGAACGTAAAGAAGAAACAGTCCTAACTCCTTTTGTGAAGCTATCATACTCTTGATTATAAAAAGCAAGAATATTACAAGAAAGGAAAGTTATAGGCTGCATTAGTAAAAGTCCCAGCAGGAAATAAGATAATTTGAGGAGGATTTGTTTACAATTTATGGTTGAAAGGGAATAACAAAGGATCCTATACATGGGATAGGAACTAGGGAAGAGAGAAGTTACCAGAACCCACAAGGATAGAATGGACCACTTTGGGAGGACCAGTGACCTTCCATCAAAGGATACAACCAGCCTGGGGTGACCTCACTTTCCTCCCTCCCTCCAGTCTCCTGCCAGGGCTCCCACTGGCCCAGCCCAACTGTGAACCAGAGAGTTCATTGAAGAAATTCATACCAACATACCGGCCAGCTCCCCCTTGGCAGTGAGCATAGTAGGACAAGGGAGAGACCACATCTGGAAAGGCAAATGGGAAATCTCCAAATCACAGCCCAAACTTAATCATGAATTTACATTTACAATCTCTTTTTAAAAACTAGCAAATTAAATCTAACAATGTATGAAAATACTAATGTATAATAACCAAGATGGATTTAAATTAAAAATGCAAGTTGACTTAACCTTAGAAAACAAAGTAATGTAGTTCATATCAGCAAATTAAAGGAGGAAAGGTCTTGGTTATCCCTGTGGGCATAGAAAAAGTATTTGCGAAAATTCAGTATGTGTTCATGATTTAAAAATTGGAAAGTTCTCAGCAAACTAGGAATAGAAAGGAATTTCTTTAACATGACAAAGGATAGGGGTGCCTGGGTGGCTCAGTCCTTAAGCATCTGCCTTCAGCTCTGATCATGATCCCAGGGTCCTGGGATCGAGCCCGGAATCAGGCTCCCTGCTCAGCCGGAAGCCTGCTTCTCCCTCTCCCACTCCCCCTGCTTGTGCTCCCTCTTCGCTGTTTCTCTCTCTGTCAAATAAATAAATAAAATCTTAAAAAAATATATATGATAAAGGATAGTTGCCAAAAAAAGCCTACTGCAAACATGAGACGTTGAAATGCTGAAGGCTTTCCCTCTACAACTGGGAATAGGACAAGGATGCCCAATACTGGAAATTGTAGACAACACAGTATGGCCAGAAAAAGAAATGAAATGATGATATGGTTTCTACAGAGTAATCTTCCTAAATCATCTACATATAAATTCTTAGAGTTAATAAGAGCATAACAAGATTGCTGGACACAAAATCTAAATATAAAAATCAGTTGCCTTTTTGTACACCAGCATTGAAAACAAAATGTAGGCTTTAAAAATACCAAAAGCACAAAAAATTAAAACACTCAGAAGTACAAAATCACAAAAGATGTGAGAGTCTTCATGAAAGAAAATGATAAGCCTTTCTTGAAAGATCTTAAAGCAAAGGAAGAGAGACGCCATGTTCCTGGATTGGAAGACAATATTGCAAAGCTGTCGATTTTCCCCAAGTTAGGGCACAGAGCCTGAGCAAAGGTTCCAAGTGACCACGAAAGCTCCAGATGATTCCCCAGGTCACAACAACTGTGGGGAAGAGGGGCTCAGCAGGGAACCCCTGAAAAACCTAAGAAAGGGACCATGAACTGAGAGTCACCTTTCACCTTTTTTTAAGGTGCCAACTTTTAGGTGATTTTTAAGGTACTTTTTTGTTTTAGGTGCCAGATGCTTTTCTAACATAGTCTTTTGTTCTCCCTTGTTCTGTGGGTCCCGTTCTATATTTAGCCTTTTGCATGTGTATCCTGTCTTGATTTTGCAAATTGCACAGGGCTAGTCCAAGACTACTCTAGCTGGGGGTGGTGAGGGGCAAGAGGGCAGAAGAAAAAGAAGAAAACAGTTTATATACCAAACGTATTAGTTTGCTAACAAAGTACCACACACAGGGCAAGTGGGGGGGAGTGGGGGGGTGTGAGACAACAGAAATTTACTTTCTTACAGTCCTGGAGACTGGAAGTCTGAGATCCAGGGGTCCCAAATCACCTTATTTCTGATTCTCAGAGGCCATGATGTTGTTGGCTCAGATGGGGATCTGTTCTGAGTGGGCACGTCTCTCTTATTCTGATAATCCCGGGGGGGACCTGATGAAGATTTAGGGACAGGCTCACAGCCAGGGTTTCTCCAGTGTCATCAGCTTGAAACCTGGTGACTTAGTTTGCCAGGGCAAAGGCCAAAGTACCACAGCCCGGGGAGGGGGGGAGGTGCGCTTAAACAACAGAAATTTATTTTCTCACAGTTCTGGAGGCTGGAAGTCTGAGACCAAGGTGTCAGCAGGGTTGGCTCCTTCTGAAGCCTCTCTCCTTGGCTTGTAGATGGCTGTCTTCTCCCCTGCTGTGTCCTCACAAGGTCATCCCTCTGTGTGTCTGTCTGTGTCCTAACTGCCCCTTCTTATAAGGACACCAGTCATGGTGTCATGGTGGATTAGGGTCCACGCTCATGACTTCGTTTTAACTTAATCACCTCTTTAAAGACTCTGTCTTCAAAAACAGCCACATTCTGAGGAACTGGGAGTTAGGACCTCAGCATAGGAATTTGGGGACACATTTCAGCCCCAACACCATTTTAAGTAATCCCCCCCCAACAACACTGTGAGGCCAACATTACTATCCCCATTTATAGATGATGAAACCAAGTCCCAAGAAGATTAAGTCACTTGGCCAAGGCCACATATCTAGTAAATGGCAGAGACATGAGTCAAAGCAGGCCTGCCTGCCTGCTGGGACCAGGAGGCTACACGAGTGCAGGGGAAGCAAAGGGGAGAAGGCGGTGTATCGTATGCTTGCCCTAAAAATAACGCCCCAACTTGCCTTCTCACTCCCCTGCCCAATGCCCTTTGGTGGCTCCCTGCCCCCTAGGCCAGCCCTTGTGTTCATGTTTCACTCAACTGCGACCACTGACAGGACTTGAAGAGATTCCCTCTTTGCTGGGAAGGAAAAGGTGTGTCCGAAAGGAGCAGAAAAGGAGAGTCCAGTGCCTGACGTCTGGCTGCTATGGGAAACAGCCTGGAGGCTGCAGCAGGACAATTAGAGGGAAGAAAAGGCTGTGGAATCACACCGTGAGTGGAAACAGGGCTGTGAGGAGGAAAGTGGGCAGACCCACTGCTTCCCATGGCATTCCAATCCAGTCCGGTCCAGAACAGCTGAGTTCAGACCAGGGGCTCCCGAGTGCTATGAGCTGAACCGTGGCCCCCAAATTCATGTGTTGAAGTCCCAACCCCCAGTACCTCAGAAGGGGACTATATCTGGAGATAGACTCTTTGAAGACAGGGGTGAGGTAAAACGAGGTCACGTGGGTGGACCCTAATCCACTGTGAGTGGTGTCCTTATGAGAAGAGGCAATTAGGACACAGGCACACAGACGGATGACCACAGGAAGACCCCCAGGGAAGATGGCCATCGGCAAGGCCGGGAGAGAGGCCTCAGGAGGAGCCAACTCTGCTGACACCTTGATCTCAGACTTCCAGCCTCCAGAACTGTGAGAAAACTATTTTCTGTGACGTAAGCCCCCCCGCCCAAGTCTGTGGTGTTCTATGGCTGTCCTGGCAAACGGAGGCCCCAGGTAACAGATTTCAGGTTTATCACACTAGAGGAAACCTGGCTGCGAGCCGGTCCCCAAATCTTCCCCAGTTTCCCCGAAAATTATCTGAGGTGTGCCCACTCAGAACAGACCCCTGAGCCACCCGAGCCAATGACATTTTGGCCTCTGAGAATCAGGACTAAGGTGAGTTGGGAGAGAACAGGAGAAGACTCGAATTTTCTATCAAATCACTGATGGGGGGGTGGTTTGCAGTGGTAAGAGGAGAGAGGTGGGGTATGTTTCAGTAAAGAAAAAAAGTCAAGGAGCGCCCGGCTGGCTTAGTTGGTAGAGCATGTGACTCTTGATCTCCGGGTTGTGGGTCCGAGCCCCATGTTGGGTGTAGAGATTACATTAAAAAATAAAATAGGGGCTCCTGGGTGGCTCAGTCGTTAAGCGTCTGCCTTCGGCTCAGGTCATGATCCCAGGGTCCTGGGATTGAGCCCTGCATCGGGCTCCCTGCTCTGCGGGGAAGCCTGCTTCTCCCTCTCCCACTCCCCCTGCTTGTGTTCCCTCTCTTGCTCTGTCTCTCTCTGTCAAATAAATAAATAAAATCTTTAAAAAAATAATAAAAATAAGAATAAAATAAAATCTTAACAAAAAAAGTCAAGGCATGCTGACAGATCTCTGAGCAATCTTGGCCTTTGAGGACTTAGTCATTTTGAACAATGGCTTTACTGATATTTGTCAGTTTCTTCTTCTATAAACTACAGTTTTCACAGGTAACTCTGTGAGTGAACAAATGGGTTTCCTGTTAACCGGCATGCCCAAGTCTCTAGGAATTTAGCCCAGCTCTGATTTTTCATTCCCTAGTCTAGCAGTCAAGAGACAGGCCACTTGTCTTCACTGCTAAGGTGAAAGAAGGAGATAAGAGGATTTATTACCTGAACATTCCAGAACCTTCCAAACAAATCTGTTCCATTTTTCCCCCTAAAAGCTGGACCCACACTCTGAGAGCCGAGGAGTACATTTTCCTTCCAGACCAGGGAGTCCATCTCAGCTTAGTTCGCACAAACATTGAGCCCTTATCAAATGACAATCTGCTAACCCACAGAATAGGAAATTTCTAGATCAGCACCCCCAGCTGCAAGTTGGAAACCCAAAAGTGGGTCTGCATCATTTGTCACTAGAGTTCCACTGTTGTGCTGCAGCACCTGCTTCTCGGAGCCTCCCTCCGGCAGTCCTCTGACCATGTCAGGATGGGACACAGTCAGCACTGTGGGGAAGGGTGCAGAGAGAACCCCAGGCAGCACCACGCACCATGGTGTGAATTCACAGAAGGAGCTCCACGCTCTCCACGGATGGAGGCATCTGAGGCCAAGGCAACCTCTGCAGGCCACAGAGAGCACGAACTTGAAGGGAACAGCCCCTGGCACCATCAGCCACTAACAATTCCATCACCAATGTAACCGAATGTGCAAAAATGGCCCTCAGGGGGCCACACTGCTTCCACTGTGAAACTGCAAAGCAAGAAGAAGTGTTCACAGGAAATGGTTAAGATCCACAACCTTGTCTCTTCCCACTGCCCAGAGAGTCTAAACAAATCAGCTTGTTGAGAGACAGGACTTTGAAGAGGGGGTTTGCCGAGAGGAGTATCTTTGAAGAAAGCCATGCTTCTTGAAGGTCAGGTAGGGGCCTGCCGCCCACCCCACACATGTTGGGGGGGGGGGTTTCCACACAGCTACATAGAGAGTTTACCATGCGACTCCCTGTAGCTGAGGGCAGGCAAGGCTGGGGCCCTTTCCCAGCCAGGGAATCCAGACACATACGGAGGAGAAGGCGATGTGACCAGAGAGGCAGAGACCAGACTGATGGGACCACAAGCCAAGGAATGCAGCAGCCCCCAGAAGCCAGAAGAGGCAAAGAGCAAACCCTCCCTGCGAGCCTCCAGAGGGAGCTCAGCCTTCCTGACACCTGACTTCAGCCCAGTAAAACTGACTTCAGACTTCTGTCCTCAGCACTGGGGGAGAGTCCATTTCTTTTCCTTTAAGCCATCAAGTTTTGTGGTGATGTGTTCTAGCAACCACGGGGAATGAATCTGCAGGTGACTCTTGCAGCAAGCCCCTGGGTTGGGGTCACCTTCCATTCCAGAGTTTGTCAGGGCAAGTGATGCGTGAAGGTTGGAGCCAAATGTAGGCCCCACGGGGAGGGAGCCAGTATGGTGCCTCCTCGGGGCTGTCTGGAGGACCAGAGACCCCAGCAGCAAGGAGCTGGAGGTAAACCCCAGGGATGGAGGGAAAAGTCGCAAGTGACCACCCAGAAGAGCGACGCCTCCACCTAGCAGGAAGCGCAGGCCCTCAGAAGAGCCCCACCAGGAGAAGAGTCAGCTCAGAGCCTCAGCCAGCCCCCTCCCACTCCCCCACTCAAGTGAGATCTGCCTTCTCTTTTCTACTCCTCCCTCCACCCTAGCTTCCACCCTGGGGGGAGAGGGGGCAGCAGGAGTGGGGTGCAGGAGTCCAGCAGAGAAGCCCCCTTTCCCACGCAGGCTTCCAGCCCTAAACAAGTGAGGCTGGAGCGGGGAGAAGAATGAGATGTCAAAGTTTACAGTTTTGACTAATATCTTGGCCTAGACGTTCAAATTCCAAATTGAGACTGTTTTCCATTTCAAGCGACCTTAGGACAGACTATTTCCTAAGAGGAGCAGAAAAGTCAGCGCCTGCCAGTGTTTTCATCCAGGGCCAGGGAACATTAATCCCGCTGCATAAATTTTAAAGGGGAAGTATAAAGCAAAAACTCATGCTGCATTCCCATTACCCTGCAAGCCCTGTTTATTCAACATAACTAGCCAGTTGCAGAGGCTGGTGAAAACATCTCGGTGGAACTGAGAGTAGCTGAGTTCCCGTGAAAGGAAAAAATGCAAATTTGTTTTCGGTATCACTTTGAAGCTTCCTGAGTGGAGTCCTTGGCCTGGACCGACTCTCATTGACGTCAGCCTGAGTTAGCCATATCAGAGCAGCTGTCTGCTTGTTCCCTCGCCCTCGGCCCCTGGTGCAAAAAACACACTGGTTTTGTTTCATGGGAGATTAAAAACATTTGCTGCTGTGTCCATAATTCACAGCCTCTGTTATCATGGGGACCAGGAATACTGAACAAGAAACACTTAGCAAACCCCCAACCCCGCCGCTCAAAACCAAGGGGAAACCCACAGAGAGATGCCAGAGACAGGATTACGCATCAGCTGGGACCCAGCCCAGACCCCGGTCATTGCATCCCTTTCCATCCTCCTAGAACATGAGGCAATGGATCTATATAGCATGCACTTAGGGCTCTTAGAAACCCTTCAAAACATGGCTGCGTGCATGAAGCCATGCGCCCTCCTCCACCCTGTGTGGGAGATGGGGCAGAGGTGCCACCACCCAGGCTGAACGCCCCTTGCCTCTGGTTTCATGGCAAAGTAGCCACAAACCAAGAGCCACAAACCAAGAAAACAAGAGGAGAAGCCCCCTGGCTCCTCCCAGGGTCATTCCAGGGCTGGTGTTGATGGGAGCCATGCTGACAGCCATGCAGCTCTCCCGGCACCTGCGGCTGAGACGCTGACTTTACAGTGGACCTTCCAGTTCCTTCTAGCATCCTGGAGGAGACTCGGGCAGGCAAAGCCCAGTTGAGACGGCTAGGGCAGCACCCGGCCCGTTCTCCTCCAGAAATCCTGATGGGATGGATCGCTTGTCAAGCTGGTAGATAATTCCATACCCTTCCACAGTTCGGCTCAGACACATCCCCTGGGTAACTGTTGTTTGGAACCTCTGTTAAAAGGCAAGGCAACAGAAGCCAGTGGATTCTTTACACCGTTCGTTTGTGTGGTCCCAGGAAAGAATGATCTTCCCTGACAAGGCAGTGATGTGGGTGTCAGAGAAGGGATGTGAGAGGGGTGGAGACGGGCTGGGGAGGGCTGCCAGGCACCATCCCACCTCTCCGTGGTCTTCAGATCCCTACAGTAGGGACCTGGGAGTCGGGGAGTGCACCCCAGAGACAACCCCCACTCCACCATTGCTCTGAACTCAGAGCCTGCTGAGGGGACCTGCATTTGAATCCTCCTCTCTCTGTTGTCACTTATCCCAGACAAAGCAAGAGCTGTCTGAGCGCTGCACCAAGCTCCAGCTGATGCCAGATGCCCCACGCTGCCGCCTCCCATTGCCCCTCTCCCAGGCCTTCCCTGCGCCTCCCACCTCACGGGCTGGCAGAGGCCCCTCTTCCGAGATCCCCGATCACAGTGGGCTGTAGCGGGCTAGGGGCCCCGAGAGGGCGGGGTCTGTGCCCTGTCTACACCCCGGCTGCCACTGCATAAAAGGCACCATGAAGTGTGCCAACTGACCGCAGTCAGGATGTTATTGTTGATGTTGCTGCTGTTATTATTTATCAGTGAGTAATGATAGTTCAACACATTTCCCTTCTTTGAGTCTGAGCAAGCCCACATGGGTGTGTGGATTCACATCGCTGCTCAGAATTGGGGCATTTTTCTAGAGGAAGGCAGGCTATGGGGGGAAAAAAGAGTCATTTTTGGTTGCTACTTTTAACCCCTCTTTTATTCACAGCTATGAACTATGACTTAATTATGGATGAAACAAGAACCTTTTTTAAACACTAATAAATGCACACCAAGCAACCAAAGTGAAATCTAAGCTCAGAGCCAAGCCAGGAATGGGCCTGGGTGGTCAACTGCACGCAGTCCACTCAGAGGCAGAGAGGTGGTGGCACCAACAGAAAGGAATTGGGGGAAACCTTGTTTCCCCAAATTGCTAAATGCTGTTGAAATAATATGGATAGAACAATAAACTGAGGTTCAGGATTGGCACGGTGAAGACAAGGTGCCGGCATTCTCCCACAAACAGTGACTGAGTCACCTCCATGGGCCAGGTTATAGTCATAAAGGGATGTGTCTCCCAGCCTCCAGGAGACAGGCACCGTCCCAACAGACTGAGCAAATGCTATAAAGCCAAGTCTGTAGGAGAAACTGCAAGAGCAGACAACAATGCTGCCTAGAGCGTGGTCGTAACAGCTGAACTTGAACATCAGACAGACCTGGGCCAAATCCCGGGTCCAAACCTCCCTAGTTCTGGGACGCTGGCCAAGTTACTTAACCTCTCTCAACCTGTGTGTGCCCCTTGAAAGTGAGATTATCAGTGCCTACCTCATAGGGTTGTCATAAAAAGATTACATAGAACATAGAGCAGAGTGGCCAGCCTAGTTCACGGCTCAAAGAAAATACTAATAATGTTGGCTCTTGTTCTCATTAATTGTCTGACAAAGAGCAGGTTCCATGGAGGAGGTAAGATTTGCGATGCGTCATGAAGGGATTTCACATATAGAGAAAGACGTCGGGGATTTGGTGAAAAGGAAGTATCGTTTGCAAAGATGCGGATGCAGAAAGTTGCACGGCGTGTTTGGAAGCCAGCAGGGAGTTCAAAGTTGCTGGCCTGACGGGTGCACGGGAGGGAGAAGTTGGACAAATGGGTTTGATCCCTGCTAGGAATTTGGACTTTATCCTGTGGGCATGTGGTCAAACGACGATGGGTTTTAGAATCAAATACCTGAGTTCCATCCCACCACGCTTTGGGTGGCAGGATGGACAAGCGACATTACCCTCTCTGAGTACCAGCTCCCCTTCGGTTAAGCGAGTATAAAGTAATATTCAGCCTTGAGGGCTGATGAATGGTTTACATCAAGCTTCAGAAAACTTTTTCTATAAAGAGCAAGACAATAAATATTTTAGGATCAGCAGACCATACGCTTTCTGCTGCAACCACTCAACCCTGCCATTGTAGCGTGAATGTATGGTTGTGTTCCAATAAAACTTTATAAAAACAGGCAGTGAGCAACATTTGGCTGCAGGCAGTAAAAAATAAAACTTAAATCCTTAGCACAGTGCCTCAGAGTTCCTGCTTCCCCGCCCCGCCTTCCTTTCCACATGCCAACAGGGGATGTTTTTCCTAGATCCTTGTATCATGTCCAGTGGTTCCAAGACATTGCTAAATGATTTGAAGATTATAGTGAGCTCCCCCTAATCTCAGCTCTAGAGACTGCAATGCATAAAGATAATTTGTTCAACAGAGTGAGAACTGTTTTGCCAGGAGCGCTGAGTGAGCAATCAATCAGTCAGTCAGAGCTCCTTATGCATATGGCATGATGCCCTGCAGTGGAGATGTGAGGGGCACTGAGGCAAGAGCCTCACGAATAGCACGTGGTTTGGTGAGAAATTCCCACGTCCCTGTTGCCTGAGTTCTAGTCACAGTTTTACACAGTTTTCATTGCGTGCAATTCTTGAATGTCACATTTTCCATTTCTTAAGCTGTACAATGAAGAAATTCAACTAAATGGCAATGTGATTCTGTGTATGCAACAGAGGGATTCTAAGAGTCAGGGGGAGGTTTGTGGAGACATCTCGAAGGGAACCATGCCCACGGCCTGGCCTTCTGGGGTCAGGCTGGCATTCCTTGGTGGGGGGATAATCAGCAACCAGTGTATGGTCATCAGTGCATTGAGGGAGGGGACTGGAAGGGCGATGCAATAAAATGGAAGAAATGGGTGGAGCCAGTCCAATGAAAATTCTGGGTATTTTTGTTGTCATCGGAAGAGTAGATTTTTTGGCACATAGTGTCGATCAGGAATCAAAAACTCAATGCCTTCAGGGGCTGGACAAGTAGAAGTGAATCAAGTGCGCAGGATGTAACCACAGGGAGGGATGGGAATGGGAACGGGACAAACTGGTGAGTGCATGCTCTGTCTAAGAGGGATGCTACTGCCTGGCTGCAGATGACTGCTGCCATGTGGTCTTAAGGGCTCAGCATGGCAGATTAGATTTTTGGGGGCTCGGGGCATGGCTTAAATGGTTGATGGGTGTTAAGGGTGCTAAGGGTGATGGGTGTTAAGGACGGCACTTGTGATGAGTGCTGGGTGTTATATGTAAGTGATGAATCACTAAATTCTATACCTGAAACCAATTTTTCCATATATGTTAACTAACTTGAACTTAAATAAAAACTGAAATAAAAAGAAAAAAAGTCAGAAATTTAGTGCTCACTTCAGCAGCACATACACTAAAATTGCAATGATATAGAGAAGATTAGCTTGGCCCCTGCACAAGGTTGACATGCAAATTCATGAAGCATTCCATATTTTTTTTTCTTTAAAGATTTTATTTATTTATTTGACAGAGAGAGACAGCGAGCGAGGGAACACAAGCAGGGGGAGTGGGAGAGGGAGAAGCAGGCTTCCCGCTGAGCAGGGAGCCCGATGTGGGACTTGATCCCAGGACCCTGGGATCATGACCTGAGCCGAAGGCAGACGCTTAATGACTGAGCCACCCAGGCGCCTGAAGCATTCCATATTTTTAAAGGCTCTGAATAGCCAAAGCAATTTTGAAAAAGAAAAGCAAAGCTGGAGGTAGCACAATTCCAGACTTCAAGTTATATTACAAAGCTGTAGTGATCAAAACAGTATGGTACTGGGACAAAAGCAGACACATAGATCAACGGTACAGAATAGAAAACCAAGAAATAAACCCACAATTATATGGTCAATTAATCTCTGACAAAACAGGAAAGAATATGCAATGGGAAAAAGACAGTCTCTTCAACAATAGGTGTTAGGAAAACTGATCGGCTATATGCGAAAGAATAAAACTGGACCACTTGCTTTTTTATACCATACACAAAAAATAAACTCAAAATGGACTAAGGACCTAAAAACCTGAAACCATGAAAATCCTAGAAGAGACCACAGGCAGTAACCTCTCTGACATCAGCCATAGCAACATTTTTCCAGGTATGTCTCCTGAGGCAAGGGAAATAAAAGCAAAAATAAGCTATTGGGACTATATCAAAATGAAAACCTTCTGCACAGTGAAGGAAACAATCAACAAAACTAAAAGGCAACCTACTGAATGGGAGAAGATATCTGCAAATGACATATTCAATAAAGGATTAGTATCCAAATATATAAAGAACTAATACCAATCAACATCCAGAAAACAAATAATCCAATTAAAAATGGGCAAAGAAATGAACAGATATTTGTTCAAAGAAGACATCCAGATGGCCAAGAGACACATGAAAAGATGTTCAACATCACTGATCATCAGGGAAATGCAAATCAAAACTACAATGAGATATCACCTTACACCTGTCAGAATGGCTAAAATAAAAAACACAGGAAACAACAAGTATTGGTGAGGATGTGGAGCCACTGTGGAAAATGGTACGGAGTTTCCTCAAAAAGTTAAAAATAGGGGGTGCCTGCCTTTAAATTTTTTTTTGAGAAAGAGAGAGGGTGGGGGTAGGGGCTGGGGGGCAGAGGGAGAGAGAGAATCTTAAGCAGGCTCCACACTCAGCTCAGAATCCCAGGCAGGGCTCGATCTCATGACTTTGAGATCATGACCTGAGCCAAAATCAAGAGTTGGACACTTAACTGAATGAGCCAAGCAAGCACCCCAAGGGGGCACCTGTCTTTAAAAAAAGGTGGGGTTGGGGGTGGGCACCTGGCTGGCTCAGTGGGTAGAGCATACGACTCTTGATCTCAGGGTTGTGAGTTTGAGCCCCATGTTGGGTGTAGAGATTACTCAAAAATAAAAATCTTTTGTTTAAATAAATAATAAATTTTTTTTAAAAAGTTAAAAGTAGAACTACTCTGTAATCCAGTAATCACACAACTGGATATTTACCCAAAAAATACAAAAACACTAATTCAAAGGGATACATGCACCCCTGAGCTTTTAGTAGCATTATTTACAATAGCCAAATTATGGAAGCAGCCCAAGTGTCCATCAATAGATGAATGGATAAAGAAGATGTGGTATATATATACAACAGAGTATTATTCAGCCATAAAAAAGAATGAAATCTTGTCATTTGCAACAACATGGATAGAGCATAATGCTAAGTGAAATAAGTATGTCTGAGAAAGACAAATACCATATGATTTCACTCATATGAGGAATTTAAGAAACAAAACAAGTAAAGGAGGAAAAAAGAGAGTCAAACCAAGAAACAAACTCTTAACTATAGAGAAAAAATGGATGGTTACTGGAGGGGGTGGTGCTGGGTGAAAGAGGTGATGGGGATTAAGGAGTCACACTTGTGATGAGCACAGGGTGATGTATGGAATTGTTGAATCACTAATCTCTACACCTGAAACTAACACTGAATGTTAACTACACGGGAATTAAAATAAAATTTTAAAAGGATGTCATTTAGATTTGTATGTAGAAACTCCTGGTTTTCAAAAATTGACCAATTTTTTTTTTAAGATTTTATTTATTTATTCATAAGAGACAGAGAGAGAGAGAGGCAGAGGGAGACGCAGGCTCCCCGCTGAGCAGGGAGCCCGATGCGGGACTCAATCCCAGGAGTCTGGGATCATGACCTGAGCCGAAGGCAGATGCTTAACCATCTGAGCCACCCAGGCGCCCCAAAATTGACCAACTTTTAAAAAGTCAACATCATGCCCAGAGCGCCTGGGTGGCTCAGTTGGTTGAGCCTCTGACTCTTGATTTTGGCTCAGGTCATGATCTCAGGGTTGTGAGATGGACCCCTACATTGTGATCCATGCTCAGCGGGAGTCTTATTGAGATTCTCTCTCTCTCTCTCTCTGGCACCCCCACCCCGTCCACCTCAAATAAATAAATAAATCATAAAAAAAATCAACATCATGCCAGCCAAACAAAACATGGCTGGGTTAGATTTTGCCCAAGTTGCCAGTTTGTAACCTTGAGTGTAGATGGTGAGGCTGATTTCAGAAAGAGCTTGGAGAGCCCACAGAGCTCAAGAGCAAAGCTGAATCCAGTCCCAGCCTCTGCAAATGGAGACTTCTTCAACATTAGATCAACTGCAAGCTTCACTGGGAACTAGAGTTAAATTTGAATTTTAAATAAACAAGGGAATACTTTTTTAGCATAAGTATATCCTAAAAATTGTATGGGACATAGTTATATTAAAATGAAAATGTTCATTGTTTATCTGAAATTCAATTCAAATCTAACTGGGCGTCTTGCATTTTTATTTGCTAAACCTGGCCACTCTCCCTGGAACCCTACCCCAGGTTACGGTCTCCCAGCTCCTCCCAACCACAGGCTCTACACTCAAGGACCCAGGGACACAGTCTACAATGCAGATTGCAAAGGAAAAAGGGAGCAAAGCAAATATTTGATCACCTGAACACTGCAGTAACATGCTAGGTGATCTATACAAACTACCCTTGATGTCAGAGGATGGATATTCCAGAGCCACCTGGCCCCTCTCCTGCTGTGTTCTTTGCCCCTCTGCGCCTTGGTTTCCTCATCTCTTAAATGGTGAAGGGAATTACTATCTCACAGGATTATCACATGGACTCAATGGAATAAATATAAAAGTGTATCACACTTGTCTTATACAAGGCAGATGCACAACAAACATTTGTTGTACAGTGAATGAAATTCTTCAACCTCAGAACGATTGCATCCCACTGCTCCTGTCACCAGACTAAGACCTATATATTGAGGGTCCCAAGAAGCTGGAGCAGGGACAGCATGTGAATCTACCATGGTGGGCAGTATCTCTGGGGACTGGGAGATGGCTGGGGTGCTGAGCTCCTGGAGAACTGTCAGGGTCACAGTTCAGGGGGAGAGTGAGGGCCCTGGATTTCTATACTTTGGGGGCTATATGCCAAGTGTACAGAATGCTCCTTTTTTATTGAAATATATTTGACATACGTTTGACATGTAATATTATGCAAGTTTAAAGCATACAACATGTTGATTTGATACATTTATATATTGTAATATGATTGCTGTTGTATTTAGCACCTCTATGGTGTCACATAATTATCATTTCTTTTTTGTGGTAGGAACAATTAAGATCTAGTCTCTTAGCAAGCTTGATAAATGTAATACAATATTGTTGCCTATATTCACTATACCATCTTATTAGATCTCCAGGACTCATTTACGGGCTAGTAGCAAGTTTGTACCCTTAAATAACCTCTCTCCTATTCCCCCACCCCACCCCCAACCCCTGGTAACCAACTTTTTACTGTGTTTGCATGAGTTTGGCCCTTTTATATTCCACAAATAAGTGATATTATATAGTATGTGTCTTTCTCTGATTTATCTCACCTAGCATAATGTCCTCAAGGTCCATCCATGTTGTCGAAAATGGCAGGATTTCCTTCTTTCTCATGTAGAATAATATTCCACTCTGTGTGTGGGGGGAGGGGGGCTCTTTACCAATTCATCTGTTGACAGGCACATAGCTTGTTTCCATATCTTGACTATTGTTAATAATGTTACAATAAATACTGGGATTGTGTATACCTCTTCAATATCCTCTTCATTTCTCTTGGGTATATACCCAGAAATGGAATTGCTGAATCATACTGTATTTTTAATTTTCTTGAGGAACCGCCACAGTAGCTGAACCAATTTACATTCCCACCAACAGTGCACAAGGGTTCCCTTTTCCCCACATCCTCACCAACACTTGTTATCTCTTGTCTTCTTGATACTAGCCATTCTGACAGGTGTGAGCTGATATCTCATTGTGGTTTTGATTTGCATTTCCCTGATGATGAATGACACTGGGCATCTTTTCGTGTACCTGCTGACCATTTGGATGTCTTCTTTGGAAAAACATCTCTTTAGTTCCTCTGCCCATTTTTTAATGAGATTGTTTAGGGGATTTTTTGGGTCATTGAGTTGTATGAATCCTTTATAAATTGTGGATATTAACCCCTTATCAGACGCATGGTTTGCAAACGTCTTGTCCCATTCTGTTGGTTGTCTTTCCATATTGTCAACTGTTTCCTTTGCTGTGCAGAAGTTTTTAGTTTGATGCAGTCCTACTTGTCGAGTTTTGCTTTGTTTTCATTTGTGCATATCCCAAAAAACTATTGCCAAGACCGATGTCAAGGAGTTTCTCCCCTATGTTTTCCTCTGGGAATTTTAGCTCTGGGTCTTATGATCCATTTCGAGTTAATTTTTGAGAGTGGTGGAAGATAGCAGTCCAATTTCATTTTTCTGCATGTGCTTATCCAGTTTTCCAAACACCTTTGTTGAAGACTATCCTTTCCCCATTGGGTGTTCTTGGCTCGCTCACCAAATATTAGTTGATCACATACATGAGGGTTTACTTCTGGGCTCAGAATCCTTCTTTCTAATTCCTGCTTTGCCAGTGGTCTTCAGCGCATGGCATCTGCTGTAGGCAGTTAAGAGATGTTTTCTCATGCACTCAGAGTGCTCTTCAAGAGGCTCAGAGACATCCAGGAGCAGCTCCAACCACCCTCCCACCTCTTGAAAGCCACATCCGAACACAGAACAGCTGGGGAGGCCTTTGAGCATTCTAAGGCTAGAAACAGACCTGGAACTTGAAGTTCTCCAAGTTTATCTGATTCCTTCCCCAGATGACTTAGAGGATGACAAAGGATGTCTGTGCATACGACGCTGAAATGCTGCTGCCACATGTTCATATCACACACACACACACACACACTTAATAGTCTCTGAGGGATTTCATTGTAATCTGCTTCCCTTGGAAATAAAGTTATTGTATTAGTTTGGTAGGGCTGTGGCTTAGGCCATTTGGGCTGTTATAACAAAATACCATAGACTAGGAAGATTCTTAATAACAAACACTTATTGCTCACAGTTCTGGAAGCTGGGAAATCCAAGATCCAGGCACCAGGAGATTCGCTGCCTGGTGAGAACCTGCTTCCTGGTTCAAAGACGGTGCCTTCTTGCTATGTCCTCCTCACATGGTGGAAGGAGTGAGGGAGCTCTGTGGGGTCTCTTCTCTAAGGGCACTAAACCTATTCAGGAGGGCTCCACTTTCTTAACCTAATCACCCCCCAAAAGCTCCATCTCCTATCACCATCCCATTGAGGATTAGGTTTTTAACATATGAACTTTGGGGGTGGGGGGCTGGGGACACGAACCTGCATGCAGTCCACAGCACCAGCTGACCTCTAAGACTTCAAATTCCTATAAAGGGAAGCCACCTTTTTCATTCCACACTTAAATATAAAGGTTAAATACTTCAATACTCTTTTCCTGTGAAACTCAACTTCAAGGTAGCTATGAGGTAAGAATAGTTATCCTTGGCATCTGTCTCTGTGTTTTGGGGGCACCTTGATGTAGTCATGCTCACCACACCCCTACCAGGAGGGCCCCCCCCACCACCAACCTAACCACCCATCAGCCTCCTTGTACAGGTAAAGGAAATGCTAACTCAGCATTCTGAAAACCAGGGTCAGGTCTAGATTTCTAGAAGCCTGATTGGGGGAGGGGGGTGTCTCTAAGCCTCAGGATCACCTCTCTGACCCCTGCCAAGCATACCCCCCAGGAAGGGGAAGGGCACGGGTGCTCAAGGGGCATGTGGGAACTGAGCCCTCTCAGCGGGGAACACCACCGCCACGGGAGAAGAGCCAGCCCTGTTCTGTGCTCGAAACCCATTAAAGACACGTCCAAGTACTTGGTGGAAGTACGAGTGAGTTACAGAGAAGAGGACTTGAGCTGAGGGCAGGTAGGATTCTGTCCCAAGGAAGGAATTCCAAGAAGGAATTTCCTCCTGTTATGTCCTCCCTCTTTCCACAAATTGTTTTTGGGTCTTGAACACCATGTGCTAGATGCTAGACCAAAATGATCAAAACAGAGGGCCCAGTTCACTGGGCTACAGACTGCCCCCCAAATCATCCTGCTTCCTGTAATCCTGGGCCAGTTGCCCATGTGCAGAGGCCTCTCAGGAGCCAATCCTGTCCCAAGCAACTGGAACTAAGGATCACACGTCATCTGTCAGCTGCCGCTCGGGTACATGGATTAGATGCTTCCCCAGAACTCGGGCAGGCCTCTGATTCATTACAGTGAACAGAACCATAAGGCCCTGAGGGGAAGTGTTCTACAAGTCGGTGAGGCCAAAGGTCTCCCCCAGACAGGCCAGAAAACTGAGGACACCAGCTGGGAGCCAGGCCTCCCAGCTCTCCCTCGAAGCAGGGAGACCAGCATCCCACGCCCTCCAGCGAAACAAAGTCGGTTTCCTCTGCCTAGTGATTTAATTAATAAGGTTTTGTGTTTTTTTTATGGTCGTGAGTTGGAACTGAACGTACACTGAAATGCACGCAAATCACCGCGAGAGCGGAAAAATGCTCATCTCCCTCCAGCCTCTCTCAGCGCCATTTCTCCCCAAACTACCCGTTCCAGCGAGCTTCCCGCGGGCTAATTACTGCTGCGGCGGAAATTGCACTGATTTATATCAACTTCCACGGACTCGAAGCAGCCAACGGCTGTCCTGCGGGAACAGGCTGGGGTTAAGCTGCTGGCCCCGCTGCGGGCAGGTGAGAGGGGCGTGGCTTTGCCCCCTCCCCCGCCAACACCGCTTCCCACAGCGCATCACACACAGTGACTCAGCAGCAGGGAGCCGGTTACCTGTCACCTGGACTTCACACATCTGATACTCTTCCCCCCTGCTCCTCACAGCAGCACCGTGAGGCCCCGAGCTCAAGGCCTGCTGTTTAATTTGGCCTGTTTGAAAAGTTCCATCCATACCTGGTGAGCTCATCAGTGACTATGAAAGCTACCTTTCTTCCCCTCTGAGTACCAGGCTTTTTATAATGACTGGCTCCAGAGGTAATTTCAAAATCTGACCGGCTCATGCAGAAGCCAGCGAAGCTTCTGAGACTGGAGGCCAGGCCTACATTTGAAGGTAGGGTGAGTTACAAAGCAGAATCCCTTCCTTTAAGGGGAAGCAGATAGAAATCGCTACGTAGGACTGGCCCCTGGGGCTCTGAAGACCGAGTCCTGGGTTCTCGTGTTGCACGGGATTTGAGAACTCCTGGCTGTGGGTCCCCCTGCAGTGTGTAACACGGCACCTCCTAGGCCTGAGAAAAGGAAGTCTGTAATCCATAAATTGATATGTAAATGTGTGTTTACCCAGGTGAGGCGCATTGTGAGGTGCACCTGGGAGAGGTTCCCATCCTGCACGTCACCTTTATTCCTGTACCTCACCTTTGTTCCTATTTCACTGGGCTACCCAAAAGGTATCTTAAAAAGAAAGGTATTTTGGCACACCACGGCCAGTCTACAAAAATCTCTCACTGAACCACGGTGTAACCAAAAAACTAGGATTATTATGTTTGCATTAGTATGTGTGGTCATTAGGCACTTTTGGTTATAATAATGGCACCCAGAGTTTCACATCTAGAGAGTACCTGTCCTGGAAGATGCTCAATGGTGCTGAGTATAATAAGTATCTTATTACTTATTGATGACAGACCAGATGCCACAGCGTTTTCTCGGTGAAAGGGGCTGAGCAACTCTGTACTGACCACCCAGGATCTGTTCTTTCACCGCCTTTAGCTCACTCCCTGTGGTTGGTTTCTCCCAAGCTCTGGAAGGTGGGGACTGCGCCTCAGTTAGGTTTCCACACCTGGGCTGAGCAGAGCGTCTGGCTTAGTAGGTGCTCAGTAACATCCGGGGCAGGAGTGAGCGAGTAAAGGTGTATACGGATGAACAAAAGAACAAAGTCTGTCCTGTGGCCAGAGCTGAGTCAGGGAGAGAGGCCACAGCCACCAGGGAGCCCCACTAAATGAGGAGTCAGCGGGAGGTGACTGCCACCTGGGAGCCACCTGAACGTGCAGAATGGAGTCAAGTACCTGCAGAGGCATTTGGCACACCACAAGTGGCATATTTTATGACCCGTTTATAGGGATCTTCCTGGAAAAAAAAAAAAAAAAAACAAGAAGGCTGAGGACTCAGGAAGTGTAAGCAATGAGTCACCTGGTTAGCTCATCACAGGAGTCACACACACGGGCTTCGGGATAAAGTCCATTCAGGTGTTATTCAGCACGCCGACAGACACCGCGGAGGCCAGCCGCAGGGCCCGGCCCAAGCCCGCTGATGGGCACTTCTGGCAGATGCTGCTCGGCTTGGGGCTGCACACCCAGGTGCCATGCCTTCTCATCTGCTGGCTGGTTCTAACAGCATGACCGGCGCCCAGGCTGCCCAGGGTGTGTGAGGGCTGCCTGCACCTGACCAGCACAGGAGGGCGGCCTGCCTGCTCTACAGTGGCCCCACCCACCCCCCACCTGCCACCCCACCCCACCCCCCAACCCCCAACTCCCATTACCACCCACTCCTTCCCAGCAGTCGCTGACAAACGTACGGAGCCAAAATGGAGCCCCCTTTGTGGGCTCAACTTTGTGGTTCCATCACATATCCTCCCATAGACACATCTCCAAAGGGTGCTATTATCTTGCTCAGCCATCACCCCAATAAACAAACACAGCTGCTGCAGCCCTTCCCCATTGCAGACTCAGACCGCATCCCGACTCCTGGACCGCGTGTGGGCCTGTCTCAACAGCTCTGAGCACTGCACAGGGGGCCCACGTCACACTCGCAAGAGTCGCCCAGAGAGAGGACAGGTGCTGACAGGCATGAAGAGAACCCCAAGGCCCCCACCGTTCACTTAACGCTCTCAGCTGCATTATCCTATCGGAACCTCCTTTCCTTCAGCAAACTGAAGCTCCGGCGGGGTTCAGGGTCAGTAAATGACAGAGCCAAATCAAGCTCAGCTCTTCTGCCCAGGAAAGGAAATGTGAGAGCGGTCAGCCACCCAGGAAAGGGGAGGAGAGCTCTGTATGTCTCTTGGGTCTCTGTCAGATTTTTCTCTTTGACAACATCATTAGCTGCGATGAGGCCTAAGGACCACAACCAAAGACTTTGGCTTCTTGGTACTTGCCTAGAACATTTGAGGTCTCAGCTCAGCACGTATATCGAGAGTGGAAAGCGTGTGCTGGAAAGTGGGTTGTACAGAGGCAGTTCCTGCCTGAGGAAGAGGAGAGCCACGGAAAAACAGTCATGACCACAGAGTAACAGGGAAAACGAGAGAGGTCTGCACGCCAACAAGTCTGTCTCATGGAAGACTGTGTCTCGGGAGGAAGCTGCGGTGACACTGGGTGAGGATTTTGCAGGACGAATAGGAGTTTGTCAGGTAGATGAGAAGTCAGGAGGTGTCCCTGGCAAAGGGACCCATACCTATCAAGGCAGCACGCATGACCAGCATGCCAATGCCAGGGACAGAAGTTGCTCAGTACTTCTAGATCCCAGAGTGGCAAGAAATGGGGCCCAAGCAATGGGGCCAGCTTTGCATGCCCTGCTGAAAGCTCAGGCGTAACTCCCAACTAATCAGGAGTCAGGGAGGCATTTCTACAGAGGGGCACATCGTCAGATTCAACTCTCGTTGATCTGGACTGGAGTTTCAAAGGAGAAGAGATGTGAGCAAGGAGACTAATAGATCAGCCATTGCATCGTCCAGACGGGAGAGAGGTGGGCCCAGACTGGGGCGTTGAGCTGGTAAGGGGCGCTGACTCGGGAGACTGGTAAGCTTGGCCTAGTGGGCCATAGAACTCGGGAGGTTAGGCAGAGTCCCAGATGAGACCAGGTTTCCTGTCGCAGGCCTCTGGATGGACTGGAGGGCCCCCACCTGACATCGGCAATCCTGCAAGATGAGCGCACTTACAGAGGAAGATGGTGAGATCATTCCTACCCTCTTCAATCTGAGGTATCTGGGGGACAGTCCTGGGGAGGCGTCCACCATGCACCTGGAAACGCGAGTGTGGAGACAAGTGTCAAGTGCGAAGCGCACCAGACGTAATGGCCGCAGGAGTGTAGTCAGTGGCGCTGGGGAGGAGAGGCCGGTGAGGGAGTGCAGACGACTCCCGGGTTAGCACAGTTAACTATGCAGAGAAGAAAGAGCAAGGGTCCCGCAGGGTCACACGGTACATTTCCTCAGGACGTGAGAGCACTTCAGGGGGGTGAGGGGTGGGCGCCCCTCCAGCGCGGGGTGGCCAGGGTGCCTGCGAACGGGCTGGCCCTGCGGAAGGTGACACAGGGGCATGCGGGCAGAGGCAATGCCATAAGATGGGACAAAGGGGGGCAAGAAGTTAAGAACTAGGTTTTCTTCTCCGGTATGAAAAATGGTTATCTAGGTAATTAGGTGATATTTTTTAAATGACCAGGGAAGAGAATCTTTAGAAAGACTAACTAGGGGCGCCTGGGTGGTTCAGTCAGGTAAGCCTCCGACTCTTAGTTTCGGCTCAGGTCAGGGTCTCAGGGGTCATGAGATCGAGCCCCGAGTCAGGCTCTGTGCTCAACGGGGAGTCTGCTGGAGATTCTCTCTCTCCCTCTGCCTCTGCCCCTCCCCTCCCTTTGCACACGCTCTAAATAAATAAATAAATAAAATCTTTTAAATCTTTTAAAAAAAAGACTAATTCTGAGTGTGATACGGTCATCTCCCCATGTGGTATGTACATACACTGATTGTACACCAACTGCCATGGGGAAAACAGTCCTCTTGGGTCTGGCAACACTGAATTATTTTACTAAGATGTTTCACAGCCATAAAACTGCAGGTTTCCGCTGATAAAACCACTGAGCATCAAACACCGTGTAACGTTGGCCACCCCTCCTTGGAATAATTGAAATCCACGAAAACGTAACATAAATTGCTGCTCACCTGAGAAAAAGTCTGCTGTCTTGGTATCTGTTCTTACAAACACCACCCAACTCAAGAGCCAAAAACAAACTTCAACCTCCTAAAGGAGAAGCGTCTCCCACCATGCAGAGCCAAGTAAAAATGCCTGTGGAGACAGAAGTTTGAGGGCATTCTGAAGACTTTGATGTGCTGAGAAATTTCAAGCTTGAAAGAACAAGAGGCAAGAAGAAATAAACATATCCAGTATTTTAAAGAATCAAGGCATAAATACCCCTGCTCATTTGACCAAGTGGGGATTTACAAAAGCTTTGGTATGTAGGTTGAATCCAAAGTGGATAGCCCACAGCCACGGGCTTTTAAACCAGCACTAGCTGGGAACAGGATTCCTACAAAAGGTGGAGGGTGTGTGAGTGGGTGTTGGGTCCACACTGTGGGCCCCATCCATGAAATGCCCCTCTCTGTATAGCATGGTGCAGGCGCTGTACAGACATGGGTCCCACCACCCCGGGCTCACATTCCAGGACAAATTACAAGGTAATGACAGCACCGACCGCACAGGAGCGCTGTGAGGGCTGAATGACATGGCCCATGTAATACCAGTGCTTGGCCCTGTGTTAGCAAGACAGCCCCTCCCACTCCTGAGAAGGGTAGGTCACACCTCCCCACCAGCAGTGCTGGGGCAAGGGAGAAGACTGGGGCGGGGGGCGGAGGGGAAGCGTGTCACCTGGTCCCACTCGAATGCCCCAGAGCTAAGCCTAGCCCTTCAGGAAGTCCCGCCATTGTTGCCCCGCAGGCTGTGCTTCTCCGGAGTCTTGCTTTCTGTGCCTGAAGAGTTTTGGCAGTGAAGTCAGGGTCTCTGGGCAGGGTTTGACTCTGGGCTCTGGAAGCCTGCTGTTTCAATTGCCACGTCCTCTTAGCCCGATAACCGGGAGCAGGGGAGAGGAAAGGAAGAAGATTCCAGGGAATGTGACTGACTCCCGAGGAGGAGGAAGCCACGGATGCCACCCCGGGCTGGGAGCCAAAAGGCATACAGTGCTGTGGGCACCAGAGAAGCAAAGGACAGAAAGTGTCGGGGCAGGAGCTAAGGACTCGAGTGTCCAAATGTGACACAGTCACCTCTTCCCAACCCAATTATTTTCCTCTTCGAAAGGTTCTTTGTACAGCTTTAATTCAAAGGAAGGTTTTGGACAAAAGAGAGTTCCATCCTAAAAGCGAGTACTTGTCGGAACAAGCCACTTGCCAGGACGTTGATGGGGAAGGGCAAGGAGCCATGGAGTGACTTACCCTGCGGTCCTCAGGCGGTGGCAGGGTACCAGAGGACCTCCCCGCTCTGAATCAGAAGGAGGGCATTCTTCTGTTACCAGCTCTACAGCCACTCCAAAACAAGCCGTGCCTTTCTCTTTCCCATGTTCCTGGGTCAAGAAACAGGTGTGGTCTATTGCAGCAGGGTTGACATCAACAAAAAACACATTCCTGGGCTCCTCCATCCTCTGGACACATGCAGTTTCTGAGGCTGAAGTACGCCTGACTTCCCGGTCCGCCGCTGTTGACTCATCTGCACGACCCACTCATCCATCAGATAGTGACCGCGTAGCCCAGGAGGAGCCCGCAGGGGCCCAGCAGCTCACAGGCTGCCCCAGGCTGGCGATGGCGCCTGGGAACATCTGCTTGTATGGACCTGCCCCTCCTGGTGCTCACCTCCGTGTCACCGACTTGATTGCATTCCTTCCTGCCTTCCTTCCTTCATTCATTCAAAGGATAGACATTGCGTGTCCCTAGCATCAGGCTCTCTGCCAGGTGCTGAGGGTGTGATGGCGAGCTGAACCAGGCATGGTCCCGTCCATCATGGAGCTTACATTTGAGTGAGAGGGGGCATCAGAAGCAAGCAAGCAAGCAAACAAACACATAGTTTCTGGTCGTGATCAGTGCCCAGGGGAACATCAAGATCGGCCTCTCTCAGGGAGGGACACCTGAGCTGAGACCTGAGTAATGAACTACAAAGCACATTTCAGGGCTGCTGCCCTGAGAAAGCCCCAAAGGAAGGCATGATGGAGGCCGATGTTACCAATGTAAGACGGAAGGCCCGGTGAGACAAGGCACTGTCCTTGCTCATCAAACATGGGCATGGACTGCCCAGAGCACAGGCAACAATGTCCAGGCTTCAACCCCCGGGCCTGGTCCCCCACCCCTGAGAGCGTCTTCCTCTGAGGCACAGCACTCTGATGGACAGCAGTGTAAATGGACAAGTTTTGGACTCCCTCATTAAAAAACAAAAGCAAGTGCCACCTGCTAAACTAGGAAGAGAGATTGTCTCTGGGAGGACATTCTGCTAGCTCACAGTTGGCCTGATTTCCTCAGGTGACAAGAGAGGGTGAGGAGCTTCTGGCCCTCCAGTCCCGCTGTCACAGTATCTAAAAGGCCTCAGCCAGGGATGGCAGTCAGCCAGCGACTGTCAACGGCTCCTGCGTACTGGCACCCGTCCCCCAGCTTGTGGGCGCAACCCCCACATGGTATTTGGTTCCTTTCTCCAAAGAGGGGCTGAGTCAGGTATGACCAAGTTCCCCAGTGCTCTGGGCTCCTGGGCCTGGCTGCCTGGTACATCCTCACTTGCAGAAGCTCCCCTTCTCCCCGCCACACGGGAAAGGTGCCAGGCTACACCATGGGCTTGGCTCTGGAGCAGCGCGCCTCCCTGCTGAAGGTCGCAGCTCCACGTGCTTCCTGAGGTGACAAATGATCTTGACTCACATTGGTGAAGTAATGGCCGTCTGTGTCAACCCTCTCATCCATTGGTCTGGTTGCAACACAGCCCTCTGGGAGCAGAACTAGTTCCTAAGAGCCAGCTCAGGGAATTTTAAGCACCGCCCAGACTAGGCTTACCAAACTCTCAGTCACATCAGTCCAGGTGCCCAGAGCCACCCTGGCCCCCGCCACCAAAGGTGCAATGACGGGGACTTGGGAAAGTGAGAGAGGCTGCAGAACTGGGACTAATTCTCAGATCTCCCTTTGCTGTGCGACTTTGGACAAAGGACTTAACCTCTCTTAGTTGCTGCATCTGCACTGACTGCCAAGAATGCTGTGAGTCATGGAAAGAATCGAATGAGCAAAAGGGCCATGAAAGCACTTGGTGAGCTTGAAAGCCCCACACAAGCGACGGTGGTTCTGTCCCCTGAAAAGTGGATCCGAATGAGAGGAGCTTCTGAGTCTTCACCCAAGGAGTTCTTGGGGTATGAGAACGGATATCCCTGAATCTATTTCTGGGACATGGAAAGACAACCTCACAAGATACTGTTCTCAGTATATCCGAAACTTCCTTGTAAAATCCAAGATGTAAACCAGCCACCGTTTTACAATAAGATACCGGCAAATTCCCATAGATGTAAATATCCTAATACATGCATAGCTCCAAAATAATTCCTTGGAGGGGTGCCCAGCTGGTTCAGTCGGTGGACTGTGCGACTCTTGCTCTCATGTCGTGAGTTCAGGCCCCAACGTTGGGCATAGATCTTACTTAAAAAAATAAAAATAGGGGCACGCCTGGGTGGCTCAGTGAGTTAAGCATAGGACTCTTGATCTCAGCTCAGGTCTTGATCTCACGGTCATGAGTTCAAGCCCCTGCATAGGGCTCCACACTGGGCATGGAGGCTACTTTTTTAAAAATTAATGAAAAAAATAATAATAACTCCTTGGAGACCCAGAATTGGAATTTCCATTGCACTAATGGCTCTGAGTTGACCCTGCAGTGAGATATAGTAGGTGTGTCCAACAGGGGGCTTAGGCTGTTTTCTCTGATGCAATCCTTTTTGTAGCTTTCAATTTATACTATGGAGTACACATTAACATGTTCTTCAAAGCTTCATGCCAAGTCAGGGGCCACAAAGAATCCTGGCCCTCCTGCTTAGGGGACCCCTCTCTGGTCAGTGACCACATGGGCCCAAGCTCTTCAAATGCCCCTTCTTAGAAGAAACTGCTAACTCCCACCATTCCATTTTATCAACCAAAAGACAGGCAAGGCTTAGGTCCTTCCTCACCCACAGCTAATAAGATCACTCTAATTATGGCACCCAAAGATAAATGACCAAGGATTTGGCTGTGGAAGGGAAGGG
This sequence comes from Mirounga leonina, assembly GCF_011800145.1. Taxonomy (NCBI): domain Eukaryota; kingdom Metazoa; phylum Chordata; class Mammalia; order Carnivora; family Phocidae; genus Mirounga; species Mirounga leonina. Next base: position 5,671,759 of record NW_023270380.1, read on the forward strand.
ACAAGCAAGTTGGGTCCACTGAAGGCTGTTCACCACCTCACAGACAGAAGTCCCCCCCCTTATCGGTGCTTTTGCTCTCTGCTGGTTTCAGTTACCTTTGGTCAACCACAGTCGGGAGGCAGATGATCCTTCTGATATGTATAAGCCAGAGGGTCAAGAGTAGCCTAACGCCAGGTCACAACACCGAGGTCATTCCCCTCACTCCATCTCACCATGCAGGCATTTTACCATCTCACGTCATCGTAAGAAGGGTGAGTGCAGTACAATAAGGTATCTCGAGAGAGGGACCACATTTGCTTAACTTTTATTAGAGTATATTGCTAGAGTTGCTCTATCTTATTATTAGTTATTGTCGTTCATCTCTTACTGTGCCTAACTTATAAATTAAACTGTATCGTACATATGTGTAGGGGGAAAATGGTGTATATATAGGGTTGAGTACTGTCTGCAGTTTCAGGCACCCACTGGGGGTCTTGGAACGTATCCCTCATGAATAAGGGGGACGACTATACACCTGGCTTGTTCTTCCCCATGTCATAAAGCAACAGTGACAGAGACCTGCTCCAGCTCAAAGAGCAGGAGTCTGATCCTCCTTGATAAGGATTGGGTTTGAGCACTGGGAGGCTCAGGTGAATTCAGGACACACCTCGACAGAACCCACCATCCTTCGATGGAGCCCACCATCCTTCTCCGAGGTCTGAGAGGGAGAGCTTCAGAAACCCTGGCACCCACACCCCATGTGTAGGCACCTGGAAGCAGGCATCTCAAACTCCCCACGTCCAAGACCAGCCTCTTTGTGTCTCCCCTCCACACGCTCTTCCTCAGTCTCCCACCTTAATGCACAGTCCTGTGCTCCAGCTCAAGCAAACGCCTAGAAGTCATCCTCCGTTACCCTCTCCTTTGCGCCGCACATCCAGAAGAAGGTGTCAGGTACTACCTCTCCAAGAGGTCCTGACTCATCCACCACCTCCCCTTGCATCCAGAATCACACCTGGCCCCGTGGCCCATGACCAGGTCCCCGCGTCCCCCCCTGGCCACCATCCAGGAGCTGCGTCCTTCTCCTTAACCTTGGGACAAGCCACCCTCACTGCCCTCTCGGGGTCGCTGCACAGCTCTCCCCTCCCTCTGGAATGCTGTCCAGGGCTGGCTCCCCTCCTCCTGTGGGATTAGCCCCTGTAGACTCCTCCTCTGATTCCTCCTAAGGTTGCCCCTCTTCCCCAGCCTCCCCTCCAGCCAGTCTCTAGCACATGTCTATCTGTGCTTTCCTCGTGGCACATGGCACTCTCCAAAATGACTTCTTCTTAATGTTCTGTGTTGATTATCTGTCTCCTGCGAGATCCACAGACCAGGGGCCCTGGGTGCTTTGCTCCCTACTGTACCCCCGGTGCCCGGAACAATCCCTGGGCCAGCACAGGATGCTCAAAAGGTATCTGCTGACCACCTCTGAGATTCCAGTGACTTCCAGACAACTGACACCTCCCGGGTCACCAATGGCCAGTGTCAACGCCTCAGACCACAGGGCAGGCAGTGAGTTCCCGGAGGCCCCTCGGTGCTGAGGGAGAAGCCAGAGCCTCCTCCACCTCTGGCCTTCTCCGATGGGCCTCCCCCTGCCCACCCCAGAAGCCCCCAGGAGTTAGTGACAGGACACGTCCTGGCTCGAGAGCCAGGCTGAGATCCCGGCCCTCTGCACCCCAGAGCCCTGGGCAGGAGAGCTCCCTCTTTCCCTTCTTGGCCTCGCCACCTGGCTGGGCAAGCTTTTCAATTTCCCCATCCGTAAGACAGGGACAAAGAATGCTTTGTCGCCCCACCTACTTCTCACGGGTGTTATGAAACAACTGTTTGCTCGGAAAACACTTTGAGCAACTTGGATGAAGGTGCCTGTGGCTCAGATGACGCCCGCTGTGATCGATCCAGGCCAACTAGTCATCCGGTCACCGCCTTGCCCGCCCCAGGGACAGGGGGCAGGAGGTGCACAGCCTCCCCATGTCACCAAGCCTGTCTCATCAAGCCTGTTAGCCATGCCACGGGCCCAGAATATGCCCATGAGGGGTGTGTGTGTGCATTCCTGGGCCTGCCTGACCCACTGATTTCAGCAGTATATGAGCTCTCCGTGGGCCTGGACGGAGGCCACCAAAGGCCCAGCCTGCCCTTTTGTCCGGAAGGAGAGCCGAGAGTTACCTGGGGATAACCTGTCTGAGCTCCTGCCCCGGGGGGCGGGGCCGCAGCTCCGGTGCCAGCCTCACAGGCAGGGAGCTGGGAACAAAGGAATGCTGTCTTGGCTCCTAGCCTGGAGAGAGCTCTCAGATCTTAACCTGCAGGCGCTCAGGTGCCCCTCGCCAGCCGCCAGCCGGCAGCGGCCACCACGTTACCATGACAACCATACCTGGCAACTCTCCCTCTGCTCTGGTTGGGGGGAGGGGGAAGCAGGGGGGTGCCGACCGCCCCAGCACCGACCAGGCATATCCCGGCGCCACCCAGAGCAGCTTGAGGGGGAGAATGGAGACAAGCCCAGGCTGGGGCAGCGCAAGGGGACAACGGCCACTCAGCCCACGACGCGTCTCCGCTTCTAACCAGGCGCTGGGCTCAGAGCCCCGACAGGCCTCTCTCCCTGCAGCACCCACCCAAGGGCTGCCGCTTCCCCAGAGCGGGTGGCGAGGCATTTAGCAGACAGTGAACAACAAAGAGCATGTACATTTAATTATAACTCTCCCGGATCGGAAGGGCTGGCTATATACAGTACGTCTGCCTGTTACTAATTATATTTATTTTCAAACGGAGAAAGGGGGGGAATCTTCTGAAGATGAGTCAGAAAAAAAAAAAAACAACCTTCATTGTTATGAAAGCAGAGGAACGTCTCCTGAGGGTGTCTGTAACGCATCGCTGTCACCGCCTGACAATGGAAAACCTGAGTGCAGAGCCAGCCCCGCTGGTAAACACCTGACGGTAGCTTTCCTGGCCGAGTCCCTTCGAGTAGAAGCCTGCTCGGCACGCCAAAGCACAATCGATGCGAGAGGCCGGCTCCCTCCCAGACAGAGCCGGCGCTTTAGAGCCTGGCTGAGCATCCTCTTCCTGCAAAGACCGGGCCATTCGGCATCTGCTGTCACCTTAATTGGGAGGCAGCGTTCCAGTTGAAACAAGGCAAAGGTTTTTCCCTCATCAAAGGAAAAGCAGTCTGACCAGATGGCTGCAATGAAAAGGCTTCATCCTCAGCCTCCGTGCAGCCAATGGTGTTATTAATAACAGCACCAAGAATGCCACAAATCAAATGAGAACACCTAGAAACCCAAAATAGGCACCCGCACGCAGGACAGACGTTGGCTGCGCTTTGGAGGCAGAGAATGCTCTGATTTCAGGGGCACACACGTGGGCTCCCATCCGTGTCTGTGCGTGTCAGGTGCACACGGGTGTGTGAGGGGGCCCGATCATGGGGCCTGCTCGCCCGTCAGAGCCCTCCTCCTTCAAGGCCACGCGGCTGCCCCGCTCCCTCCCCACAGATACACCCTCAGGCTGAGGGGAGAAGGAAGCCGCAGGTGACGTGTCCTCTGCCCAGGAGAGCCACTCAAAGCCGGACTGTTCAGAACGGGTTTTCCAATCATTTTTTAAACAGTCACACTTGTTTTGTTTGCTTTCTTCCAGGAAGGCTGCACTGTTCTGGAAAAGGAGGGGGGAGGGGGAAAAAATGTGAGTTCACTTCCTGAGTCTTTTAAATATGTCTCGGCAGACAGAGCATTTGAGAAGCTGTGGCCAGAGGGCAGAGCGGTGTTTGGTATGCAGAACACATGGAAGGGAGATCGGAACCTGTCCCCCACGTGTGCTCTTTCCAGGCCGCAGCAGGACGCTGTATTCAGCAACGAGACCGCGCCGAAGGATCTGGATGCATGTCAATTCTCCACCTCCCTCCCAAGACAATGGTTTTCAGGCCAGTTGTTTTTGGAATGGGTTTTTCCCGTTTGTCCAGGCAAGGTTGGACTGTTAAATCGGTTTATCCAGAAGAGAAGGCAGAACATGGAGCTGGTGCCGGATTACTAGGGACCCAGGAGAGTTGTGGGAGCCGCCAACACTTGTCAAAGCGCTTTTCCACGTCCATTAGTTTCCCCACTTCTCACAGCAGCCCCATGAAGCCAATGGCGGTGTGCCCATTCCACAGGTGAGGCTCTGGGAGGTTAAGCAGCAAATCCAAGGGCACCTCAGCTACTCTTGCAGACAAGTCATCTTTCCTGTTGTGTGCTCTCTTAGCAATCTGTTCCTCCTCTTCATTGCTGTAGTCAGCATCTTATGCAAAAGTTCTTTGTGGGATGAGCTGGCCCACATCCATCTGCCTGTCTCCCCGACTAGGATGAAAACACCATGAAGACAGGGACTTTCCTTGCTCACTGATGGATGCGGCGGCAGTGCAGAGCCCCAAGCACAGGAGCTTTGTCGTATGTATTTGTCGGATGAATGAAAGAATGAATAAATGAACAAAAGGCTCCTGCCCTGAAGGAGGAGAGAAGGTCCAGAAGACAAGCGGGGCAGTCTCAGTGAAGTGAAGTGAAGTGAAATGGCCTTTGCATTCCCTATCAAGGTACCTTGTGGAACGTATGGGGAGTGTGTCCCCCCCACGCTGCAGATGGGGTCCGAGCACCCTTTTGACAGATGGGCACTCAGCAACTGTGAGGGCCCTGCTCGTCCCCAAAAGTCACGTGGCAAGTCAGGGGCAGAGTTTGGAATCAGACCTGTCAGTCCTTCCCTCAGCTTCCCTGATGGGCTCATGGATGAAAGCAATGATCTGTTTTTCAGAACAACAGTCCCGGTTCTGGTGTGGCCTCACAAGGAGGACGCCCTGCCTCACAGTTTAGGAGTCTGGCCGCTGAGAAAGTCTCCCTAATCCCCACCCCGGCTTCCCCTGCTCTCTTCTGAGACCCCAAGGGGGCTTCCGTGGACAGTCAGATTGAGGAAAGCACAGGGAGAAGACAGGACTGGAACGAGTAGCGCCCCCACACAAACACACCTGCCTTGCCACACAGCAGGCCGATTCTGCTCCGACAGCCTTGCTGGTGTTTGTCTTTGAGCTCGGTTTTAAGCACAAGCATGTGTAGGCGCAGACTGCGCTCCTGGCCTTGCCTCCAACACCAGGACTGCTGGGCAAAGCCAGGGCCCTGCCCTCAGAAGGCTGCCCATCCAGCGTGAGGCCCCGAAGCCCAGAGGCACAGGCCGGGCTGCCTGCCAACCCTGGGTCTGCTGCTCCTCTGGGCAGATGTGAAGAAGCTGGGCACTCCCAGCCTCCAAGAGCCAATTCCTCCCTTTTGGCCTCTTAATTTCAGACTCCGCCGGGTCAAGGTTTATGAGAAAGTGGATCCCGTCATTTCTAGGAGAGCAAAGTGGGGGGTTTGTAACAAATCACCCTTACTGAGACCACATTCTGCTCCTGGGTCACACGGAGTAAATGTTGGAAACTGGACTCATCATGTCACCTTTCTTCTGAGAGGTGGCCCTTTGGAGCGTGGCATTAATGACACAAGGAAAGCTCTGGGTCCAAGGGGGCCAGGACCACTGGTGGGCACAGTGCGTAACACCCGCTGGAGGAGACCTGGGGACACGGGGACTCACTGTGAGCTGTGCCTTCCACAACAACTTCCCTCCAAAAGGCTATTTGGCTACAACATATCATATGACTTGTTCTTAGAGTTACATTTTAACTGACAAAGTTTAACAACAACTATGACTTATGGCCTTCTAAAATTGGCAGCAGAAAAATGAACTGAGGAAGTAATGGAAAAAAACCACAAGTGAAGCCACTCTGTATTATGCACAAGTTCTGTTGTGCTTCTTTTTTTTTCCTTTCCAAGCATGTGTGTGTGTGTGTGTGTTTTCGAAGGGTAGCAAATATTTTCCAGATACACTGTCCTGGCGTTCCCAAGCACATATTTATGCCAAGTTTATAAAAAGCAGCTGCAGACAGGGTTGACTGAAAGGATTGCTCTGCTGTCTGGCTTCCAGAAGGTGCTTCGGTTCTCACTCTGTCACCAGGACACAGCCCTATCTCCTGAGACGCTCTAGCCTGCCTTGTGCATCAGAAAGAGGGCAAACCCATGCCTCGGAGTGACCTGGACAAACACTCACCTCTGGCCCTTCCAAGCTGTCACATCACACTTCTGGTCTGTCAGGTGCTTTAGTGACATGTGCTTGATCATTTTTAGTCATTCACAATCCTCATGCAGATACAAAAAGAAAGTGTTCCGAGACTCATTTCACAAATACCTGGATGGCTCAGCGGGGCAGAATCAGCACCAATTTCTGAAAGTTTAGAACATACGGTGGAGCCCTCCGTAGGTACACTTGTGTTAACCTGTCTTTGCGTCTACTCGCCCTGGGTTCAGCAAGACACCCTTCCTTCAGCCCAAAACCCTCTGATCTTTCCCATCCCCCCCCCACCATGGCCTCCCAGCCATCCCTGACTTCTGCCCAGCAAGAAGCTCCAGCCTCCACTTTAGCATGTTCTTGATTCATCATCACCACACATCCTCCGACACCCTGGGACATCCCGAGCAACTGCTCACCTGTGCCCAAACCCAGACTCTCACTGGCCTGGGCTGGAGACTCCACTCACCTCCCTCCCCCACCACGGGCTTAATGAAGACACTAATAGCCTGCTTTGTAGCTTTCCTGGGGGGTGACTAATTGGTTAATCTTGGGAAGGCCCTTTGAAGATGAAAAGCCGGGTATTACTCATGGGGCTGAAGGCATGCACCTGCCCCAGTCGGGGCCTGAGTCAGCAGAGAATGACCTCCCACCTGCCGCTGGGCGGGCGAGTGGGCCTGGGTCCCCACTCAAAGTCGGCGCTGGCTGGCAGGAGGGACGTGGGCAGCACACCCAGCACCCCCCAAGGGGAAGCCAGGAGGCTTCGGCGGCCTGTGCTGTGTGGGCCACTCTGAGCTGGGGAACCGTCTCATCAGCATTTACGTGGTTTAACAAGCCTTCAAATAACTCTGCCAGGAGGGTAGCCCATGTCCGCACGTCCGAGAATATCAGTCAAGACAATATTTCCTGGTAATTGTTTGGGGAAAATGCTTTCCTTACAGCTAATTCCTCCCAAGCAATGACATTTTCTCCTTCCTCTTGAGGAAGGGAGCCCGGGGAAGGCAGGCTGGGGAAGCGGTGGGTCACCCTGTGCCAGGTGGACCTGAGGTCTGGGGTGCCAAGGTGGGGCAGCGGTGCTTTCCCCATCTAGCTCATGGTCCCCCCACCTCACATCTCTGAGAAAGAGGAAGTGGCCGCAAGAACAGGGAACCAGAGGCCAAAACAAGGGATGAAGGCAAGGGTCGCCTATGACCACGCCCCCCCTCACCCTTGACCTGGTGGGTCGAGGGGGATTTTGACACAGTGGCAGCTGGGAAGCCAAGAACAGAAAGCCTTTAATCTGTGCAACCTAATGCCAAGATTCCGCCCGAGAGAGCCCATTTCCTGCACTGTCTGCACATTCCTCCCATTCCTCCCGAGCACCTTCTCCCAGTGACCCCTCTCCACGCAGCCTCTGCTCTCCCCCTACGGCTAACTGCTTCTTTCTTCTAGAAAACAAGTCCTGTGGCCAGAAGGATTCCACGCACTTCTGCTTTCTCCTTTAGATCCCCAGGTTCTTGGAAGCATTTCATGGCCCTTTCTCCTCTGGTAGATTGCCTGGAACCCCAGAGGCCCCCGAGACACAGAGAATGATAAAGATCTGGAAAGTAGGCTGGAAGGATGGGAGCACAGGGGTGGGAGAGAGGGCAGAGGGGCTACTAAATCTTCGCACCCAGCCAGGAATGGATTGCAGGGGGTGGGGGACATGCCAGCAGGAACAGGCTAGGAAATGATTTTATTCTGCCTCTGTTTGGAAGGAGGTGGGTGGAAATGACAGTTTGGAGAGGATCAGAATGGTGGCGGGGGGGGGGGGGGGGGGACTGTTTCAAGGGAGGCAGCCTCTTTTCTGCAGTTCTAACAGTGCCATCAAGTGGCTCTGCGTGCAGACGCAGGGCAGAGCCTCCAGACAGCCCAAGCTGACCCGGTGGACAGAGGAGCTATGGGACTTTGCCTGCTACCCACCAGCAGCCAGCCAAGTACCCTTCCCTAGAACAATATGCCAGGAGGCGAGGAGGCCATCTCCCCCGTGTATGTGTAATAACTCTCATGGAAACGGGCCATCAAGTTTAGCATGTTCCTGCAAGGTGCTTCATTGAGCCTCTCTGCCCAAACACAGAGGCATCTAGGACAAAAGTCACCATTCCTTGGGAGACACCACAGCACATTTTCAACCTGAGACATGGTCAGTGACCAGAACAAGCCTGTCTGTGCTACCACACCTTTGAATCCGTTCAAAGGAGAAAGGAGGATTGCAGGGTGCTGGGCAGGACTCGGTCTGGTGAGAAGGCCCATCAGCACCCTCCAGCCACACTCCTGGCCAGGGACACAAGTCGTTCTCTGGCGTCCCATTTACCTTCACTGTGTGTGGAGTTTTTGTTTTTTGTTTTTTAACTCTGCAAGTCAAAATCGACTCACCTTAGAAAGACAAAAGTGGTTTCCTTTCTAAAAAGAGGAATTTAAAAGAAACAAAAGGCTTTCCCAGCAGTGGTGTGTTTGCGTAACTGGGAGTGAGGAAACGGAGCGAGAAGGAGAGCGGACATTCCACAAGGAGCCGGGGGCCCTGGTGCCGATCCCAGCCCTGATCCCAGCCCTGACACTCGGTTGCAGTGAGGTCGCCTCTGAGTGACCAGCCTTGACACCTCTGAGGAGGCGACACCACTCTCTAGCCTCATTTTTCTATAAAAATGGGAGGTAGAAATAGATCCACAGTTTTCAAAATTACACTCCCAGACACCCCCCAGGAGGGGTGCCAGTTTGGTAGGACTTGGGTCCCTGTACCCTTTACCAGAACAACTCTGTCTTTATCCATCCTACATGTGTAGCTCTTAGGTAGTATCTTATTTTAACAAAGGGTTCCACAGTATCGTAGCCCCTTTTGAGACATCTGCCCAGACCATGACTCTCTGAACTATCTGCCACGCCGGCAGAATTGAGGCCCTAACACCGTGTTTATACTTCATGACCCCAGACCCAGACGACAGTGGACTGTACGAGGTGAACCAATCTGATTCCCCTCCCCAGAATTTGAAACTGGATCCGATTGGGTCAAAGTTGGTCTCTCTGGAGCTGAGGCAGCCATCTTGGATCACAGGACAGAGCGGCTCAGAGCACCAGTCCCTCCTTCTGCTCCCTACTGCACCCTCACCATGTTCCCCTACAATATATTGCCCGTTAAAAACTTTAAAAGCTCTGAACAAGACCATCTAAAAACTGCTTCCGGGGGGGGGGGCGGGGGGCCTGGGTGACTCAGTCAGTTTAGCAGCCATCCAATTCTTGGTTTCAGCTCAGGTCATGATCTGAGTCATGAGATTGAGCCCTGAGTCTGGCTCCACACTCAGCAGGGAGTCCGCTTGAGGTTCTCTCTCCCTCTCCCTCTGCCCCTTTCCCCGTGCTTGCCCTCTCACTCTCTCAAATAAATAATCTTTTAAAAAACCAGAAAGACTTCTTCCCAGCTCTAAGAAACAAGATCACCAACCCAGGGCAATACACCTCATCTCCCCAGAGCCACATTCTGTTTTGGAAAATAAAGGGAAGTTCCTAAATAGACCAAGTCCTTATGAATTATCTTATGAAGTATCTTATGAATTAAATGTTTAATAGAGTAGGCATGTAACGACTCAGTAAATATTGACATTATCGTCATTTCCATTACTTCTGTATTCAAAACTTATTTATAAATCAATCATATTATCCTGTTACTCTAAATTTTAATTTCAAAAACATTTGTTATTTGTATCTACTTGGATCTCACCTATCAATAATACTTTTTTTAAATTTATGTGTCCTGAAATCTTCCATCCAAGAACTTAAGTGTCTGTAAATATGCTAGTTCATTCATTCTTCCATTTTCTTAGATGCTCCGAGTTTACCAAAGAAATAGATCTCCTCACTAAGATCTCACAATTTTAAGCGCTTATTTCTTAAATGACATCTTCTTACATTAAAGAAGACCTGTGCCTTACTCCACAATAGATTAAAGAATCACACAGTCTCCATTTAAGGAAAGGCTTGCAAGGTACTCGACTATTTGTCAAAATCTGGGTCATGACTCAAGAGTGGGCCCTGAAATCAATTTAGAAGATCAGGTCTGGGGCAGGGGGGTAGTTTAGAATTTTAGAATTTTTAAAAAAAAATGAAAGGGTGTCACATGCTTAGTAAGGCTGCGTGTTTTTATGTAAACCCTGATTTCAGATACATAGGTATGTGTATGCGGCGTGAGGATGTCAAATGCACGTCCCAGTGTGGGCCTCACAGCGGTGTCAGGGTCCCAGCCCAGCCATGCCACCCTCCTCTTCCTCACTCCTCAGCCCTCAGCCCAACCCCACACACGTGCATGGCTACACCTGCACCCAACGACTTGTCCTCACCATCCCACTTGCCCATACCACCAGCAAGATCACAGCAATTTCCACCCGATCGTGGCTTCCTCTCCTCGACGGGCCAGGCCTGCCACATCTGATTCCCACGGCACATCTGCTGGGCTTTCATTTTTGGTTTTGGCCTCAGAGGTGGAAGGAGGGAATGGGGGGTTAGGGGCAGGTGGCTGTTGGGATCAGCAAAGTCCAGGCAGCTGGGCTTGAAACCCCCAGCCTCTCTTGGTCTTGTGGGTGCTGGGCCTGGATGACGGGGACTGTCCCGGGGCCATTAGTCTGACAAGCAGGCAGGGCTACAGAGGGGCCTGGCGCCTGGCTGCCTTTAACCCCTGGCAGGATAGCAGCGGCCTCTGACAGCTATGGCCCCGTCCACACAATAATGGAGAATCTCCTTGGAAAACTGATACAAAATAACCCTTTTACCTAATTTTGTATTTCCTGGGTACGAATCAACCACAGGATTGTTTCTGGCCCAGTACAGGGCACACTCTCGCCACTCAAAGGTGGAACTAGGGGCTGGACTCACCTGGGAGCTTGTTAAAGGGAGACTCTCAGCAACCCCGCCCCCCCCAGACCTGATGAATAAGAATCTGCATTTTAACAAGACCCCTAGAGATTCGTGCCAGCACTTGAAGAAGTGTGAGGGGCTCTAAGTGACACCTGCCACCCCAGTTTCTCGTCGGTGTGCAGTGAAGATGTTGGTGTGAGATTTGTCCTTTCTTGGTAGGCACTGTCTTTCACTCTGGTTTTGTTCCCTTCCTTCTGGCAGTAAAATATGCTTTGTTTTAGGAAGAGTGATTGTGAGTGTGAGTGCAGTTGTGTTCAGGAGGCAAAGTAAAACGTAGTTGCAGCATCTGCGTAATCGTGCACAGTTTTGCAAACTCTAAGAGGTGCGTGCTCTGTGAAGAATGCTGTGTGCTGCTCAGGCACAGACCCAGGAAGGGAGCAGGCTGGATAGAACATGGCATTCCAGTTGCCTGCAGAGCCAGCTCCAGCCTGGGCTTGCCCACCCCCTCTGTACCCGTACCCCTGGCACTTCCACAGACCAGCAGATTGTTGTAATTCCTTGCAAAATGGCACCTTTGGCCAAAGCCAATTGGACGGGAAATCTTATAAAAATGGGCCCAGCACTTAGGTCTGCATAAGAAGACAGGCTCCACCACTGGAGACCCAAACATGTCCAAGTTTGCTTTCCCTACATTCTCTCCTGAACACTGGAGGACCAGTGATGAGTGGGAACCAAGCAGAAGGTGAAGAAATCTCGCAATGGGGTCAGTAAGAGTGTTCTTCCTGAGTAGATGGAATACTTGGAGCGACTCTGTGATCCTCAGGAACAGCAAAACTAGGGCCTGGAGTCATGGGCATGAGAGAAGGCCAGGAAACAGGCGGCGTCTGAGGCTGGGTGGCCCTGTAGAGGGAGGGCCAGGAGGAGCCCCGCTCTCCGCCTGGGAAGCCCACCTCCCTGCACCAGCAGCCTCAGGCCCTCTGGTCCTGCCCGTCCTGCCCGTCCTGCCCGCCCTGCCTGCCCTGCCCTGCCCGGGGCAGGCAGGCCCTCCTGCCCAGTGTCCTGGGATTCTCAGCATTCCAAAGCCCGCAAATAACAAAGGCAGTTTTGTGGCATTTCAGAACAAGCTTGGAAACTTTTAAATGTCAAAATGAATGATGTGGAAAGACTTGTGGGAGAAGCGAGGAGGCAGAGGCTGAGCTGGGAGAATGGAAAGGCTTGGGGGCGCAGAGGGGCCGCTGGTAGCATGGCTGTGGGGCTCAGAAGTCTTTTAATAAAAGGGACACTCAGAAGCAGAAAACCATCTTGAGCTGTCACGAGAGCCAGTGATGTGGCAAAAATGTAAAGATGAATGCGGTCCCGGCAGGGACAGCCAGGACGCATGTTACTGATTTTATTGAGGATCTGCTGTCTGAGCGGGGAAGCGTCTGATTTGCAAAAGGATGTCGCGGAGCAAGGAGCACCATCACCCCATCCGACCCAGACCCGGACTGGGATCTGAAGACACTCGCAGCTCTGTCTTGCGAAGAGCAGGAGGCCCCATGACCGGGAAGTTTCCCACCCTGGAGGCCAGATTTGTCATTCAATTTCCACCATCCACGTCAGCCCCTCGAGAGGAGAAGGGACACTCTGACCTCTCCCCACCCTTTATCACTTGGGTGGTGATGCATCGTGCCCCACAAGACAGGGCACAGAGAGGACAGCCACCCCCTGACCTCAGTCTTCCCGTCTGTGTATGCCAGGCCCGGGCTGCGTAACGGCAGTGTCCTCCTTGGATGGTGAGCCTCCAGAAGTCTTAGAAAAAAGAATGCTGAAGTTGAGCCTGCTGAACTCATAATTCCACAGTGTGCCCTGACCACTAGAGTACTTCCGTATATTCTGTTAAACCTCATAACAATCCCTCAAATGACATTTTACAGATGGAGAAACTGAGGCCCAGAGAGCCAGAGGAACACAGAGCCGAGGTCGTCAGGGCCAGTCGGGGCTCCCTCTACAGCCTCAGCTGATGGCAGGAAATGTCTTCTGGGAAGGTGGTCGTGGGCACTCTCAGCCCGGGCTGTCCGGCTGTCCTCCGCTGCTTGCTGACAGAGGCCCCACTTCCCCCATGCCCTCCGGGCATGCTCCCCAGCTTTATTAGCCTCTAAGCTCCAACAGGAAAGGAACTGGTCTCTTCTCAGTGAGGTCTCCCCAGTGCCTGACCTTTAAGTGTCGAATAAAGAGCTGGAACTGACCCCACCCCCTCATCCAGATGCTCCATGCCGGGCCCTGCCCTGCAGATCCCTTTCTTAATTCTCGCTGTTCCCACAGACCCTGCCCCAGCCCCAGTTCATCCCACCCTGGCCCCAGAGCTGGCGGCCAGCTTCAACCCTGCTGGGACCGGGACTGCACCCCACTGAGCACCTCCTCAGCCCAGAGAGCCCAGGTGCCCACGCCGATGACTGCGGCAGGGAGGGTGGGGAACAGACCCTCGGGGCCCCTTCCCCTCTGTCGTCACTGGAATACAGCCAGCTCCCAGGTCAAGAAGAGGAATTGCAGGGCTGCAGCCTCACTCCCTCGAAAGGAGCCGCTCAGGACCCGGGCCCAGGGCCCCGATGCAGCCGTATTGTCTCTCTGCCTGTGTGTGTGTCTCTCACATGCACACTCTCACACTCGCTACTCACACAGGCACAGTGGCTGAGCCCTAAGAACTCGCCCCAAGGCCTCCACCCCAAGGCACCCCACACCCCCCAGCCACCCTGCCTCTCAGGGGGAGAGCATCTTAGCTCAGTCATCTGCCCTTAAAAAAATTAACAGACTTTAAGAAGCCCCTCATCTCCCCCATAGCCACCCCCTGCTAGGACACTGGGACCATAACCACCCCAAGCAAGACAGGCTGTGTCACTCTGTCCTCATGCCCTAGCACCTCTACCTGTGGGCTGGAAGGGGAGGGAGAGCGGTGCAGGCTCCACGTCGCCAGGCATCGTGTCCGGGGTCCTCATCCCCGGCCTCCCAAATGTGCAATTACTTGCCTGCGTCACCCGCACCCAACTCCCCGGCACAGTAGCAGCTGGCCTCTCCAAGCCCCGAAAGCACCCCTATGGGCGGGAACACGGGCACTCAGTGACCACGGCTGCCCCGCCGAGCAGGGAAGGAGCCGCGGCCCTCACACGCTGACCAGCAGCCAGCAGCACGGGCCACCTGAGGCACCCCGACCTTCCCAAGGGAGATGTTCACCTGGGGGGGCCCACAGCCCCGAACCTCCCGCAGAGAAGGGACTGCGGCAACTGAATCACTCCAGTGCTTGTGGCCTGGAGATCCTGTAGAGGAAGGAGGCTGAACGCTCTCTCAGCTGAGTGCCAACACACCTCAGCTCTGCTGCCGGCCCCGGATAAAGGACAGAGGCTGCCTCTCCAAGGCCCAGAGCCACCTGGGGCGAGCCCCGGAGCGCTGGCCTCTCCCAGAGTCTCCAGGCCTCCGGCTGACCCTAAGTCAGCCTTCCCAACACATTCACCTAAACGTCATCATACCGTGCAATCAAATGAGTGAAACAAAGACGAACGTTGCTCTAAAGAATCATTTTGTTTCTAACAGTCATGGGCCCCAGGCCTCAGCTGCCTGCCAGAGGAGGACCCGTCCCCACAACAAGGCTGAGTGAAAGGGCCCCAAGTGGGCCTTCCCCGGCCACAGGGCAGGACGCAACAGTATCTTCCTGGAGGCAGTCTCAGCATCTAGCATGGGGCCAGACCAGAAAGGAATGGGCAGGGGAGGTGGGCAAAGGCCCGTCGTTAGGCCTGAGACAGTGCAGGAGACGGGGCCAAGCCAGCCTGCCTCTGGGGTGGAGGAGCTGACCTCAAAAGAGGGGAGCACAGCCTCGGAAGCCCCGGCCTTCCCCACCCACTCCTGCTAGGGGGACTGTCCAATGGGCCTAAATTTGGCAGAGATTCTTCCAGCAGCGGCTAGAGAACGGGGAGAGCCCGGAGGCCAGGTGGACCTTGTCTGCTGCACGCCCTTGTCAGGTCTTAACACCCCCACCCTCTGAGCCAGCCTGCAGCAGGCGCTTGGTAAGTGGTAACCATTATCAGCTTAAGGTGGCTTCTCCAACACAGCAATGCCAACATCTGTGGCCTGAAGGAGCACCCCTGAGTCTCAAGGGACATCTGAGTCCACGACAAAGGGATGGGTGGTGAGGGAAAAAGGCTGAAATGCTGATGTTCTGAGTAGAGGGCAGGGAGGCACGGGACCGGAATGGCTTCCTCTTTCTCCTAGTCAGTCCTGCCCAGAGCAGACGCTGAGAGGAGTGAGGGGATCACTCCTGCCCCAGGCCCAGCCCCTCCCGACCTCAGCCCTTGATTTCTTCGGGGACACTCTCACCCCATCCCTACAAGGCAGCCCTCAGCAGCAGCCCCCACAGGTCCTGCTGGGAGCTTAGGAGTGCAGGGCCTTCAAGAACTTTTCAAGAACTGCTGCCACATTCTGGCAGATGCAAGGAAGTCATCCCTGATGCTCTGTGCCTGCAGGACGGCCAGTGACTGTGCTATGTCTGTGGGTAGTCACATCCAAACAGGGCCAAGGCCAGGCCTGCCCGTACCCAGTCCTGGGCACACATCAGCAAGAAGCCTACTGGCCGAGGGCTAGGAGTGGCTCCTGGTGCGACCAGAGCACTCGGAAGCCAGGGGCTGAGGAAGAAGACACAAGGGTGGAGCTACACGGCCCGGCCGAATGTCCTGATGAGCAAATGGAGGACGCAGAGGCTGAGAGCCACAGGGGCTTTCAGGAAGACTCAGGTGTCCCCTGGGAAGCAGACTGGATGCCTCTATGACACTCGGCTCCCTTGCCTGGGACGGGAGTCGCAGAGCCGACCTGATGGGACCCTGACTGGCACCAGCACAACCCACCATGCAGAGCTGTCCTCTGCGGCCCCAGCAGGGAAGCTTCGGGCGGCCAAGGGGACATGTCCTGCCTCCCACCAGCCCTGAGCTAGGCTGCTCAGGATACCTGCCCAGGAATCTGGTTTGCTGAGAGATTCAGTTTCTTCCTAGAGGACCAACCTGACAAGTGTATGCTTGGGAGGTGGACGCAGTCCTGTCTTCCTCCATAAGGACTGGGAAGCAAAGTCTTTCTGCAGAGAGGGGACAAACGTAAGAGCTTTGCAAGAGAGAGAGAGAATAGAAACTAATAGAAACATTCCCAGCCTCCCCCCTCAATTCTGTGAGCTATCTGATATTTTTCCAAGAAATCCTTTCTCTACTTAATGAAGTTTGATTTCTGGTGCTTGCAACAAAAAAAACTCAGACTGGCCATGCATGTTATCACATTGAATTCCATTGAATTCCCATAACATAACTCTACAAGGGCAATACTATTATTTGTCTTGAACACACAAGGAGATTAAGGGAAGATCTCCAGAGCTTGGATCTGCTCCTGGATAATCAACCCTCAAAACCCATTGTCTTCACTATAGTGTTGTACACCTCCCTGAGGCTACCTCTCCTCAAGCATAAAGACAGGAAATCGAAGGAGATAATATCATTTGAATCTAAGTTTCTGCTATTGGCCAACACATCTACGCTCACTACGGGATGCACCCACTGTGAAGGGAGCAAGCAGGGGAGAATGGGCCCACTCGCCCAAAAGCTGCTGGAGGGACGTGGCCACGACCCTTCTATGTCCAGAGCCAACACCATGCCTGGAACAGAGTAAACACCCCATCAAATGGTGGCCCAGCCTCAAATCCCCATCGCTCATGCCTCAGCTCCTTATTCCCCTTTCTCCCTTGGCCCTGAGCACCCGTGACTATAATCACCTGCTTTTGTTCCTTGTCTCCAGCGAGACTATGAGCTCAGTGAGGGGGGAAGAGACCACTTGCTTCTTTGCATCTGCTGCAATGCCTTCCTTGTGCACAAGCAAGCCCTCACTAAATGTTTGTTGAGTGAATAAAAGAGTGAATGATGCACATAAATATGCATGTCTTCTCATATGTGCTTAGGAAAAGAAACGGGTCCTGCAGGTGAGGTTAACAGTGAAGCCAGGCTAGGACTCTGCAGTACCTACATTTGGCACTAGATGGCACCCACACACACCAAGATGGTGCTTCTGGGAAAGACCAGAGGGGTGGTTTTGGTAGAGGGTTTTCAAGGAAGACCATAGATGTTCATCTATAAGGTCTCCTTGACTGAAAGTCTGCAGTCTTGCACAAATGAGCCAGTCTCAGCAGGACATTATACTAATCAGAGTACTCCAGAGAAACAGAATCAATAGAATATGCATACAAAGAGATTTCTTATAAGGAATTCGTTCATAGATCGATGGAGGCTGGCAAGGCCAAAATCTGCAGCATGGGATGGCAGGCTCAAGATCCAGGAGAGCTGATGGTGCAGATGAAGTCCAAAGGCCATCTGCTGGAAATCCCTCTTACTGAAAGACGCAGGTCTTAATTGTTCTCTTCAGGCCTTCAACTGACTGGATGAGGCCCACCACGTTATGGAGAGTAATCTGTGTTACTCAAAGTATTTGAGTAACCAATTTAAATGCTAATCTCATCCAAAAACACCCTCCGGTTGACATATAAATTCAATCACCACACACACACTTGAAGCTTTTAGCCCAGAGTAACCATGATCTTGTGCAGACACCGGCATTTCTCTGTCTCTATCTCTCTGCCTCTCTCTCTCTCTCTCTCTCATCTTCTCCTAATAGTTCTGTAATGAGTGTCAAGTGCTAGAACAAAGATCTGTTTCCTCCCAAAGAAATCCAAAGGTTACATTGATCACTGAGTTCTTCCCACGTGCACCCCCAGAAGACAATGCAGGGAACACAACCCATGAGAGTGGTTATAAGCTAAACTTCTGAGGGCATTATCCTAACCCACGGGGCTTAAATCCACTGTTTCCACTGTTTGCAGATTTTTAGTCAACGTTTAAAAATGAGCTATCATCCCTAAAGGCCTGTGAATTGACTGTAAGGAATTTCATTGGAGATGAGTAATTGGGAAGACAAAGGGAGAAACTTTTCTCTCTTAGCTAACACAGCTAAAATCACAGATAGGAAAGAGCTCTTAGTATATTCACTAATTGGAGTCATGTGTACATTGCCCTTGTCAACTGGAACATTTACTTGTTTAAAGGAAGTCTCCTGAGTTCAGTGTAACGGTTACAACTTCTCTACTGAAGGAGAGTCCTGGGTGTAGACCCAGAACGGACAACTGCATAAGTGACCGCTTGCTAAGGCAAGGCACAAACCTGCTATGCTGCCAAATTATTTTCTTTCACCAAACAACAGTCAAAGTTACTGCCACCAGTGAAAATGTTCATTACTCTTTCACGTTGAGAACTGACAACTATTCTCAGGGAGAAAACGTTTCATCTGTGTTTATGCGCTATCGGTTAGCATAATAAAAGACCTTTTGTTTAAAGCAGAATTAGCCCATTTGTAATAGACTCACTCAAACTATTGGAAAAAAGAAAAACCATGTTGAATCATATGAGATACACTCTACTTTGCAATCCAATTTTTAAAATAAGGCTTCTAAGTATATAACATAAATCATGCCCTAGTGGGGTGTCTGGGTTGGAAGAAAGCCACTGCGTCCTGGAGAGACAAAGCAGCCGACAAATGTTCTTTATGGTGGGGATGTCCCTCTGCCATGGCAGGCGACCTAAGGCATATGCTTACCAGGTCACATCCTATTCCCCAGCAGCACGCTGCCATACCTGAGGCCCATTCTGAGCAATGGTCCTCACCTTGGAGATGCAGCTAGCTGCTGCCCCCTCCCGTAATGTTCTGCGAAGTAGAAGGACCAGAGTCAAAAAGCCCATGAATAGACCACCATACCACTGCAAGTCATAATACTAAAGTCCAGACCATAAGAATAACATAGAAGAGAGACTGATCAGATCATACAGGAAAGGTTACAAATCACTTCCTTTCTACAGTCAAATTAGCCTCCTATCTGGCTTTTCCAGAGTGTGTGTGGGGGGGGGGGGAATGTTGGCCATTACAAAGGCACAAATAGGGCCAATCTCAGGAAGAAAATATCCCAAGTGGTAGTAAGGCCAAAAGGTGCCCTTCTCTGCCTCACTTTGGGGGGATCAACAGTTCCCTGTAGCTACTTTGTAAACTTGAAGCCTCGGAGTGGGGAGAAGGAGTCATCAGGTCAACATTTTCTTTTCCCAAAGCCACCATGACATTTGTCAGGAAGGCTCCCTGCAGGGCCCCAATGAGCAGCCCTCTGGCCAGCCCTCCCCTCAACATCTGCAGCTGCTGGCCGCTCTGGCTCAGCTCCCGCTTCATCAACAGACAAGGCAAGGGGGGAGCAGGGCCGAGAAGGGGCCAGCGCCACGCCCAGCCTCTGCAGCTGTGCTTCCTCCGCTTGTCAACACAGGAAAAAGAACTGAGTGTGAAACTCTCAGGATCTGTGAG
Organism: Mirounga leonina; assembly: GCF_011800145.1. Lineage (NCBI taxonomy): Eukaryota > Metazoa > Chordata > Mammalia > Carnivora > Phocidae > Mirounga > Mirounga leonina. The sequence goes on from NW_023270380.1 coordinate 5,691,133, forward strand.
AAACTATGTGGTCTGGGAGGAAAATCTCAGAAAACCTTTTTGATGCAAAAGACACCGTGACATGGGTTTCAGGGAGGAGGAGAATTCCGCTTTCCCACTGCGCAAAGCACTTTCTACAGGCAGGCAGGAATGTTGGCGTCACCATCTGATCCAGCTCATTCCTTTTCCAAAAGGGGAGAGTCAGGGGGTGGGGGGAGGGGTTGTAGATGACTCCAAAAGAAACAGAACTAAATTCCAAGTCCCTCGACCCTTTGTTTCTGGCTGACTGCTGATCTGAAGGCAGTGGAGTTTAGCCTTTCAAGTTCAGGTTCACTGCCTCCCTTCCAGGAGTACAGGGTGAAATGGGATCGCTGTGCTGATCCAAGCCCCCGGATGTTCTGGTAGTTTCCTATTCAACTGTGAAGAAAGGGCAGCAGGCCATATGGTGGCTCTAGGCAGAGAGAGGGGACAAGGACTCCACTCAGTGCACGAGAAGAAGGTGAAGACTGCCCAAGACAAAAAATAAAACAGTAAGAAATGTTGGAGATGGACAGAGAAAACAGAGGGAGAGGCCAATTTAAAATAAGCCTTGGAGGGGCACCCAGGTGGTTCAGTAGGTTAAGCGTCTGCCTTCAGTTCAGGTCACGATCCCAGGATCCTGTGATCGAGTCCCAAGTCAGGCTCCCTCCTCAGCAGAGAGTCTGCTTCCCCCTCTCACCACTCCCGTCCTCTCCCTCTCTCTCAAATAAATAAAATGTTTAAAATAAATAGATAGATAGATAATATGAGCCTTGGAATCCTAAGAACATTTTGTCAGTTGTTGATCCTTCCTTACTGCTTAATCCTGATGAGCTAGCAGTCTGTGAACAAGACTTTGCCTTTGGCCTTGGCTGCCAGGAAGCTCAGAGATCCATTCTGGGCTCAATTACAGTAGCTTCCCTTAGCTTAAGTTTTCTGTGCTGGGGTTATTGCAAATCATTTCTGGAGTAGGGAGGAAGACAGCCTTTGTGATTTTCTGGCTATGCGCCATCTACACCCCTGCCTCTTGTTAACTGGATACCAAATTCCCTCTAGGAAACTAGGCTTCCCTACTCTTAGCCCCTGCACTTTGGGAAGGGGGGGTCCCACCTCCATCTCAGGGGAGAGGCATGTAACCGAGACACAAGCCAGTCAGATTTTCTATCTCCCTTGTCACAGCCCTGGGTTATAGGTGGGCAGAGGAGCCAAGGAGAGACTAAGAGCATTTTGCCAGGAATCGGGGGGCTACCGACTGTTCCCACTGGACTTGCAGTTGGAAAGATACAAGTCTCAAGCCCTCACGGCTGTGATGGGACCACAAGGGAAGCATCTGCCAGAGCTAAATCTAGAGCAAGGCCTGCAGGATGGAGAGACAAGGAAAGCAGGTCCAGGGGCGTTACTGGAGCCCCAGCCCAGCTGTGCCTGAAGCCCACCCGCCCACCCTGTTTATGAAGCAGCAGATCCCCCGTCTGCTTCCGTCTGATCTGGATTTGTTGTCGCAGCAGAAAGCGTCCCACCTGACACAGTAGGTAGAGCCAAAAAACCGTACTTCATTTTCTCTTACCGTGAGAATGATATGGGGCGAAGGAAGAAATTTTGAAAAATACAGGCAACTATGAGAAAAAATATCACCCCGAACCCCGTAACCTAGAGAGAATGATAAAATGAACAAAATGGACTGATTGTTCCCAGAATTTACTTTGAAGCCAGGAAAAAAAACACCACTCGTGACCACCCGCAAAGGGCAGTCACCCTAAACCGGATTCCATCTCGAGTTACCCCGCTTCAGCCACAGAGAGGGAGAGTCACCGTTTCATTTTGGGTTAGCTTCGGAGGGTAGTTCTAGCAGGCCTTTGAGATTTAACCACTTTCTTCACCCCCCAAGTTCAAAAGCCGTAAATGTGGCCCAGCACCGAAAGCCTTTCGGCTACAAGAGCTGAGCTGCTTGAGAGCTACGTGTCTCAGAGGAGCGGCGGGTATTCAGGTCGACTCGTCCCCTTTCAGAAGCCACTCGGAGGCAGCACCGCGCCCCCTGCCCCCGCCCCAGCATCTGGGCGGTTCTCTGAGTGCCCGGGAGCGGGGCGGGACGCCCGGTCCTCCGGCTGGGCTCCTCGGGCAGCCCTGGCTGGGCAGGTCGCTTTGAACCAACCGCACTGCAAAAACGCTACTGCTGCGAGTTTCCCACAAAAGCTGCATAGCATGTTTTCTGTTTTTCTGTTATTAAAGTTTTCAAACATACAGAAAGAGTAGAAAGAGTACAGTATAACAAACGTGCGCACTGGTTCGATTTCACACGTGTTTACCTTTTGCCGGCTTGGCTTCATGTATTTCCTTTCTTGCTTAAGTGTGTTATTTTATTTTTATTTTATTTTTAAGTAGGCTCCACACCCAATGTGGGGCTTGAACTCACGACCCTGAGATCTAGACTGAGCCGGCCAGGAGCCCCTTGCTGAAGTGTTTTATTTTTTATTTTTTTTTAGATTTTATTTATTTATTTGAGACAGAGAGAATGAGAGAGAGAGAGCACATGAGAGGGGGGAGGGTCAGAGGGAGAAGCAGACTCCCTGCTGAGCAGGGAGCCCGATGCGGGACTCGATCCAGGGACTCCAGGATCATGACCTGAGCCGAAGGCAGTCGCTTAACCAACTGAGCCACCCAGGCGCCCTGCTGAAGTGTTTTAAAGCAAACTATAGACATACTATAAATGGATATATCTGATTGCTCCTTCACGGTGCCATTTTCTCTTTTAATTTCCTATTGAAATTAGGTATCTAAGAAGGACAATGTAAAACAATTGCTACCATGTATTAAATACCTGCTAGTCACCAATTGCTTCATTCATTCATTCATTCATCCACTGGCCAATATTTATTGAGCACCAACTAGGCCATGGTTTGAAGCCCATGGATATAGCAACACACAAAACTGGGGGTGCGCAGGAACCCAGCCCTCTCGGAGCTGACATTTTTGTGGAGGAGATGGGCATTAAGTAGATAAAGTGGGGGCAGGACAAGAGTGAGAGGGGAGGTGGTGAGAAATGACTGGATTCTGAATATATCATGAAGGCAGAGCCAACAGGGTTTCCAGACAGACTGGATGTGAGGTGTGAGAGGAAAAAAAAAAGGGGGGATCAAGAATGATGGGACATTTTTAGCCCGAGCATTCCGAAGCCTGAAGGAACCATTCATTAACTAGGATGGAGATGACCCCAGAGACAGCAGGTCTGGATGGGAAGATCAAAAGTTCGATTGGGGGGTGGGCGCCGGGGTGGCTCAGTCGGTGAAATGTTTGCCTTCGGCTCAGGTCATGATCCCAGGGTCCTGGGATGGAGTCCCGCATTGGGCTCCCTGCTCAATGGGAAGCCTGCTTCTCCCTCTGCCTGCCACTCCCCCTGCTTGTGCGCTCTCTCTGACAAATAAATAAATACAATCTTTAAAAAAAAAAAAAGGTTCAATTTGGACACGCTAAGTCTGAGATGGTCACACAGGAAGCTAGCTGAGTATGGAGTTCAGGGGTGATGCCAAGGCTGGAGATGCTACTCTGGAGTCACCAGCATATACAGATTATCTTCAGCCCTGAGACTGGATATTATTAAGGAGTGAGCATAACTGGCAAAGACATCCAAGGACTGAGCCCTGGAAAGTGGGAAATGGCAGCCAGTGTGGTAGAAGACTCGAGTGTAGTGTCCTGAAGCCAAGAGCACAAAAGGTTCCCAGAAGGGAGTGACTGTCCAATACTGCTGATAGGCCATCGCAGATAAAGACTGAGAACTGGGGGTGCCTGGGTGGCTCAGTTGGTTAAGCGTCCAACTCTTGATTTCAGCTGAGGTCATGATCTTCGGGTCCTGGGACTGAGCCCCCCATCGGTCGCCATGCTCAACACGAGGTCTGCTTGTCCCTCTCCCCATCCCCGCTTGCACACTCACTCTAAAATAAAATAAAAATCTAAAAACAAAAACAACTGAGAACTGACCCCACAATTCAGCACCAAGGTGGTCACTGGTTTCCCTGGCAAAAGTAGCCTGTATGAAGGGGCCAGGACAAAAGTCTGATAGGGTGGGTCATGAGAAAATGGGAGAAGTGGAGACAGCAGGTATGGACAGCCCTTTGGAGACATTTTGCTATAATACAAAAGTGAGGAGAAATGGGGTGCTAGCTGCAGGGGACAAAGGGTCAAGAGGTTTGGTTAAAATGGGATAAATTAGATCATGTCTGTACTAATGGAAATATCTAGTAGAGAGGGGGAAATGATGCAGGAGACAGGAAGAACGGCTGGAGCAAGGTCAACGAGTGGTCCAAAGCTGATGGGGCCCGGGGAGCCTGTGGCGGAGAGGAGCACCCACAGGACTGGTGGGGGACCAGGCAATGGTGCTGGGCACAGATACAGTAACACTAGGTGTGGTTGGAGATTAATTCTCCTTGTGAGGAGATACTACCATCCTCTTTGGAAATGAATCAACCGCATCTCAAAGAAGTTAAGTTCCTTGGAAGTTGCAAATCTGGGACCCAGGCTCCAAGTTTCTGATTCCAAAAACTGTTCCACCATAGGCGCCCCTCTATTTTTGCACAGAACCGGAAGTTAAGGAGTTAAAGAAACCCTCCACCACATTTTATTCTTCCCCTTTTACATAAATCATAGGTTGCTCTGAAGCACTCTGAAGATAAAACTGGAATGAAGCCTCTTCTTTGACAAGTCAGCAGTCCTTCCAACTTTTTTTCTGTATTACATTCTCTCATGTGGCATGTTCCAATATAAAATTTCAATTTATGGGGCCCAGAGACCAAACTTGACAAAATGTTATCCTGGTGTATTTTCCAGACTGAATTTTATTTCCCTCTAAAAATGTAAACGTTCAAGTGTTTTTACTTTGCCACTGGCCCTCTCCATGCTTTGTACAGAATCTCGGTTCCTCCGAATCGCACCCAGGAGCGGGGCGTAGGGGGACAGTTCCTTCCCGGCCGCCGGCGGGGACGCCGTCACTAGATGGCGCCAGAGCTCTCCTTGGCTCCGGCTTCGGGCTACTGCGCATGCTCCCCAGGACTCCCGCCCAGACCGCGGCAACTCACCCCCCGCGTGCCCGGCCGGCTCCCCGCCCCCCGCCCCGCCCGAGATTGGACCCAGAGAAGGCGGACAGTCGGATGCCCGCTGTCTTCTCCGTCCTCCTCCTTACTTAAAGCACACCCGCATCTTCGGCTACCTGGCTACCTACACCGCAGCCAGCAACCAATGGCAGAGCAAAACTTGATGGGATGCTGGGAGAAGGGAGGAATATGTTTTCATAAAAAATATTACCTGACACATACTTTGCTGATACTTGCCTCTCAAAAAGCCTGGCCCAGTGTCCAGTAACTTCGCTGCCCCAAGCCCTATGCAGCGGAGACTGGATTTCCACGTGGCCCAGCCGGTAGCTTTAAATCATTTTCGGATGCGGAATACACACACACACACACACACACACACGGCTCACCTGTTACTTCGTTTGCTTCCTGGTGACACACCACAACGGCTTGCAGATGCTTGAAATAGAAGTCTGTGGCTGACAAATTCATCCTTGAAACACTCGCGTGTGCGGCCAGGACCGCAAGTCAGGTGCGGTGGCCCCACAAATGAAGAATACCATCTATAATTAGCCCAACCCAGAACTCTTGGAAAACTTGTTAGGGGAGGTGTTTTTTCTGGACCCAATGAGAGCCTATTCCTTTAACTGTAGGATATCTGTCAAGTGCTTTTCAGCATGGAATGAACTAAAATTTCTAACTCGTTAACTATTTTAAGCAGGTCGAAGTATTATTTAGGATGGGTGTCTTCCAGGCATACTGTTGCTCTAGGGCTGATGTTTGGGAGGCTGGCTCAGAGGTTTCTGGAACCATCTTTATCACATACCTTAAGTCCCTCTGAGAAAGAAAAATTCAATTTGTGTATCTCTGCTTTGAAAGAAGATAGCTGTGCTAAAAGAGAGTGTTAACTGAGGAGACATAACCTTCACTATGAGTATTTTGTGTCGCTTTGTAAACAGAGGGACCTATTTCTTTCTTTCCTTTTTTGAGATAGGGGGAGACTGATAGGTTTTACTAACAGCCTTTTCTGTCAGACTCCACAAAAAATTTTTTGTGGAATCGACGTCTTTTTAATTAATTTCAGTTAGCTTTTACTGAGGTGCCCAGTGTGTGCCAGAACCCATGCTAGGCACTGGGGATGCAGCACTGAACAAAAATAGCCAAAAAGCACGGTCGTGCTAGAGCTTACCTACTTCCAGAGGAAACAACCAAACATTTCTAAACATGGATCCTGTTAAGAGGAGGACATTTATCAAACTTGCTGTCCTCAGAGCATTGTGATGTAGCATGACCTATGATAAGATGACTCAGGTACAGAGCAGGAAGACGAGCCTGAACTCATTTTAATCACTAACTGTGATTCTGAAGTAGAGGCTGCTTTTAGGCAACAGGCTTGAGCAATGGAATCTAAGGCCAAAGGTCCCACCATAATCCCCTGGCTGAATACAGAGAAGCCCATCAGGCAACCTGCCTCAAAATATCCAGAGGCCCTAACCAAAGGGCTACTCACAAGGAGGCACAGGTACCTAAAAAGGAAAATTCCAAAAGCTCCCATACCTAACCCCCTTTAAGTTCAAACCCCATCCATTGCCTCCAGGCAGATAAAGTCTCTCCTCTGCTGTCCTTCCCACTGCTCCCTGGCGGTGTAGTCAATAAACTTCTCCTTTGTTCTGCCTCAGGTGAATTCTTTCACCATCACTTCCACCCCATTGGGTCACCCGACATTTTGGGGGCCCCCATCCGATCAGGAGAGACACCACACTGAACAAGTCACTTCACAGTTCCAGGCCCCCCTGTGTCCTCTGTTAATATACTACCTTCCTCACAGCATAGAGATTCAATGATAAAACACCTAGAACTGTCAAAACATTACACAAATGCAGGTTTATATATTTTTACGTTAGAACACTTAGTAACTAAAGAGAGCATAAGGGAACACGATTACGAATGATTCGAATGACTCTTAAAACAGGGTCAGAGGACCTGTAAGATTAGGCTAGAACTCTAATCATTAACTTTCAGCTCTTATTTCTCTGAAGCACAATCTTAGGAATCCAGAATATTCTAAATATCTCTTAAAGGATCAGGGTTGAGGAATGTGGTCAGCCCCGAAAAGAAATCCCTGAGTTTTAAGCTTCCCCTTAGGAGCCGGCCTCCCTTGAAGAATAGCTTTAAGCACATCTTTCGGTAATCAAGGACTGGCTCGCCCAGACAAGCTGACTGAAAACCAACCCTGCAAACCCAAGCAGCTCGGACTTGACCAAGCTCAAGGTCACCAGGGATAAGGTGACACAAGAAGTCAATGGCCTCTGAGGTGACTCTGCCCAACACAGGGACTTTCCAGAACCTCTCTCACGAGGTAGGATGAATGTGAGATGCAGAGGACACTCCACATATCCTGAAGGAAGATGTGCTATCTAGGTGGCTGGAGGCCTACAAGTACCTCCCAGATAAGGAGTCTTTGGAGCTGAGTGACCTTCCCAGGTGTTGAGATGAGTTTGTGTTTTAACCTCCCCACTTGCCCCTGATGAAGAGAACAAAGGCAAAAGAAATGTAGATAAAATTAAATTTCCTTACAACTTGCAGCCCATTGACAAATACTTGGGAGAGGCAGAGTAGGACAATCCTCGAGGAGTTCAAAATGGAGTTAATGTTAATGCATTACTACAGGCAAAAAGCAACCTTAGCTTGAGAATAGCCAGACCTCCAGGATCCTGTAAGTCTTAACACAGGAAAATCCTTTTGGAAACTTCCTTTATCTCCACCCCACCCCCACCCCCCACCCCCGCCCTAACTTGAAAGTATATTATCAGTTACTCCTCATGACCCCGCTGTAGCTCTTCCTGCCCACAGGTCCTGTCCCCGCACGCTTGAATAAAAATACCGTTTTGCACCAAAAATGTCTCAAGAGTTCTTTCTAGACCACTGGCTCCCGGCACTTCCCCATGCACATCACCTAGAGGCTTCACATGGAAGGAAAATGGAAAATTTTCTTAGAAAAACAAGTGGAATTAATACTATTTTTCTTAAGCAAGTACAGCAAGATCTGTATGCCCTTTTGCAGAAGGGTAGTTACACCTGGCAAAAGGAAGAATATCTCAATTGTGCAAGCTCCCTCCTTATTTAGAAAGAGTGCTGACTGACCATTTTGTTTCTATTAGAGAATCAACAGAAATATACCCCCCTTCACAGACCCAAATAAAATAAAAAGCCTGTGGACTGACAATTTCTCCACATGGAAATTAAGAGTCAGAAGACCTCTCCCTTTCCACCTCCTCCACTCCACAGAAGTCTGGCATGCCTGTGTCTCCTCTCAAAATCAAGGACTCTGGATCCAGAAGCATCTAGGAAGAACTCTCAAGTTTAGCAGAGAGCTGAAAGCATTAACAGAAGTATCTGAATGCTGCATGGTATTGTCTCTCATAAAAATCAAAGTGGGGAATATGCTTCTCCCTCTGCCCCTTCCCCCGCCTCCCCCCTCCTCCTGTTGGTGTGTGCACACGCTCTCACAAAAATAAATAAATAAAATCTTAAAAAAAATCAAAGAAGTAAAAACCTTTTGGCTGACTTTTCACCCTCCAGAAAGTTCTGTTCCTTTCTAATTAAAAGAATCTGTGTTAAGGCCTAGCCCAGAATGGAAAATCATTTCTAATTTTTTGTCAAGTACTAGAATATTTTAATTCAGAACAAATTAACAAGACTGTCCATCCTCCTTGATTTCAGCTCAATAAATATTTACTACCTGCCTACTGACATGCCAAGTAGATACTCAGGATCCAGAGAAAAGGAAGATCTAGCTCCTGTGTCAAGGAACTCATGGTCTAGCAGGGAAGAAAACAAATAAGCAAATGATTACGATACATCATTTCACTGTTTCTCCGTTTTACTGATGAAGACCAAAAAAAGCTCACAAGGTATTTCTAAGTAATGAGGTCTTGGAAGTAATTTAATTACCCAAAGTCAGAGAGCCAGTATGCGACAGAGCCAGAATTCAAACCACATTATTACTGAGATATTTACCTTTACATTATTAAAATTAGTAATATTATTATTGAGCTTGCTCAATGTCGAATACCTGGGAAGTACAAGAACACTTGGCAAGTCTTGTCTTCTGTCATCAGACACGTAGTGAGAGCATGAGTATTTTAGTTACCATCTTTTTCTGAATATAAAGTTGAATTCTAAAATGAGTCCCCTGTGAAAACAGATTAAATTTCAAGTCTTCCAAGTCCTGGATGAGGTGCGAGTCTGGACTACTGTTTTAAGTTCCCCTTGCCCAAGGGGAAAGAACAAAACAAAACAAAATAAGCCAGTCCCTTCAAAGGGACCGGGAAAGACCATATACACTAATCCGCAGGACAGCCTTGAATGAGGACTACACGATTCAACCCCGTATTTGACAAGCTTTCAAGAAAAGGATAAATAGTTTAGAATCCTCATAAATGTAACTTCAATGGCTGGCAGGTTCACTTTTTTAAAAAATGTTTGACAGGGGCGCCTGGGTGGCTCAGTCCTTAAGCATCTGCCTTAGGGTCCTGGGATTGAGCCCCGCATCTGGCTCCTTGCTCCACAGGAAGCCTGCTTCTCCCTCTCCCACTCCCCCTGCTTGTGTTCCCATCCTCGCTGTGTCTCTCTCTGTCAAATAAATATATGAAATCTTTAAAAAAATAAATAAAATAAAAATAAAAATGTTTGACATTTTGTTCAGCTACAAGTCTGTCGAGATCTATGAGGAAGACTAGATATGTGTTCTTCTAATTTCAAACTCTGTATATTTCTAATAATAAAGTGACATAATTGATATGGGAAACAAAGGAAGAAGAAAAATTATTACATTTCCTTACTATCTACAACCCATTGATAAGTCCTTGAAACAGGCAAGTGACATTCCTCTAGGGACTCAACTGCCTCCATGTTCATACTTTGCTAAGGGCAAAAGGCAATCTTAGCCCGACCCCCAGGATCCTGTAAGTCTACTTTAACATACAAAAATTCTTTTGGAAACTTCCTTTATCTCTACCCCCCAAGATACATGTTGGCAATCATCCCCCAAGCATATGACCCTCCAATATACATCTGAAGGGTCTCATGACTCAGGTTTTTATTAGACAGTATTAAATGACCTTTTCCCAAACAATAGCTAGCTCCACTCAAGGTCCTAGAAACCTTGCTTCCAAATTCCTTGGAGACTTACACTAACCCTCACCCCCTCCCAACTTGAAAGTATAATGGGCCACTCCTCATGATCCCAGTGCAGCTCCTTCTGACCACAGGTCCTGTCCCCATGCTTTAATAAAACCACCTTTTTGCACCAAAAACGTCTCAAGAATTCTTAGCCATCAGCTTTAAACCCTAATGTCTTTTCCTACATCAGTAATCAGTAGCTTTTAAAAGAGATGTTATTACGCCTCACAACAATATGCTTTTTTCCCTTCCACTTATCCCTCATGTGTCATGTCAAAAAATCTTTTATATTCATTTCACTGTTAAAGATTCCTGGCCAACTTCTGCCCGTCTGGATTTCCATTCATTAAGTATTTATTTCACTATGCTTTCTCCTGGGAAACCCAATCATCAATAAGACATATGTATTTGGGAGTCGTCTAGTAGGAAAAAGGGATACATTACTAAAAAAATTACAGTAGATCTTGGTAAGAATATCCCAGGGTTCTACAGGATCTCCCAACAGGGGGGCACCTAGCGCTACAACTGGTAAGACTTCACTAATTATCTTTCAACCTGAAGTTAAAATCAGGAAATGGCCTATTTTGTCTATCCAGAGATCTTCGGCAATAAGCATAGTGCCTGGCCCACAGCATAGGGCACATGATGTGAGATAACAAAATGACAGGTAGAGGAAAGCGCCTTTCATACCGAAGTTTGTTCCATATGATCAAAGCCTGTGTGCTTCTGTGTGTTTGAAGAGGGAGGAGAACATCTGAGGAATGAAGTTGGAGAATTAGTCAAATCTGATTATAGGGGCCGTGGATGCCACACAAGGGAGGGACATGTCTCAGAGCAATTCCTCGGGCAGCAAAGATGATCAGAGGACATGAGGCTACACAATAACTGGAGACAAGTATCCTAAGAGACTGGCAGTGAGGCCAGAGAGAAGTGGAATGGATCAGATACCTACTAAGAATAGGAGGGGCAAGGTTTGGTCATTGATGGAATGTGGTGAGTAGGTAACAGCCAAGTGGAGGACAGCTCAGAAGGAGCATGTTTAAGGGAATAAATTTAATTCTGTACACGTTATTTAGGGTGCCTGTAGACATCCATGTAACACTAAGCAAGCAGGAACCCATATCTACCTGGGCTTGGCGGGGGCAGGGAGCGGGGGGGAGACACGGGATGGGACATCAGGGACAGGTGCCATTAAAGCCAGAGAACATGAAATCACCCAGGAAGAACGGAGAAATTAGGGAGCAATTCTATATGAAACAGAACTGAGGAGAAGAGCAAGTTCTAGCAGAGGTCCTACTCCCTGCCTGGAGCCCCAGCTCCCAGACGCTAGACCACTCTAGCCCAGGTTCATTCCTCCAAGTCAATGTGCTCTCCAATCTAGCCCTTCCAATACTCTGGCCCTGTTACCTGGTCCAGTCTTTGACAGCAGCTTAGGAAGTCATGGCATGACCTCCTGAAGCATAAACTATATTTGAGTAACTTGGGAGGGGCAAAGAGATTATGATGTTAAACAATGCAAAGTTATAAAGCAGAAAACAAAAAAAACCTCTCACTTTTAAAAGAGGTAAGACATCATTTCAGTAATGTTTTGTGCTTTCAACTCCTCAGGCTCTGTATTCTCTCAAGAAATAAGCATCCAGGGACGCCTGGATGGCTGTCGGTTAAGCAGCTGCCTTCAGCTCAGGTCATGGTCCCAGGGTCCTGGGATCGAGTCCCACATCGGGCTCCTTGCTCAGCAGGGAGCCTGTTTCTCCCTCTGCCTGCAGCTCCCCGCTTGTACTCTCGCTCATTCTCTCTCACCTATGCTCTCTCTAAGCAAATAAATAAAATCTTTAAAACAAAAAGAAAAGAAATAAGCATCCATTCTATGTACAACTTGAATTATATAATGGCCATTTTGTTTTGTTTGCTCATTATGTCTGTCATGTTTAGTGAAAAAGTACCTACATTCTTTAAAAAAAAAAAAAGTCACCCGAATTCCTTTACCCTCTCTCTCAAATAGATAACCAAGTACAGTGAAGTTACCCTTAATTCAAACCCTAAATCCTACAGTCAACTAATCTTCAACAAAGGTGCCAAGATCACACAATGAGGAAAGATAGTCTTCCAAAAAATGTGTTGGGTCAACTGGATATCCGCATGTAAAAGGATGAAATTGAACTCATGTACTATACAAAACACAACTCAAAATGGATTAAAGACTTAAACATAAGACCTGAAACCGTAAGACTCCTAGAAGAAAACATAGAGGAAAAGGTCCTTGACATTAGTCTTAGTGACGATTTTTTGAATTTGACACCAAAAGGCAGGTAACAAAAAGGAAAAACAAACAAGTGGGACCACATCAAACTAAAAAGCTTATGTGAAGGAAACATCAACAAAATTTCAACCTATTCAGTGGAAGATATGTGCATATAAAATATCTGATAAGGGGTTAATATCCAAAATATATAAAGGACTTATACAACCCAATACCTCCAAAACTTATAATCTGATTAAAAATGGGCAGAGGACCTGAACAGAAGAAATTTTTTCAAATAAGACATTTTCCCATCAGACACATGGAAAAATGCTCAACATCACTCATCATCTGGGAAATGATATGAAAACCACAATGAGATCACCTCACACCTGTCAGAATGTCTAGAATCACTAAGACAAGAAGTAACAAGTGTTGGCAAGGATGTGGGGAAAAGGGAACCCTTGCGCACTGTTAGTAGGAATGTAAATTGGTTGCAGCCGCTGTGGGAGACAGTAGGGAGGTTCCTCAAAAACTTAAAAATAGAACTACCATCAGACCCAGTAATTTCACTGTTGAGTATTTACCCAAAGAAAATGAAATTATTAATTCAGGAAGATGTGGGCGCCTGGGTGGCTCAGTCGTTAAGCGTCTGCCTTCGGCTCAGGTCATGATCCCAGAGTCCTGGGATCAAGCCCCGCATCGGGCTCCCTGCTCCGTGGGAAGCCTGCTTCTCCCTCTCCCACTCCCCCTGCTTGTGTTCCCTCTCTCACTGTCTCTCTGTCAAATAAATAAAATCTTAAAAAAAAAAAAAAAAATTCAGGAAGATGTATGCATCTCTCTGGGTTCACTGCAGCAGTATTTACCAAGATATTTGCCAAGATACAGAGGCAAAGTAAGTGTACATCGATAGATGAATAAAGAAGTGGTATATATACACAACAGAATATTACTTAGCCATAAAAAGAATGAGATCTTGGGGCGCCTGGGTGGCTCAGTCGTTAAGCGCCTGTCTTCGGCTCAGGTCATGATCCCAGAGTCCTGGGATCGAGCCCCGCGTCGGGCTCTCTGCTCGGCGGGAAGCCTGCTTCTCCCTCTCCCACTCCCCCTGCTTGTGTTCCCTCTCTCGCTGTGTCTCTGTCAAATAAATAAATAAAATCTTTAAAAAAAAAAGGAATGAGATCTTGCCATTCGTGACAACAAAGATGGACCTAGAAAGTATCACACTAAGTGAAATAAGTCAAGACAGAGAAAGACAAATACCATGATTTCACTTATATATGGAATCTAAAAAACCAAATGAACAAATGAAAAACAGAAACAGACTCAAATAGAGAACAAACTGGTGGTGGCCAGAGGAGAGGCAGGTGGGGGATGGGTGAAACTGGTGAAGGGGATTAAGAGGTACAAACTTCCAATTATAAAATAAGTCACATGGGGACGCCTGGGTGGCTCAGTCGGTTAAGCAGCTGCTTTCAGCTCAGGTCATGATCCCAGGGTCCTGGGATTGAGTCCCGCATTGGGCTCCTTGCTCAGCAGGGAGCCTGCTTCTCCCTCTGCCTGCAGCTCCCCCTGCTTGTACTCTCGCTCACTCTCTCTCACCTATGCTCTCTCTCTCTAGCAAATAAATAAATAAAATCTTTAATAAAATAAAATAAAATAAGTCACAAGGATAAAAAGTATAGCAGAGGGAACATGGTCAATACTGTAATAATGTATGGTAACTACACTTATCATGGTGAGCATTGCACGATGTGTAGAATTGTTGAATTCACTATGTTATACACTTGAAACTAATACTACTTTGTATGTCAATTATGCTTCAATAAAAAAAAGTAAAAAGAAATTTACAAAAATGTTTGAGACTTGAAAAAGAATTCTGGTATCAGAATGTTGTAAGAAATACTGTAAAGGTGAAATTCAGAATTTTGAAAGCCAAGGTATATTTTCATGTTTACAGTGAAAACATAAACAGATGGGACCACATCAAACTAAAAAATTTCTGCACAGCAAAAGAAACCATCAACAAAGTGAAAAGACAACCACTGGAATGAAAGAAAATACTTGCAAACTACCTATCTGATAAGGGGTTAATATCCAAAAAATATGAGGAACGCCTACAACTCAACAGCAAAAAAAATAATCTAATCTTAAAATGGGCAAAGGACCTGAAAGACATTTTCTTCCAAAGACATACAAATGGCCAGTAAGTGCTCAACATCACTAACCATCTGGGAAATGGGAATCATGCTCACTTCGGCAGCACTTAACACAAAAGCACAGTATCGCCTCACACCTGACAGATCGGCTACTACCAAAGTCAAAAGGGAAGTGTTGGCAAGGACGTGGAGAAAAGGGAGCCCACTGTAAAGTGGTGTAGTCACTCTGGAAAACGGTATGGAGAGGTCTCAAAAACTTGAAAAAACAGAACTACCAGATGATCCAGTAATCCCACTTCTGGGTATATATCAGACAGAAATGAAATCACGATCTCAAAGAGCACTCTCAAGTTCACAAGAGGCAAGACAGAATAAGCTAAATGTCAGTGCATAAACAGATACATAAAATGTAACAGGGTGTGTGTGTGTGTGTGTGTGTGTGTAGAGAATAACCTAAATGTCTGTCAGTGCATAAACAGATACATAAAACGTAACAGGGTGTGTGTGTGTGTGTACACACACAGGATATTCAGCCTTAAAAAAGGAAATTCTGCCATTTCGGCCATGGTTCGACCTGGAGGATATTATGCTAAGTCAAATAAGCCAGAAACGAAAAGACAAATACTGCATGATCTCGCTTAGAGGTGGAATCTAAACAAATCACTCATGGAAAGAGCAGAATGGTGGTTGCCAGGGATGAGGGGGCAGGGGAACTGGGGAGATGTTGAACTAAGGGTACAAACTTTGAGTTATGAGTTCTGGACATCTCATGTATAGCATGGGGACCACAGAATTGCATACTTGAAATCTGCAGAGTAGATCTTCAGTATTCTTACATCACATGCCTGAAGAATTATGTGAGGTGATAGATGTTAATTAGCCCGATGGTGGCACTCATTTCACGTCCACATACACCGAGGTATCTTAAATACACAGAATTTTAATTTATAAATCATACTTCAATAAAGATGGGGGGGAAATCCTGAATCTTCCATTTCCCATGCAACACTAGGCAGGTTTCTTAAGCTGTGAAAGGGGAACGACTCCTGCAGACTGTAAGGAGCGAACTGAATCCATTCTAGAGCCCAGAAGTGTTTCCGTCCTCCTTTATGTGTGTTAGTGAACACCAAAAAGCACAATGAGGTGCAGAGGTAGAGGGAGCCGTCCTGGTTTGGGGTGCTCGTTCTAACCTGAGAGGCTAGATCTATCCTTCCTGAGGAGCTAACAATGCCACTAATGCTAACCCAAGTTGGGTTTCTATACTTGCTACCGCAGTCCTGACTACAGAGGAAGCTTTTGAAAACTAGCATAGGGCTCTATAAAAATGGTAATTGATGTAACTGGTTTATGAAACAGTCTCTAAGACCACAAAGTTGTCCTCTTCAAGTGCTGAGTAGGGTGAGCAAGTATATGCACAATGTGAACACTGTCCAGAGGTCATGAACGAAGCTGTTTAACCTGTCCAGGGACTCGTCTTGCGTGCTACTCTGGGTCAACAGAGATAGGTTCTGGTTTTAGAACTTCAAACTTACCCACTCTACCGAGGTACAAACTAAAAAGGCCAGCTCGGTTCAGTCTCATCTACTTCCTTAGGCAACAAAGGAAAGGCAGGGCACATGGATTTAAGATCGCAGTGAAGTTCCAGTGGGATCCGGTTGTTCTCCCTGAACGAGCAGATCACATGTGGGCACATTCCACATGGAGGTACTGCTCAACACCAGGTCCATCTTTTTCAGATCAAGCTCCAGCTTAACCACAGCCTCTCTCAAACCATTTCTTCTCCCACCATTCCCCCACCCATAACTTCTATACCCCTATGACTACAGAGTATTTGACTCCTCTATCAATAGCAGTGGAAATTAAGAAAGCATTTAACACCTCTGCAATGCCTCCTGGACTGTTTCTAGAACACAGTTGTATTTAGCCGTTAAAAGTGAAGGAAAAAGGGGCGCCTGAGTGGCTCAGTCGTTAAGCGTCTGCCTTTGGCTCAGGTCATGATCCTGGGGTACTGGGATGGAGCCCCGAATCGGGCTCCTACCTCTCTCACTGTCAAATAAATTTTTAAAAATCTTAAAAAAAAAAAAGTGAAGGAAAAAAATTACATATATAAAATGTCCTGGAGACCCTCTATCTAAAAAAGACCCTAAATCTATTTGATTCACCCCAAGACACAAACATGAAATAATTTTAAAACACAACCAAAATGCTTAGGGAATGTATTTTCTGTTTAACTGATGTGTCTAGTTGATGGGCTGTTTACAGAAAAAAATCCTAAAACACATTTAAATAGACTGGCCTATCTTGAACATAAAGTCTGATAACTGATAGTCTTTATGCTTCAGAGCATTAGAATGAGTACCACGTGTTCTTAATAATCACATTCTACCATCGGTTAGCTGGCTTTTTAAATTACACATCTCAATTTTTTTTTTTTAAAGATTTTATTTATTTATTTGAGACAGAGAGAATGAGAGACAGAGAGCATGAGAGGGAGGAGGGTCAGAGGGAGAAGCAGACTCCCCGCCGAGCAGGGAGCCCGATGCGGGACTCGATCCAGGGACTCCAGGATCATGACCTGAGCCAAAGGCAGTCGCTTAACCGACTGAGCCACCCAGGCGCCCCTCAATTTTTTTTTTTTTTAAAGATTTATTCATTTGAGACAGACAGAGACAGAGAGCACAAGCAGAGAGAGGGACAGAGGGAAAGGGAGAAGCAGGCTCCCCACTGACCTGGGAGCCCGCCACAGGGCTCCATCCCAGGACCTGGAGATCATGACCTGAGCTGAAGGCAGACGCTTAACCATCTGAGCCACCCAGGCGCCCCTACACATCTCATTTTTACAGAGTGCTGAAGTACATCACCTATGACATTAACATGGCTGCTATAATAAACATTTCCTGTTTATGTTTTCCATACCACCACTGAGTGTTCCTGTGCCACATTCACAGCAGGGCCCCAGACCAGTGGCACCACCAAAACCTGGAGACTTGTTAGAAACACTAACATGGGGCACCTGGCTGGCTCAGTTGGTGGAGTATGTGACTCTGGATCTTGGGGTCCTGAGGTAGAGCCCCACACTGGGGGGTAGGGTTCACTTAAAAGAAAGTAAAAATAATTTGGGGGTCCTGGGTGGCTTAGTTGGCTAAACATCCGACTCTTGATTTGGGCTCAGGTCATGATCTCAGAGTCGTGAGATTGAGCCCCGTGTTGGGCATGGAGTCAGCTTGAGATTCTCTGTCTCTGCCTCTGCCCCCTCCCCTGCTCACACACTCTCTCCAAAAATAAATAAATCTTTAAAAAGATATTTTTTGATTAGGGTCGCCTGGGTGGCTCAGTTGTTAAGCATCTGCCTTCAGCTCAGGTCATGATCCCAGGGTTCTGGGATCAAGCCCCACATCGGGGTCCCCGCTCAGCAGGAAGCCTGCTTCTCCCTCTCCCACTACCCCCCTGCTTGTGTTCCTGCTCACACTGTGTCTCTGTCAAATAAATAAATAAAATCTTTAAAATAAACATATTTTGATTTAAAAAAATACTAATAATATGCTCCTGGCTCAGGTCTACCGCCCAGCGGTGTTAACACTCCTTCCAGGCACCTGTTCCAGTTGGGAACCCACTATTACACAGAATCCTCGCCTACTGACAGGAAAGCACGGGTTCTTCACCTGGGAGCTGTGAATCTTCTCGAGTCAAAAGCAAACGTGCTTTCTCCTGGGGAAGCTGCACAACTGTCAACATTCTCCAACGGATATTAACCGAGAAACAGGTACCACCACTGTGAATCAAATTGAGAATTCACTTCTGCAAATATACACCGAACGAAAATTTTCTCCAAGCCCTTTAATATTTACTTAAACAAGCTGAGGCACAAGCAATAATAAAACCACATTTTTTTTTATGTTACAAGAAAGAAAATTTTGTATAACATCTGCATGGTATACTAATTTTCTCAAAACTTTGTGTAATATTTCATTAATACTCTGGTCCATTAAGTTGGTTCGACAAGGTCAGAAAAGCAAGCAGAAAGATGGTAAAAAAAAAAAAATCACCTTATGGAGGGGTAAGAGGACTCAAACATTTGCTAACTGTGTACTATACCCACTGTACTAGATTTTATGTACATAAATTCAATGTAAATGTAAATTCTAGTTATTAACAAGATAGCGCGGACACTGCCAGGTAAGCCCGTTTTAAGTGCACTTTCACCTTAAGTACAAATTGTGAAATCAAACAGCTCCTTCCCAGGGAAGCACACCAACGTGCACTAATACCTGTTTCCATCTCCAAAGACTTTATACAAGCATGCAACATTAGCACATGGGCACATTCAGGCTGTCATCACTCTTAATTAAATCTTGGGTTGAGCACCATTTGGCCAACATCATGCCTACTTCCTGGTTCGATCACCATGTAAAACTTTTTAGATAGGTAACCCTGTTGAGCAATTACGCGCCTGGGGGAAAACCTTGTTTGGGCTTTTTTTTTTTTTTTTTTTTAAACCAAACTACCCCCTTTCAGAAGTGGCACCTAATTTTAAAGCACAAAAGCTGGGGCGCCTGGGTGGCTCAGTCGTTAAGCGTCTGCCTTCGACTCAGGCCATGATCACAGAGTCCTGGGATCGGGATCAAGCCCCGCATCAGGCTCCCTGCTCGGTGGGAAGCCTGCTTCTCCCTCTCCCCCTGCTTGTGTTCCCTCTTGTGTTTCTCTGTCAAATAAATAAATAAAATATTAAAAAATAAAGCACAAAAGCTGTCATTTAAGTAAGAAAATGACCACATTATCAGCTCCACTGGGAAGATAGCACAGCCTTTTCAACAAGCATTAGATCAAAGCTGATTACTTTTCAGAAAACCCAGTGATACGAAGCTTGGACTATACTACAATTCTCAAGGGCCTATAGCATTCATACCCTCTCCCAAAACTAAGTTGACTGCTCACTCCTCCAGCTCGTCCTTAGATTCTCTGGGGGGTCCATTCCTTCCGTGCCAAGCTGTCTGCCCCTTGCTCTTTCCTCTCTATATTCTGAATGCCCCTGGTCTGAATACTCCCCTCTGACTAAGGAGAGTACAGGACGAAAAGACTGTTTCCTAGCTGTGTGACCAATGACCGTCACTACACTGCTTTGGATTGGGGATCTATGAGTAAAAATGACTAACCAGCATGTTTACACTAGTTGCCTCCCTATCCCCAGACAAGAGTAGGCAGGGTGCCATAAAAAAAAAAAAAAAAAATACTGTTTAAGAGTGCAGAATCACAAACCTGGAAGGTACACGAGGAAGAGTCCTTAAATGTCTGAGTTACATAGTCTGATGTTCTAATTTTATAGATGAGAACACTAGGGGTAAGTTCAGAGATGTAACGTAACCTGCCAAAGGCTATGCAGCTATCCAGAAGCAAAAACTTAGAATCATACTCCAAACTCTTTCCTCTATATCCCAACCACAACAAAAACCCAAGATCAAGGTTAAGGAAAATTTATAAGTAAATTAAGTAAAATATGTAAGCAGACAGGAAAAGTCTTCGGGATTGCTCTAGATTTTGAGACAGAATAAAGGCAATGTGTACAAGGAGAAACTGTTACTCAGTTCAACAGATGACAAGTTAAGTATCAAGGATCTTTATTCTCAGACCTAATGTTCAATCTGTGACTGCAGATAACATGTCACTATTTTGAGAACACCTCCATTCTTTGCAAGTCTTCAGCCACAAGGTTACACCTTATTCGCACCATAACAAGATAAATGAATCAGACTGAAAGAGGATTAAGGAGATACACTGAAGATAAAAGCAAAAGGGAACAAACATTTTACAAGCTTATCATCCCAGTTACCCCAAAGGTTAAGTTTCAGATTTACAAGAGTAATGACAGAACCATATGATTTCAGTGAAAATCAACACAAGTTAGATCTTTAAAAAAAAAAAAAAAAGAGGGCAGGGGATCAATTCAGAAATACTAAGTCAGGCAAGCATGCAAACTTCAGAGTATAAAAAATGCAAGGCCTGGTTGTCCAAACAAACATATCCCTCAGAAGGTGGATTTGAAGATGCTATACAGAACCAAAGCTGAAAGGGACACTTCTCTGAATTAGCAGACCAATTCCCTCATTTTTTAAGTGAGAAAAGAGGGCAGACAATAATTGGTGAAGCTCACATGGCTAGATTAAGGATGTACATAGATCTAATTCCTGGTGCTATTTGCAACTACATACATCTAAAATACAAAGAGATAAATATCCAGAACACATTAAGCCCACCGATTTAAAACTAAACATTTCAAGACAAATACACAGGGAGGGGGTGAATTAATACAACACAGCAGCGCATCTCACATATTTAAGAGATTAAATGGAAAAAAGTAATCTCTCAAAAGATTTTAATGCTCAGTTTTGATAGTTTCCATCCAATTCTTTTATGTAGAGCAAATGTACTAGCTTAAAAAAACGTGCATTCTTCAGCTTTCTCCTATACTTTTTCTGCCTATCTTTCAAAACTAAGCACTGAGTAATTTTCAACTTAAGTAATGTGATTTTATATGTACATACTTTAATTGCACGTTTTAGGAATAAAATAAATCCATATTTTGTAACTCATAGTGTATTTATAAAATGAAAAGCTTTCTATCAAAATACACTTTTCACTGGGAAAAATAAATAAAACAGACGAATGGATCTACACAAAGTAAAAATTAACTCTGGTAGATTTCAGTGTAGGACAGTCCATAACAAGCCTATTTGCCCTTTTTCCCCCAGAGCTGCTCATCTTCCGACTTAAGATTTTAAAAATATTTTTAATTGAGATTATGTTGACATTTTCTCATTCCACATCATCTTCAGCCAAGCTCTGAGCACTTACAATTCTCTGAAAAAGAAAAAAAAAATTTAATTTTTAAAAGTCCTTTGTAGGAGGCAAGAATATCCAATGGAAAAAGACAGTCTCTTCAATAAATGGTGTTGGGAAAACCGTACAGCTACATGCAAAAGAATGAAACAGGACCACTTCCTTACACCATGCACAAAAATAAACTCAAACTGGATTAAAGACCTAAAGGTGAGACCTGACACCATAAAACTCCTAGAAGACACAGGCAGTAATCTTCTTGGACACTGGCCTTAACAACATTTTTCTAGGTATGTCTCCTCAGGCAAGGGAAACAAAAGCAAAAATAAACTATTGGGACTACACCAAAATAGAAAGCTTGTACAGGCAAAGCAAACCAACAAAATGAAAAAGCAACCTAATGAATTGGAGGACATCTGTAAATGATATATCTAATAAGGGATTAACATCCAAAATATATAAAGAACTCATACAACTCAACACAAGGAAAAAAACCTAATAATCCAATTAAAAATGGGCAAAGGACCTAAATAGACATTTTCCCAACAGACACATGAGAAGATGCTCAACACCATTAATCATCAAGGAAATGCAAATCAAAGCACAATGAGGTATCGCCTCACACATGTCAGAATGCCCAGAATCATAAAGACAAGAAATAACAAGTGTTGGCGAGGATGTGGCGAAAAAGGAACACTCATGCACTGTTGGTGGGAATGCAAACTGGTGCAGCCACTGTGGAAAACAGCAGGAAGGTTTCTCAAAAAATTAAAAAACAGGAATACCGTATGATCCAGTAATTCCACTGCTGGTTATTTACCCAAAGAAAATTGAAAATACGGGGCACCTGCGTGGCTCAGTCGGGTAAACGTCTGCCTTCAACTCAGGTCATGATCCCAGTCTGTATCACTCCCTGCACGTGCTTTTCCCTCTCTCTTTGCCCCCCAGTCATGCCTGCTCACTCGCTCTCTCTCCCTCTAGTGCTCTCTCTCTCCAATAAATACAATCTTAAAAAAAAAAGAAAGAAAAAAATAAAAACAGTTAATTCAGAAAGATGTATGCACCTCTAGGTTTACTGCAGCCAAGATATGGAAGCAACATTAGTGTCCATCAATGGATGAACGGATAAAGAAGTGGTAAACATATACAATGGACTATTATTCAGCCATAAAGAATGAGATCTTGCTATTTGCAACATGGATGCACCTAGAGGATATTATGATAAGTGTTATTTCACTAAGATAAACACCATCTGATTTCACTTATATGTGCAATCTAAAAACCAACAAATGAACAAACACAAAAAGGAGAGAGAGACCCATACCACCAAACTGGTGGTTGCCAGAAGGAAGTGGGTGGGGGCAAAATGAGTCAAGGGGAGTGAGAGGTCCAGGATTCCAGTTATGCAAGGATAAAAAGTTATGGGGATAAAAAGTACAGCATAAGGAATATAGTCAATGATCATGCAGTACCACTGTACGGTCAGACAGGTAGTATCAACACTTGTGGTGAGCAGACCATAATGTACAGACTTGTCAAATCAGTAAGTTGTACACCTGAAACTAATATAAAATTGTGTGTCCACATACTTCAATTAAAAAAAATTTTTTAAGGGAAAAAAAATGTCCTTTGTATACAAAGAATCAGATCTTGCTAAAGTTTACCCATTCTGAGATTTCAATATTTAACACTTCTAAACACTGTTATCAAAGAAAATAATGATCACACTACTGTTAGTAGCATTTCAAAATCCAAGGAGAGATACATTATACTATTTTACATGTTAATCAATTATGTAACTAAAACCAAAAAAATTCAAGGTATCTTTTCACTCCCATATAAACTAAGAATACTGATTAACACTTTACTAGTCATTCTATGCTCCTAACACTTCCCTTTCTGGTTTGAAAATGCTCAGTCATCATACAAGAAGGAATACAGTAATTCCAAAATTCGCATTTGAAAATATTTCCAGATAACATAAGTTAACTGAGTAAAGGAGGCCATTTTTATAAAGAGGAGTTCAGGTTTCATCCTGAACTCATCCACATTTCAGAAGACCTCACACCCTCAGGTCCATCTTCCAAAGGCACTATGCTATGCTGCCTTTCCAAGAGCATATAATATTAAACAGAAGATTCTGATTTAGATAGACCAGGAACCATATTAGTCTAAGTAAGAAGGATTAAGACCAAATCTTTAGTTTTATCAACTCTTTCCCTTAAATCTTTGGGGCCTTTATTTTCTCTCCAGTCCCTTTCCAATCTGAGTAAAGATCAGTTTGAAGAATTAACCAATTATAGGGGCGCCTGGGTGGCTCAGTCGGTTAAGCTACTGCCTTCAGCTCAGGTCATGATCCTGGAGTCCCACATCGGGCTCCCTACTTGGTGGGTAGTCTGCTTCTCCCCGACCCTCCCCCCTTCTCATGCTCTCTGTCTCTCAAATAAATAAAATTTTAAAAACCTTAAAAAAAAAAAAAAGAACCAATTTTAAATCACACCAACTGTGGAAATTAACACACGAATAAACAAACTATTACAAAAAATAGATTCATTTTGGTTCCTTGGAAAAAATTAAAAATGAACAAAATGCACTTTAATGAATTAAGTTATATATATTCTTTTATACAAATGGTGTTGTGTTCAATATAGATTGGAGATGTAGTCAAATAACTCCAAACTCAAAGCCCACCTTGGCAGAAGCAGAGGCACTGGGGCCTTTAGACAAGTGAGGTCAGAGGGTATCCGCAATCCTTTATGATCTAATTTCAGGCTATGACATCTCGGCCCCCTATGCCAGGCCACATAACTGAATGCATGGGCTCACAAGAGTCGATAGAAAGCTAGTTTCAGAAAGTAGCTGAGAGTGGCCTGAATTTTGGTATTTGAATACCAAGGCCTGAGATTTCATACTATGAGATGAACGTATCCTGATCCACACGTAGGGCACAATGACTAAATCTTATGCTCACTCACTCCAATATTCTTGGGAAAAGAAAAATTTCAAGCACCGCTATCTCCAATTCTACTTTGATTCCAAGGAATGAATGGGTTTCATAATTTCATCATGTTCACTAGACTAATTTTTAAATGTCAATGTCCCTAAAACATTGAATTCTCAGATTCTACTCACTTTTTTAACGTTTCAAATCCTTACCTGACTAATTGTTGGAAGCTTGGTCAGAAGCATCTGGAACACGGGTGGTGGAAGAGTTTGCTGTAACACCTGGAGCAACTGCTGTGGTTGTCCACACACAGCAATTGCATTTGTCAGATGGTCTACACCTTTCTCATATTCGCCTGAAAGATTTACATAAAAATAACATGTGACCTGAAAAGCCTTTGCCTTTGTCAAAAATTCAACTCTAAAGCCTTCACTGTGTCTCCAAGCGATACTGACCAAAAACATCACACAAGTAAAAACTTGGAAATAATCTACAGTACATTCATAGAACTGAATATTATAAGAGCATTAACAAAAACAAATCAGATCACAGGTACTGATATGAAAGTGTCTTCAAAACACATACAAAAAGGGAGAAATTAAAGTGCAGAAATGTCCAAATATATTACTATTTATAAACTTAGAATATTTCTGAAAAATTATGTAAGAAATTGCTAATTATGGGGTGCTTGGGTGGCTTAGTCGATTAAGTGTCTGCCTTCGGCTCAGGTCATGATCTCACGGTCCTAAATCAAGTCCCACATAGGGCTCTCTGCTCATCGGGGAGCCTGCTTCTCCCTCTGCCTGCCACTCCCCCTGCTTCTGCTCGCGTACACTCTCATTCTGTGTCAAATATATAAAATCTTAAAAAAAGAAACTAACTATGGAACACTATTTTTCTGAAAAGAACTGGAAGACTGGGGATTGAGGTGGAAAGGAGGCCCAAATTCACTTTAGATTAATCCCTTATATTATTTTGAATGTTATCACATGCAAATTCAAAAAAGGAAAAAAAAAATCTTTTTAAGAAAGTGATGCTAGTAGGAAAAAGTCATACTAACAAGTGGCAAGAAGCAGGTAACAAAATAGCAATTATCTCTGAGTGGTACGATTTTCTTTTAATTTATCCTACAATGGACACCAAGTCTTCCAACCCTGAATAAGAACGTGACCATATAAGGGACTGAAGAATGGTATATGAAGAAGAGGCATTGCTTGCTGTAACATTTCACTTGAGAAAATCTAAGGACTGAGGTATTCAAACTGAAGAAAGCAGAACTCTACAAAGCATTAAAAATGGAAAATACAGGGCGCCTGGGTGGCTCAGTTGGTTAAGCGACTGCCTTCGGCTCAGGTCATGATCCTGGAGTCCCGGGATCGAGTCCCGCATCGGGCTCCCTGCTCAGCGGGGGGTCTGCTTCTCCCTCTGACCCTCCCCCCTCTCATGTGCTCTCTCTCATTCTCTCTCTCTCAAATAAATAAATAAAATCTTTAAAAAATAAAAATAAAATAAATAAATAAATAAAATAAAAATGGAAAATACAAAAGACTTCATTCTTTCTGCATGGGCTTGGACCTCCAATGGGGGGATACGATGGCTCCAATGACTTGGAAATTAAGATGCCACTTGGCCACTGAATCCTCATACCACTGAATTTACAGGCAATATAAGGGATTACAACACTGTTGCCTGGAGATATTAATTCTGATTATTAAATGGAAACAGAGCTGCTTCTGGATTGTTATGTGTAGAACACAGGATCCCAAGACACCACCTAACATTTCTAAATACACTGGCAACAGTTAATGAACCACCACAGCAACTCAATGCAGTTTCCACTCTGCACTTGCAGACCTGGGCCCGTTCACATCATCCTGAGATGAGATCTGGCTCAGTTAAAAGAATTATGCTTATGGGGCGCCTGGGTGGCTCAGTTGTTAAGCATCTGCCTTCATCTCAGGTCATGATCAGAGTCCTGGGATCGAGCCCTACATCGGGCTTTCTGCTCAGCAGGAAGCCTGCTTCTCCCTCTCCCACTCCCCCTGCTTGTGGTTTCTGCTCTCGCTGTGTCTCTCTGTCAGATAAATAAATAAAAGAATCTTAAAAAAAAAAAAAAAAAGAATTATGCTTATGGAAGACCCCCAGATGGAGGAGACCGCCAACCAACGAAGTTCACTGCCTCAATCACTCATGCTTTCACATGACTTACTCTGATGTTGACTTTTTCCCTAAATCTAACCACCTCAGGTTCGGTTGGTAGTTTCCTTAAGAAAGGCAGCTTGACAGAGTTAAGTAACCCTCTGCACAGTGCTGAGCTAAAGTGTGGAACGTGAGCTTGGGAAAACGAGTAACTCTTGCCTATCCTTCCCTGGCCTTCCTCCCAGCCACCATGAGTTACTGTCCTTCTCAATCTGGAGCTGACAGCTAAGTCAACAGATGGCCACAATGCACAGATCTCCAAGACAATCCAAACAGAAGTTATTATGAGTGTACTTTTTTCTAATATGTTCGACTGTGAGTAAAATAATTTAAAATAGTGATTCTTGGGGTGCCTGGGTGGCTCAGTTAGGCATCTGCCTTCGGCTCAGGTCATGATCCTGGGGTCCTGGATCAAGCCCCACATCGGGCTCCCTGCTCAGCAAAAATTCTGCTTCTCCCTCTCCCTATGCCCTGCTCGCTCTCCCTCTCTCCCAAATAAGTAAAATCTTAAAATAAATAATTAAAAGTGTTTCTATTTTGAAAGAATATTTTGATAGTATCAAATAGACCTTTATTTATGAGCATAAACAAAATATTTTGAGAATGTTTGCATGAAATGAAATACTACAACCTATATCTTCGACACATATTCCTATATATGCAGCTTTCTTTTCAAATATTAAAGGAACAGAGTCTCTCAAACGAGGTCTATGAAGATTTAAGTGCTTTACTATTACTCCATGATTAAACCTCAGGTTTCTGGGGCGCCTGGGTGGCTCAGTCGTTAAGAGTCTGCCTTCAGCTCAGGTCATGATCCCAGAGTCCTGGGATCGAGCCCCACACTGGGCTCCCTGCGTGGCTGGAAGCCTGCTTCTCCCTCTCCCACTCCCCCTGCTTGTGTTCCCTCTCTCGCTGTCTCTCTCTGTCAAATAAAATCTTAAAAAAAAAAAAAATCATTATAAACCTCAGGTTTCTTATTGTTATGGGGTAAAAAGGCCAAAATTGTTTTCTAGTAAGGCATTTCCATTTTTATTTATAAATATTATCAGCCTACTATGCCATCCAAATAAGATAACTGTTTCCTAAAGAAAAAAGCAAAGCAAGAAATTACTGGGAAGGGGGAGACAAGACAAAAAGTAACATGTCACCACCACCTCAAACCTTTAATCCTTTCCATAAAAACAAATAAAAAACCACAAATGACCTACATCATGTATTTCTAAATCTTTTTTTTTTTTTAATTTTATTTATTTTTATTTATTTGACAGAGAGACACATTGAGAGAGGAGCACAGGCAGGGGGAGTGGAGGAGGGAGAGGCAGGCTTCCCGCTGAGCGGGGAGCCCGATGCGGGGCTCGATCCCAGGACCCTGGGACCATGACCCGAGCTGAAGGCAGACGCTTAACGACTGAGCCACCCAGGCGCCCCTACATCATGTATTTCAATACTATCTAAATCTATGATACAGCAATCATCATAAGAAAATTTGACACTTAGTATCGTTTTTATTAATGATAGCAAATACTTCAAAGTTACTTTTGAAATAAAAGCTAATTTGGGTGGTGCAGTCAGTTAAGCATCAGACTCGACTTCAGCTCTGGTCATGGTCTCAGGGTCCTTGGATGGAGCCTGACGGCTCTGCACTGGGGTGTGGAACCTGCTTTAAGACTTTTTCTCTCCCTCTCCTTCTGCCCCTTCTCCTACCCCCAGAGTCCCCTGCGCACACACACTGTCTCAATAAATAAATCTTTTAAAAATAAGTAAAAGCTGGGGCGGCCTGGGTGGTTCAGTCCACTGAACATTTGCCTATGGCATAGGTCATAATCCCAGGGTCCTGGGATTGAGCCCCGCATCAGACTCCTTGCTCAGCGGGGAGCCTGCTTCTTCCTCTGCCTCTGCCCTGATCGCTCCCCCTGCTTGTGTGTTCTATCTCTCTTTCTGTCAAATAAATAAAAATCTTTAAAAATAAATAAAAGCTCATTTGTCACTAAAAATTTATAAATACATTTGAGACTAAATTACTGAATTATAGTTCTCAAATATGTCAGTTTCATCATTTCAACTTCACTAATAGTAATGTTTTAAAAAAAGAACCTTAATCCTTAATTGAATATGTAAAGCACAAAGCCTAACTCTAGATCAGATTCAGATCACTGGCTGGTCCTGAAATCAAGCACCATGAACTCACTGTGTGACCCTGACACGTAAATTAACCTTCTCTGGGACTTGTATTAGCCATTCCTTCCTATAAACATTAGAAAAGACCTGAAGATTAAATAAAGAAGTAGTATATGCCTAGATCACACTCCTGCAGTTATTATTTACATATTGCAGAGAGAGACCGAGGCAAGGCTCCACCTCAGGACCCCGAAGTCATGACCTGAGCCAAAATCAAGAGTCAGACGCTTAACCGACTGAGCCACCCAGGTGCCCCTAGAGCCACTCTTAAATGAAATAATTTTCTCATCAGTAAATGACTTGCCTTGAAATATTTGGAGTAACTTTTTTAAAAGCTGCTACACTACACCAAAAAAAGCCCCTTATCACCATAAATTTAGAGTTACTGTGAAGAATTCTAATTTCCTCATCTTTTAATGACCTACCTTGGGCTAGCAACTCTTCACCAAGCTGTATTTCTTCAAGGAAGAATTTCTGAACAGCTTCAGCATCTTTAAGGTCAGGTAACTGTTTGGAAATACAGTAGTTAATAACTGATACCAAAATTATGCTGGGGACATAACCAATACACAGAAGATCATGCTACTAAAAACAAAACAACAAAAAACTAACTCATTATAAAAAATGATAAAAAGAAACCTACTCTTCAATACTTACAAGCATTAGTTTAGTATCTACATTTAAATGAATATAAGAAAAAAATACTTATTGATCAAACTGATACTAGAACAGTTCTCAGAAGGCTGTACATCAAACCTAAAGTAAAAAAATGAATACAATTCTCTATCAGAAAATAGGCACTTTACTATTTATACTATTTTGATTACCATTTTTATATTTTTATGTAACTGTAATCAACTTTCTTCTGACCCAGTATTATTTTGTATAGATTTTACTGCATCTAAAAGATTATTTTTAAGTAGTAATAGAATATTCCATTGAGAAATAGGATTGCTTAATCATGATCTATGTGTTGCACATGAACTACTTCTAAATTTTTTTTGCTATTACAAAGCAGCTTTATTTAAGTAGGTTTGCATTTCTTGTTTTTGTTTCATAGTTTGTTACATATTACCAGACTATGGTAACATATAATGCCATCGGCTATATGACTTATTAAAAAACATAAACCTACTATTAAAAAATCCTATTCTTTTAAAAAACCTAGACTTCTATTAATGGAAGTTTTTGGTTCCTGATTAGTATTATATACACTCTCATTACCAACACAGATGCAAAAATTTAGATTTCTGAAAGTAGAGGCATCTGTCATCAACTATCCCAGCACAGGCAAGAATTTGATTATTCTTGAATCTAAAAATACACACTGATGCATGTCTGTATCTACCTTCCCAGGTCCTTAGAAAGAAAAGGCTACTGAAACACTACGAACATGTATTTCAGAAAGGTAGTGTAGACATAAGAGAACAAAGTGGTTGACTCTTAGTTTCACTATTACTGTGTCCAGTCACTTAGCTGTGTTAATTAATTACCTGATTGTTTCAAAATAACAAAATGTAACATTTTCTGATATAATTTTTCTTTGCCTCAACTTACTTTAAAAAGAACCAATACTGGGTCACCTGGGTCGCTCAGATGGTTAAGCGTCCGCCTTCGGCTCAGGTCATGATCCCAGGGTCCTGGGATCGAGCCCCACATCCGGTTCCTGGCTCAGCGGGGAGCCTGCTTCTCCCTCTCCCTCTGCCTCTCTCCCTGCTCATGCTGCTCATGCTCTCTCTCTCTCTGTATCTCTTTGTCTCAAATGAATAAAAAAAAAAAAAAAGAACCAATACTGATCCTGTAGTCCAAGTCCTAGGAATCCAGACAATGGAACTAATTTTAATAAAAAAGAAAAGCTATATGTGCAATGATTAACATTTACTTACTTTACTTACACATGTCACAGAACATTTTTTTATCAAGCAGAAAAACCTATGTAGTCATTAAAAATAATCATGAACATAGGATCTATGAAAAGAAAAAAGATTTTTATCTACATGTACATATAACATCAAGGTAAAAAATTTGCCATGTGGTAGGATTCTGGATCAGTGGTATGAATAATCCTATATAACTTTTGAAACAAATAGCATGTGGTTCTTTTAAAAGAAGCTGAAGGAAGGAAAATTAAATTAATGTTTTATTGTATTATTTTGAAGCAGCTGAGTGAGAAAGCTTGAACCGTTTGGTAAATTGTCTTCTGGAGACTATCAGCTTATTTCCCCTTAAATATTGCTCATGTAATAAGTTGTCTGCTATTTGGGCCAAGAAGGGGGAAATAATGATGGACCAGACAATCTGCAGTTGAACTGAATAAACTATTCCAAAAAAAAAAAAAAATTGTATTTTAAAATAGAAAATCAATGCCTGGTATCAACTAGCTTTCTCAAAACACACTTGAAGTAGATTTTAAAATCGTTATTTCTATAACATATATAAATACAATATAAACAAAAAAACAGATTACCTTGCAAAGTCCAGCTCTCTCCTTGGCAAGCTTTTGTTTCTTTCTTCCTGCAAGAAATGGAGTATTTTCATTTTACCATTATTAAAATGGGAATCAAAAGAAGTCAAACTGCTGTGGCAGTCATTCATTCTATTTGTAAAACATCCCAGAGTAGGGCTCTCCTATTCTCGTCTCCTTGTGATTTGTCAGGGTCTGAGTTCCGGTCAATGAGCCATGGACAATATGACATTTCTGGGCAAGAGCTTTTTCCTTCCCTCTGGGGCACCAAGATCAGCAATTTTGAAGATGGAGACAATTCTAACAGGTGATTAATTGCCATAAGCACAGCAAGCCCCGCCCCAGCCCCCAGCTACACAGGACATGAAACACAAGCAAGAATTAAACCACAGCTGTTAGAAAGTTTTATTACTGAAATATAACAGGTTCAATCTTTACTGAAAGTTGAAAGCTATCTGACATTCCTAAATGAGAAAAAAGGGGGTAGGAAGACAGTATTCAGAAATGCACCGCAGGGGCACCTGGGTGGCTCAGTCGTTAAGTGTCTGCCTTCCACTCAGGTCATGATCCCAGGGTCCTGGGATAGAGCCCCGCGTCCGGCTCCCTGCTCTATGGGAAACCTGCTTCTCCCTCTCCCACTCCCCCCTTCTTCTGTTCCCTCTCTCGCTGTGTTGTGTCTCTGTCAAATAAATAAAGTCTTTAAATTTTTCTTTAAAAAATTTTTTTAAAAATGCACTGCAAAATTCTTAACTACTGCTGGCTGGTTAAGAAAAAAACCCTCTGCCTACACTCTGTAAACTGTTTAGTTTTTTGTCTTGTTTTTGATTCGAAAAAGCAACACTACATATCTCAAAAGTAAGTGATGTTTAAAATCTTAAAACCCTTAAGCCAAATCAATAAAGGACACTAACAATATTTTAAATTGCTATAGGGGCTCCTGGGTGGCTCAGTTAAGCTTCTGACTCTTGGTTTTGGCTCAGGGCATGATCTCAGGGTCATGGGATGGCCTGCGTTGGGCTCTGCACTCAGTGCAGTCGGTTTGTCCCTTTCCCTCCACCTCCGGCTCCTCCCCCCTCCCACAGACTGAGCTGTTCTCTTTCTCAAATAAATAAAATCTTTAAAAACTTTTCAAAAAGTAAAAAATAAATTGCTATTTAATGATATACTCCATTTGAAAGGGTGTTAGCACAGGGGAAGCTCAAGTAAATTATATCAAAGCTCAAGTTTTATATCCCAGCTCTTCTTAGTGTCAGTGGGACCTTGGGCAAGTTAGAGTAACCTGTACCTCACTTTCCTCTTATATAAAACTGGCCTAAGAATGATACATGCTTCACAGAGCTGTTGTGAAGATTAAATGAGTTAATGCATGTAAAGTATTTTTTAACAGTGTCTGATTTATAATGTACCGTATGAGGAGTTGGTAATGAACTACTTCAGCAAGTATCTGGTATTAAGATAGTTCACTACCAGCAACTCGGCTAAGGAGTTGTGCTATGCTAAGTATCTAAAGTTTCCCAAGTCACTAAAACGTACCAGTAACATGGAGACTGTGGCATAGCTAAAAACGTTAAGGCTCTAATACTTATTACCTGGGTGATCTCTGACAAATAAATCTCTTAAGCTCTCTAAAGATAAGGCACGTTTAACCACCACTGTGAGAAACAAAAGCTTCATAAAACAAGCAAATGTCCTCTGAAAACCTTAAAGTGTTCTACAAATTCAAGTCTCAATCAATGCATGACTAGAGACAGTGACCTGTTTGCCTAACTGCAGTGAGATGGGTTAATTTACTGTGGTCCAGGAAACTTATCTACCCTAACAAACTGGGTTTAACCACACCCATACCTCTTGCCAACTCCAACCCCCAAAACACCTGAAGTGCTACAACTCTAAGGCTTAAATACAATTCTAGCAGTTTCAACCACAAAAAGTACATTAAATAAGCTGATCTTATACATAGACTTGAAGACTGCCTATTTTTCTAACAAACTACCTTTCCTAGGTATTCACCTTCAGGCAACTAACTGTAGGGAAACAGAACCGTAACATTCTACCCTCAATTTGTTTAAGGTTTTCATTTGGCCGTTCTTAGGCAGAAAATAATGAATGCTACCATACTAAGTTAACTAATTACTGAATTTCACTAGTGCCAGAAGGAGACTACTAAGACTCTGGACATGGACGACTTCACAGAGGCAGCAGACATGAAGATAAAGGAACACTGAGATGTTAAGATTAAGCACCCAGTGGGGCGCCTGGGTGGCTCAGTCGCTAAGCATCTGCCTTGGGCTCAGGTCATGGTCCCAGGGTCCTGGGATCGAGCCCCGCATCGGGCTCCCTGCTCTGCGGGAAGCCTGCTTCTCCCTCCCACTCCCCCACTGTTTGTATTCCCTCTCTCGCTGTCTCTGTCAAACAAATAAATAAAATCTTAAAAAAAAAAAAAAGATTAAGCACCCAGTAAGTTTTAGATGCTACGGGGTCAGACACTATTCTAAAGGTTATTAA
This sequence comes from Mirounga leonina, assembly GCF_011800145.1. NCBI lineage: Eukaryota > Metazoa > Chordata > Mammalia > Carnivora > Phocidae > Mirounga > Mirounga leonina. Next base: position 5,724,893 of record NW_023270380.1, read on the forward strand.
TTTGCTTACTTGATCATCACAGTAACACTAAAACAAGTACTATCATGATCTCCATTTTACAGACGAGAACATTTACCAAGGTCACAACTAATAAGTGGTAGAGGGGCAATTCAAAGCCAAGCAGCTGAATTTCAGAACATGTGCCCTCAAACATAATTCCGTATTGCCACCGCACGCTGTAGAAAAGCTGTAAGAATGTGGACAATACTGACTCTGTCTTTGGCCTTCCATCTTGTTCCTGTGCACTGGATGACCTCTCTTGGGGCTGTTATGTTCCAGGTCCCTTGGAGATTCCTGTACATATCTTAGAGAGGCCCAAGGCCACAACTGGGGGAGGCTTTCTTTGGCCTCCCATGAATCCGTGAGAGATAACAGTCTCTCTCCTTCCTGATGCACAGGTAGTGCCACAATAGCTAATAAAAGGTTAGCTGTCATTTAGGTGCTTGCGTGCAAATCCTTTGATCCTGCAACAATGCTCTTCTGCTAGTGCCCTCACTCTAGAAATGTGGACCAAGGTCTGGACTTTGTGGAGATTAACTGTGCAGCTGGATCATCTGCCCACTCCCCCGCCGTCAGTAAGTTACGCTATATAAAACTGTAAACTGTATGGAGTCACCTGCTTCATTTTCCAGTCTCAAAGTGCCTTCTCAGTTTGGGAAATACTTCACTATCCCTCTGCTACCTTCTAACAGAAGTGAAGACATTCCCATAAAAATAAAAGGCACCTCAGAAATGAACATGGCAAGTCTGTGGAATAAACAGAGAAATACAGTTTGCTAAACCAGATCTATGGAAAATGACAATAATGATGAAACCCAATAGAGAGAAACTTAGTTTCCATTATTATCCAATCTTAGAGTTTTTTTTTTAATGTGGTGGGTGGAGAGTGATCGTTTTTGAATGTTTGATACAATTACCAAATTTTAAGATTGATTAGTTGCTTTAAATTTCTAGCATAAGATTAAAATTTTAGCTTTAGTTTCATAAGACAATTTACTTGTTACCTTATCAGTTATTATACTATCTCTGTAATAAAGTGAAAGATGGTAACAGACTGCAAAATCATGGAGTTAAACATTCAATGAGCAAAATTAAACCCTGACTCATCAGTATTTACTAGAAATCAGTCCCAAGTGCTACTGTGTAAACCTAACAAGTTAAAACAGACTTTGTCTACTTTCAAAAATACACATAAAACATGAACTTACAGATTGCAGAATTACTCTGAATACAAGTTTTACTTCCTAAAGAAAAGGTCAAATAATTATATTCATAAATAATCTATAGCATCCATCAATTACCATGTGTCAGGGACTTTATACTAAACTCCCTATGTATTACAACATTTTACAAAAGAGGGAAACGAGGGGTGCCTAGGTGGCTCAACTGTTAAGCGTCTGCCTTCGGCTCAGGTCATGATCCCAGGGTCCTGGGATCGAGCCCCGCATCGGGCTCTCTGCTCCGCGGGAAGCCTGCTTCTCCCTCTCCCCCTCCCTCTGCTTGTGTTCCCTCTCTCACTGTCTGTCAAAAATAAATATATAAAATCTTTAAAAAAAAAAAAAGAGGAAAACTAAAGCTTTAAGTCGCTCACCCAGGGTTACTCAGTTCATCATTCATGCCTGTCAACTGAGATCATGAGGCCACTGCAAACGTTAGAAAAAAATTCATGGACTGAAGATGACGGAAAAGGGATTTTGAAAATAATCTCTCAATTTGTTTAAAATGACAGCTTCTATGATTTCTTCAACCAAAAACGAGTTTTCTCAAGATTTCTAACAATAGATTGCAGTGTTTCCAAAGGAAGAAAGGATTAATCCATTCTTTACTGCGCTCTGTAGCTATGCCACCACCACCACCCCTCCAGCTATTATTGAAACTACCAAAAAATGATCTGAATTTCTAGCTATGCTTACAGCCAGCATTTATGGAGGGGCTAGCTCTCTGTCAGGAATGGTGGTGGGCACTTCAAACAGCTCAGTCTTCACAAAAACAACCAGAGGCAGGCGACAATACCTGATTTTACGAGCTATGAAAATTAAGATTCAGAAAGTCTAAAATTATGCAGCTAATCTGTGACTCACCTGGGCCTGGAAAACTGAGTGTCTGAATCCAAAATAGCATTCTTTCCATTAGTCTATCTAACTGTAAATAAAATAAATTCTCTGTATACCTTCCTTCCTAAAACATAAGATAACTAGAATTAGATGTGATATTCTAGATCGTGTAAGGTCATCTTATACCTATACCCCCAAGAGGCTAGGTCACTAGCCACGTGGGGCTCCTGAACACTTAAAATTATTCACTACTGCTTCATTAAATACTAAGCATTCATTAAGATAATCACGCCTTCCTAACGTCCCAGCTTTAATAACTTGGGTATCAATTTTAATGCTATTTTTTAAAGATTTCTTTATTCTAAAGAAATTGCACAAGTGGGGAGAGGGGCAAACGGGGGGGGGAGCAGACTCCCCGCTGAGCAGGGAGCCCCATGCGGGGCTCAAACTCACGACCCTGACATCATGACCTGAGCTGAAACCAAGTCGGATGCTCAACCGAACAAGCCACCCAGGTGCCCCTCAATTTTAATTTTAGACATTATTTTGACCGAGCAACCTAGATAGGTACAAAATTATTTATCTCAACAAATTTACTCTTCCACTGCTGCGAATAAGGCCTCCGAAATTCAAAAACCACAATGGTTTTGGTGACATGATTTCCCTCATGTGAACCTCTCTTAAAAGATGTCGCAGGTATGAAATAAGACTGAGCCACAGGAGAAGCGCAGCCCTTTGGACTCCCCTGCAATTTCTATAGCATTCACTCATATCTTGGAAGCATTTTCAGGGAAGCTACCAAGGGGGTTTAAGAATGCAGCAACGATACCGTTGATTTACGGATCTGGTTTCAAGCACAAATTCGTAAAAGACAAAACACACGACTTCGAGTTAAGGAGAAAGGTTTAAAAAGGTGAACGGCAAAAAGAGCCCCCCCCCCCCCCCCACACACCGAAATTACAATACAAACGAGAGCGCGTTCAGACGACAAGCGGTTGGGGAAGACAAAATGGGAAAAATCGTCCCTCCAAAATGGAGGGAATCCTGCAGGGCACCAGAGCCGGGAGCGACACCGGGAGCGCGCAGCCGGCGCCGCCGCCTTTTTCTGCCGGGCACCCCCGACTCCCCCCACGGCCCCGCGAGTGGGCAGCGGGGAGCAGGCACGCGGAGGCGGCCGCGGCGGCGAAGGACAGGCGGGCGGACGCTGCGGGCCCGGGGCCGAGGGGACCCACTCACGTTCTCGAAGCCTGTTCTTGAAGTTGGGGTCACTCCGTCTCTTGCGGTCGAAGTAAATGCAGTACCCGATGAAAAGAGCCCCGCAGACACCCGCGGCGATGGCGCTGTTCCGGCCCACCATCTTCCCTCGATCGCGGAGCAGCAGCGAGCGCGGCGGCGTCGGGGCCGGCGAAGAAGCAGTTGGCCGTGAACCCTCGGCGCGGACCACGCCACTGCGCCCTGACGCCCGCCGCGAGGGACGCGAAAAGGCCGAGCGCACGCACTTCCGGCCCCAGCAGCGCGAGGTCCTCCGGCACGTCCGCGGCAGTGCCTGAGCAGCGGAGCCCGCGCCGCTTCTGCGCCTGCGCAGGGGGTTAGGCGCGGCCGCCCAGGCGCCTCGGGGTGGGGTGTGCGTTGGTGTCAGGGTTTGTGGGGGATCTCGCCCTTCCTCAGAAGCCGCTGAGCGTGACGTAGCGAAGGTGGTGCGTGGCCGTCGTGTCCATACTCTAAAGACTCGGTAGCTGACGTTCTTGCTGTGTCAAACAGATGGAAGGGGCTGACGACAAATGCTTCTTCCTACTCTTGTATAATAAAGGCAACTTGTGCCTCGTTTGAATGGAACTGAGATTGCTCACAATCTGTGCAGCAAGCACCATAATCTAGTGATTCAGTGTCAAAGAATATTACAATATAGTTTCATGAGGGGTGGAAGAAAATTAAGCTGAGCGAATATTGGGAAAAAAACGGATAAAAGATTGAAAAAAATTGAAAACATGAGTTGTCTTACAGTCTCTGGAAATATATGGTAGTTTGAATTTAAAAGACACGGCCACGTGGGTGGCTCAGTTAAGCAAGTTAAGCAAGTCGGCCTTCCACTGGGGTCATGATCCCAGAGTCCTGGGATGGAGACCAGCATGGGGCTCCCTGCTCAGTGGGGAGTCTGCTTCTCCCTCTGCTGCTTCTCCCCCCTGCTCATGCTTGCACTCACTCGCTCTCGCTGAAATAAATAAAATCTTTAAAAAAATAAAAAGACAAAACCTTGGTCAGAAAGCAGACATAAAATAACTTTACAAATTGAGAGGGGTAAGAGAAGGCACATACAAGGATGTGTAATAAAAGTGGCTGCCTCTGTCCCCAGTCTTAGGGAGGGATAGGCGTGACAGCCATGGCTCTTACTCATGGTGAGTCCTGACAGATTATGCTAAGCAGTCCCCTGGTGATGGGGGCTGGCCAGGCCAGAAAGACCAACATTGTGGTTAGAGGGTTGGGACTTTGATCTAGGTGATACCCCTGGGGAGGAAGGGAATTAGAGGGGAGGAGAGCTGGAGATTCACGGCCTACATAATGAAACCCAAATAAAAACTCAGGACGCAGAAGCGGGTGAGCCTCCCAGGTTGGCAATACTCTGTGTAGTGTCTACACCAATGTGCCATGTGCTAGGAGGGTGAGGTGTTCTGACTCCACTGGGAGGGGACAACAGAAGCTTCAAGTGTGGGACTCTCCCAGACTTCTCCCTATGTGTCTTTCCCTATGGCTGGTTTGGTTTTTATTTTTTGGTATAATAAAATTGTAATCCTAAGTGTAACATGTTCCTGGGGCATCTGACTGGCTCAGTCAGAGGAACATGCAACTTGACCTCCCAGTGGTGAGTTCCAACCCCATGTTGGGTATAGAGATTACTTAAATAAAACTTAAAAAGATAAGTGTAGGGGCATCTATGTGGCTCAGTCAGTTAAGTGTCTGCCTTCAGCTCAGGTCACCATCTCGGTCCTGGGATCAAGCCCCGTGTCAGGCTCCCTGCTCAGTGGGGGAGTTTGCTTCTCCCTCTCCCTCTGCCCTTCCCGCCCCGCCCCCCATACCACTGCTTGTGCTCTCTCAAATAAATAAAAGCACTTTTTTTTAAAAGTTGTAACATGGTGGCGCCTGGGCGGCTCAGTCGTTAAGCGTCTGCCTTCGGCTCAGGTCATGGTCCCAGGGTCCTGGGATCGAGCCCCGCATCGGGCTCCCCACTCCGCGGGAGGCCTGCTTCTCCTTCTGCTGCTCCCCCTGCTTGTGTTCCCTCTCTCCTTGTCTGTCAAATAAATAAATAAAATCTTTAAAAAAAAAAAAAAAGTTGTAACATGCTCCTGAGTTGTCTTTATAAATTATTGAACCTGAAGGAGTAGTGGGAACCCCCAAACTAATAGCCAGCTGGTTATGAGAGAGACCTGGAGCCCCCCCCGCCAAATTTTTATCTGGGGTCTGAAGGCAGTCTTGTAGGAAGCTGTGCTCTCTGTGCTCTTAACCTATGAAGTCTGGCCTAATTCTGGGTAGCTGGTGTCAGAAGTTATTATAAGGGTACTTGCGGAAACCTTTAGCTGGAGGCTCTAACCTAGTCCAGGAGTCCGGGAAAGCCCTTCTGCTTATGTGATGATGAACTTGAGACCCTTTGGAAGACGGGAATTGGACCAAAGGTATGTATGCTTTTGCCAGGACTGGGGTGGAGGAGGGAGAGGAGTGTGGAGATGCATTATGTACCAAAGCAAATAATTGAGATTTACACAGAATAACACAGAAAGCTTCTCCTTATGCACTACAAACATTCTCATTCTTCTAGTTCCAAAACGTTGCCAGTGAACTTCAGCTGTTAGAAGTATATCCTGAGCCTCAGGTGTGTTGGAACAAAAGAGACTTGTCCAAGGCCACACAGATGACATGAGGCCTAGCACTCCACTCTCTTGAAAACTTGAACAGACTACATGGCCATTAGATTAAGACTCCTAGGGGCACCTGGGTGGCTCAGTTGGTTAAGCATCTGCCTTCAGCATGGGTCATGATCTCGGGATCCTGGGATCAAGCCCCACATCAGGCTCCCTGTTCAGCAAGGAGCCTGCTTCTCCCTCTGCGTCTCCCCCTGCTCATTCTTTCTCTCCCTGCTCATTCTTTCTCTTCCTCTCTCTCACCCCCAAATAAATAAAATCTTAAGAAAAAAAAAAAAAGATTTCGACTCCTGAATGAACAAAGAACTATCCCTGCGTTGTGCACAGTAAACATGAGGTAAATGTTCAGGTCACTCCTATGATATACCAGGCAACATGTTTATAGAAAGCACAGTTACAGCAACATTTGCGCCTTTTTATCCCTTAACCACTCTACATTTTAAAACACCTGTTGTAAAACATAAGCATAGAATCCTGAAATAGGAACAGCCTGGAACCCCCACACTTGTTTGTGAGTCAAATCATTAGTGAGTTGTGGAATACCCTTAGTGGATCATAACCAGTGTTTTTAATATAGAATTTAAAATATCAGAAAGCAGGGCATCTGGCTCTTGGTTTCAGCTCAGGTCACAATCTCAGGGTCCTGGGATCAAGCCCCCATCAGGCTCCCCACTCAACAGGGAGAGTGCTTAAGATTCTCTCTCTCTCCCTCTCCCTCTGTCCCTCCCCCTGCTCACGCACTCACATGTACTCTCAAATAAATAAATCTTTAAAAATATACATATACCAGAAAGCAACATGTATAGTAAGGACCAATACATGTCAGTTAAACATATCCATGTTTGTACTGGTCGCAAAGTAAAGTTAAAGCTACTACAACAGATCGTAATAAAAAAGTATGAGAACACTGCTCTAGTCCATGTCCCTTATTTCACCAATCAAGATATTTAGATAAAGAGGTTGACAGGCTTGTCCAACATCATGCACACACACAGCCAGAGCTGGGTCAAGAACAAGATGCCCCTACACTCCAGTCCAGGGCTCTTTACACAAAAACCTGGAGACCAAAAGGAGCACTCTATGTTAAAGACTAAAGTTATATAAATTTATATATATATACTATAAATTATACACAGTATAATAGACACTAATATACACACTATAGGATACCCACAAGAAAATTCTATACCATATATACTCTCCATCTACAGTGACAGTCTATACAGGCAAAAGCATCTTTATGTAAGTTTAACTGGGAATATATGCAAAAATGCTCAAGATTATCAAGGAGTAAGTATTTACTAAACTATACTTACGAAAAACTAGATTCTAAGCACCATAGAAGATGCTAAACATGAAATATCCAGTCTCTGGATATAGGAGAATAGAGCTCTGATTTCTACAATTTACATTTTAAAGAACCATTAGGTTTTCCTGGTGCTATGCCCTAAAGAAAGATTTTTTTAAATATCAGTAATAACTCACTCAATCCCCTTATTCACCTGATACACGTGGTATCATAGATTCTGCCTGCCTCAGATCAGCACCCCTGGATTTCTCCCACCCCCTTTCTCCTGCGCACAGATGCAGCTTGGTTAAGATTTGTGAGATGGGCAACAGCCATAGCATGAACTTGAACCCCAGGGGAATGCAATGATATTCTCTCCCCTTATTGAACTTTATACTTTGTGACTTAATTACCATATTTTATCAGAAAATATCCTTTAAATGGGATTTTTTGAAGGACTGTTTCATTCTACTGCATGACACTAATTTAAGAATCACAAGTTTTCCTGGGAGAATATTTTTTCAAATTAAAAAACAGAAATAAAAGTAGAAATTTGCTTGAGACACAGTTTTCCAAGGACTTCAGTAACAAGTTTAATTACTGGTTAAGAAATCAAAGCAACATTTCATATAATATTCTTGGGTTAGTTTATTACTAGGTTGATGAAAGAAAATAAAAACCCAGAACTCCACTTTTCACAAGTTCAAGAGAAAGGGAAAAAAAATTAGTGGCCATTATATAACAGCGCTTAAAACCCTTTCTTCTTAGGGATTGGGATTCGTGTTAGATTAGTATTTCGAGAGCGCCTGGGTGGCTCAGTTGGTTGGGCGACTGCCTTCGGCTCAGGTCATGATCCTGGAGTCCCTGGATCGAGTCCCGCGTCAGGCTCCCTGCTCAGCGGGCAGTCTGCTTTGCCCTCTGACCCTATCCCCTCTCATGTGTTCTCTCTCATTCTCTCTCTCTCAAATAAATAAATAAAATCTTAAAAAAAAAAAAAAAAAAAAGATTAGTATTTCGACTCTGTCTAGGTCCAGTCAGTATTAAGGTGTGTGTGTGTGTATAGTTTAAGTTACTCACTTTAGTCTCATCCCAAGTAATTCTCGAAATAACCATGTGAAGTGTTAATTACATATTTCTAACTTACGCTAATATATAACCACTAACTTACACTAATACATAACCACTAAAATTCTAAGTGTTTACCCTAAGTCTAAAATCTTTAAAACTATACATATATCAGAAAGCAACATGTGTAGTAAGGACCAGTACTGTCATGTGCAACTTTCAGGTCAGTTAAATATATCTGTGTTTCGGGGCGCCTGGGTGGCTCAGTTGTTAAGCGTCTGCCTTTGGCTCAGGTCATGATCCCAGGGTCCTGGGATCGAGCCCCACATCGGGCTCCCTGCTCCGCGGGGAGTCTGCTTCTCCCTCTCCCACTCCCCCTGCTTGTGTTCCCTCTCTCGCTGTGTCTCTGTCAAATAAATAAATAAAATCTTAAAAAAATATATCTACATCTATATCTATATCTATATATCTATCTGTGTTTGTACTGGTCACAAAGTAAAGTTAAAGCTACTACAACAGGGGCGCCTGGGTGGCTCAGTTGGTTGGGCAACTGCCTTCGGCTCAGATCATGATCCTGGAGTCCCGTCAGGCTCCCTGCTCAGCCGGGAGTCTGCTTCTCCCTCTGACCCTCCCCACTCTCATGCTCTATCTCATTCTCTCTCTCAAATAAATAAATAAAATCTTAAAAAAAAAAAGCTACTACAACAGATCTTAATCAAAAGTATGAGAACACTGCTCTAGTCCATCAGCAGAAACACATAATCATTGGTGACTAATCTGCCTACATCTTAAAACAAAGGCTTCAAAGGTGCTATTACAATGTGAATAAACTGAACAGGTTTCCACGTTTCACATGCACCATCCATAAAAAAACTCTGAAACTCAATTCGTGGGTTTACCATATTTTTATTACCAGTTTTTTATTACCATTACAAAATAATCTTTGGGTGGTTACTTCTGTTTTTTCTGTTTCTTAGCTTGTCCAATTTTCTTTTGTCCTTTCTTTTTCTTCTTAATGATAACAGCTTTTTCTCCAATAAACAAACTTTTAGAAGGTCCTACATTTTTTGAAGCAAAATTAAGTCCCTGCTTAGGTTTAACGACATTCTTCAAACTGGGATTTGAGCTTGGTTTTAATTTTTCTTTATTAACAGAACGCATGACTCTGAGTTTTCTTCCCATCAGTTCAGAATTATTTAATTTCAGAGCAAGATGAACAGCATCTTTATTCTGCAATAAAAATCAATATATTAATTTCCACCAGAAATTCCTCTGCAAAGAAACTAGTAAAATTGTGACCTAAACAGATTAGAGCAATTTTCAAGCTTGCCCATAGACAGAAACCCCTCCCATTTCCACCTCCACGAGATTCAATCCCACGGGTTTCAGCAACCGTGCTTGAGGTATTGTTTTCATCATGCTCCTCAAGAATTCCCGCCCCCCCGCCCCCCAGCACTCAGCTGCCTGTCACAACCCAACAGGCTTCATTTTTCTCACTGTAAAAGGCAAGTTTCGGCCAATGACATTAGTCACATGCAATCTTTTAAACCAATCAACCTTGCCTCTCCCAGGCTCTTTCTGCAGAAGCCCCACTGTGTTAGTTGACTTGAGAGAAGGGAACAGTCTCTGAGACGTTGAACTAGATGCCTTGCAGGCCTCCGTGAAGATCCCAAATTCTATTACTCTTTTATTGCAATATAAAACCACTAAATGCTAACAATCCTGAATATTCATGAGATATTTGTTAAGGGACTTCACAAACGTATCAAGTAACAGTAGACAGCAGAGAGACAGTAAGGTAACTCCAATGCAGTCACGATGGAAACAGAAAGCTGTGACCACCTTTCGCAAGAGCTATCTGGTAATAAAACATAGCAAGACTACTAAACATGGTCATATTTCTTTGATGAGGGAACAGAAGGCAAGCTGAGGACAAAGCACAAGCTGATACTCTGCAACCCAACTCCCAGGTGGGATAAGTGTGACATTCGCCAGGCATTCCTGGTTGCCCTTAAACTAAGGGAAGGCAATCCATGGAATGGGAGAAGATATTTGCAAATTACATTTCAGATAAAGGGCTGGTATCCAAGATCTACAAAGAACTTATCAAACTCAACACCCAAAAAACAAATAACCCAGTCACAAAATGGGCAGAAGACATGAACAGACATTTCTCCAAAGAAGACACACAAATGGCTAATAGACATGAAAAGTTGCTCAACATCTCTTGGCATTAGGGAAATACAACCAAAACCACAATGAGATACCACCTCACACAGTCAATTTTAGCCATTAGTCAGAATGGCTAAAATTAACAAGACAGGAAACGACAGATGTTGGCAAGAATATAAGTTGGCAAGAGTAAGGGGACCCCTCTTACATTGTTGGTGGGAATGCAAGCTGGTGCAGCCACTCTGGAAAACAGTATGGAGGTTCCTCAAGACGTTAAAAATAGAGCTACCCTACGATCCAGCAATTGCACTACTAGGTATTTACCCCAAAGATACAGATGTAGTGAAAAGATGGGGCACATGCACCCCAATGTTCATAGCAGCAATGTCCGCAATAGCCAAACTGTGGAAGGAGCCGAGAGGCCCTTTAACAGATGAATGGATAAAAAAGATGTGGTTCATATATACAATGGAATGTTACTCAGCCGTCAGAAAGGATGAATACCCACCATTTGCATCAACATGGATGGAACTGGAGGGGATTATGCTAAGTGAAATAAGTCAGGCTGAGGGCACCTGGGTGGCTCAGTTGGTTAAGCGGCTGCCTTCCGCTCGGGTCACGATCCTGGCGTCCCTGGATCAAGTCCCGCATCGGGCTCCCTGCTTGACAGGGAGTCTGCTTCTCCCTCTGACCCTCCCAACCCTCCCCCCTCTCATGTTCTCTCTCTCTCTCTCTCGCAAATAAATAAATAAATCTTAAACAAACAAACAAAAAAAGAAATAAGTCAGGCTGAGAAGGATAATTATCATATGGTTTCACTCTAGCACGGAAGACCACAGGGGAAGGGAGGGTAAACTGAACGGGAAGAAATCAAAGAGGGAGACAAACCATGAGACTCTGGACTCCAGGAAATAAAGTGAGGGTTACAGAGGGTAGGGGGGTGGGGGAATGGGGTAACTGGGTGATGGGTGTTAAGGAGGGCACATGTTGTGATGAGCACTGGGTGTTATATGCAACTAATGAATCATTGAACACTACATCAAAAACTAATGATGTACTACTATATGCTGGCTAACTGAACATAATAAAAAAGAATAAAATTTTAAAAAATTAAAAAAAAAAACTAAGGGAAGGGAAAAACAAATGGTTAACTGACTGAGATCACAGTCCTGCAGGACATGAATGTCCATCAGTTTACAAAGGTCTTATTTACAAGATAAAAAGCATTCTTATCAATAGCCTAATTTCCAGAGACCCATGGGCTCAATTTCCCAGAGCCCTAACATCACCCTCCCCTCCACAGTGATGTGGGAAACAGAGGCAGAAAGGAATGTAAATAAAATTAAATTTTTTTATAACCTGCAGCCTATTGACAAATACTTGAGATAGGCAAAGTAAAACATTCCTCCAGAATGGACTCCAGGGAACTCTCAACTATCTTTATGGTAATGCCTCACTGGAGGGAAAAACAAATTGCCTTAGCTTAACAATAGCCAGGACTCCAGGATCCTGGGAGTCTTCTTTAGTGTCCTTTTGGACACCTCCCTTTGTCCTTAACTCCCTTAACTCTCAAGGATATAATCAGCCACCCCTCACACTTACAATGCAGCCCTTTCAGACTTCCTGTCCCATGCTTTCATACAATCACCTTTCTGCACCAAAGACATCTCAAGAATTCTTCCTTGGTCATCGGCTCCTGACCCCAACACCAACACTCCAAAAACTACGTCATTTGGCTGCCAACGTGGGGCTTAGTTTTTTCATCTGGACTCCCGAGCTTCAGAGCAAACTTGGTGAGTAATTTCTCTTCTCTTCCTTTACTCTCGTTTCAGGGGTTTTAAAGGAGTACGGTCTTACTGGAACACTCTCATGCTGTTTGTTCAGGCTGCAATCCTCTAGCCCGTGGCTACTCTACCGGGAGGAGAAAGCCCTGCCTTTTGGCTAGAAGTTAGTACCCTGGCTGGAATGGTAAGAAGACCCAGAAACCTGATGCCGTCTCTTTATTCCTGTCCTCATACAAAGTCCTCTGTTTTGGGCACGGAACAGCCACCTAAGTGACTAGCACAGCTACCAATCTTAAGACTCCCAGTGTGAGGTTTCCTCCTCATTGGTCTAATGTGAACCCCTCCACATCTCTGGTCTAGCTACTTCAGGCCAGGAGACCTCCACTGGGAGCTGGCCGAAACCAGTACCCGACTGAATTAAAACCCAACTGGGGACGGGTTTCCTAGAGAAGTTGGCTGTAAAGACTGTATGTGTTGGAATGTCACTTAGATCATGATGGATTTCAATCTTTACTGTTTTCTGTCAATGTCCTCTACTAACTACTTAAATCACAAAACTGGGTAATTTCCACCTTGTAAAATTGGTTTTCTAGTGTTTTCCATGGGTGAAAAATGGCGGGTTCCTCATGGCCTTCACAGCGAGGCAAACTCAGTCCATACACTAGGCACCCATCTATAGCCTAGGATGCAGGGGGGAAGCAGGGGGACGCCAGTATCTCCTACAGGGCCTTTTACAGCTGGCCTGCCTTCATGACAAGGTAGGATGGTGATCAACAGCGATTTTCATTTGAGGGATGCCTCTGGTCGCTTTGACACCCAGAACCTCTGACATATCCTGGTGGGCCACCACCTGAGAGTCAGCCGAGGTGGGGGGCTGGGTTTGCAGGGTGTTTGTGCTTTGTCCTCAGCTTGCCTTCTGCTCCCTCATTATCTCAACCTAGTCAGTAATAGCCTGTTGGGAATCTATCCTAAAGAAGTAATCAAAAACTGCAGGCAACTATTTGAAGAAAAAAAAAAAACTACTTCAATTTCATTATTCAGGGAAAAAGAACACTGCAAATTTCCAACATTTGGGAAACATTAGGGAAAAGACAGTATAAATTATTTTACATCGCTTGATGGAACATACTTACACAACAGAAAACAACACAAAGCAGGTTGCAAAGTATGTTTATATGTTCACAGACAGAAGTTCAACTATATAAAAGACACAGAAAAAACTGAAAGGAAATGTTTTAATGGGTGCTTGTAGAGGGAAGAAAAACTTAAGTGCCATCAGGTAGTATGTATATTCTAATAGTATGTATGTTCTAAAGCAATAGGCATGAAACATTGGGTAATAGTGAGCCAAATATAACCAATTTTGTACAAACACTAAAATTTTCCTTCTGCTTGCATGAACAGTCAATTCTTTTCTCCATTTCATGTAAGGTGGAAATTCAGAGATTTAATACCTTAAATGTCCAATATCTAACACATTATTTAATGACATTAATATGGAGAAAAAGGGAACTAGCATGGCTTTTGGTGAGGTGCAATTACAGGAACAATACTCTATTATGGCAGGGTAGGAGTTTAGGTTTCTGAAGATGGAATTTGAAGGTGACGGTGACAATTTTGTCTGAGTGATGAAAGAGCAGTGACAGCCTGTCCAGCACATTTCAGAGGACAGTGACAATGCACTAGTCTCCCATACCTCAAAGAGCACATAGCCGAACCCTCTGCCAATTCCAGTAGCTCGGTCTCTCACAATCCTTACTGCTACAATACTCCCACAATCCAAAAAATGCTCCTCAACCACAGATTCTTCAACTTCTAAAAACAAATTCAACCAAGGTTAAGTAAGGACAAGATCGCCTTAGAAAAAGCTGGAGATGTTAAATAATACAGCAAATTAATATAATATAGTTAATAGAGCAAGCCCCACGAAAATTAGTCAAGTTAACATTCTATGCTTTTTCATGTTAGTCTTAAAGCAAAACATTAAGTTACTACTCAGTTGTTATTTTCCTGTTATTTATTTTTGTTTAAGATTTTATTTTTATTTATTTGACAAAGAGAGCACAAGCTGGGGGAACAGTAGGAGGGTGAGGGAGAAGCAGGCTCCCCACCAAGCAGGGAGCCCGACGCAGGGCTTGATCCCAGGACTCTGGGATCATGACCTGAGCCGAAGACAGACGCCCAACCATCTGAGCCACCCAGGCGCCCCTTTCCTGTTATTTTAATGATAAATGGGTACTTTATTCATTTAAACAAACTTACTGTATGGGAGATTCCCCACAAACACTGATCTCTTGTCCCTCTGAAACATAAAGAGGGTTAATAAAAATCACTGGAGCAGAAAATGGAAGTCATCCTAAAATCCACTCTTTCCCTTACCCGCCGTATCTGACGGGTCTCCATCTCCTGATCTGACTACACACCAGTCCCCTGTTTGATTGTTTCTTCCGTCTTCCTCCCTGAAAGTGAGTAAGCACCAGAGGAAGTAGTTTTTTGTTCATAGCTAGCTCTTAACACATGGCCGTGCTCAAGAAGGGCATGCTAGATGGGCAAACTCTCTCTGTACCGGGCCAGACAGCAAGTATGTTAGGCTTTGCCGGCCATGTTCTAACTACCCCCCCCTCTGCCCATCATGGCACATTAACACCTAACCTAATGGGTATGGCTGTGTGCTAATAAGACTTTAAATAACACAGGCAGCAGACAGATCTGGCCCTCAGGATGGGTCAATGATAAAAGCCAAAGAGGTTTACCAGGCCTTGGTCATTTCTCAACTAGGTCACTCTGACACCCAACTCTGATTCTGTGGTGAACTCTTATAACGCAGCCTTCATCCACTGTGAGAGACCTTTGTAAACTGCAAATTTCCTGCATTTAAACCTGTGGGATTGCTCCTGGACAAAATCCAGCCTCCTCAACATGGCAGACCACAGTCTTCATGATTTGGCCTCTCCTATTTCTCCAACAGCAACTCTTAACTGCCGCTCCTCCTCACACTCCACCTGCTCATAATTGTATCAAGCTCTTGCTGTTCCCTAAGCAAATTAAGTTTTGGCCCCCACCACATATACTGTTTAAAATTTCTTTGGCCTAGGTAACACTGACTCATCTTTCAAGTCTGACAGAGCACCTATTCTCCTGGAAGCCCTCCCAAGAAGTCTCTTCTTGCTGGCACGTCCCCAAGTCAAGTGTCCCATTCCTAAGCTGACAAAGCATCCTGTGTATTTGTCATAAAATAGTGTCACAACCAGCCCATCTGTCTGTCTTCACCTTTATACCGTGAACCTCTAGAGAACTGAGACTATATATATCTCGGCACTGCATGCCTGACACAGGTAGGGACCCAAAACCTGTTTAAAGAGCAACTGAACTTTCTCGATCTCAGTATATGAAATAAGGTACTGGCCCTGATGGATCTCCAACATCCTTTGCAGGCTACCTCTCTCTGATTACTTGATCTAGGGGTTGGGGTGGGAGAACCGTGTTCCCAGAAGCTGTTGGCTAAGGTCCTTGTACCACTCTGGGCACCAACACTGTGACCACACAGGGCAAAAGTGTCTCCTCCTCTGCTTCCCTCACATTCACTGCTGATTCCACTCCTCTCCTAGCAAAAGCTCAGAAGAAAATGTTTCTCTCTCTGAGACTCTAGTTAAGTTCTTTAAACAACTCAAGTACTACTTACAGATGAAGTCTCAGATGCAAGATCAACTCTAATACGAAATCCATCTGCAATTTGGGCACCATTTCTGTATTACAAATACGAAGGGGGAAGATGGCTGTTAAAAATGAGCACCAAATATTAACTGTAAATATTCAGTCTAAAGTCAAACCAAAGAATAAAGCATGTACTCATATATACTTAAATACAATCATTCTGTCCAAATCTCAAATAAGTAAAATTACCTTTTCAATGCTTTTGTAGCAGCGCTCTCGTCCTTAAACACAACATAAGCATTAATATTTTTCTGATCAGGATGAATTTTACGTCTATACAACAACAAAAAAAGACAATATAAAATCTGTTAATCTCAAAGTCACTGAAACAATACAGCTTGTTCCCTACTCACTCTCAATCAACACATACGACAAGAATTCCTGGGGGAAGCTTCATCTCTTTTAATAAACCTTTAGTAACAACTCAAAAAATAACACACAACTTTTTACATGTCGCCTGTGCCGTATTAGTCATCGATCACTATGAAAGAGCAAGCAGGACCTCCGTGCCATGCTACAAGGCTAGAAACGAGAATCTTAGCTGGAGCTCTGTACCTAAACACACATATAAGTAGATGTGACAGCCAACTTGATTTGTCCTTTTTACTGTAAAATAAAAGCTACCCAAAACTGTACAGCTTAGAGAAATATTAAAGCCCAATACCCTTGCAGTCATTGCCCACCCCAAAGCCTCTGTCTGTGCCTCCCCTCCTCCAAAGGTAACCACCACCCCCCCTTTTACAGAAACCATTTCCTTGCATGTCTGCACGGTTTTGTCATTCAAATGTGTATTCCTTTTTACTTTATTTTTATTTATTTGAGAGAGAGACAGAAAGAGGAGCAGGAGGAGGGGCAGAGGGAGAGCAGACTCCCTACTGAGTGGGGAGCCCGACATGGGGCTCGATCCCAGGGCCCAGAGGTCATGACCTGAGCCAAAACCAGAGTCAGACACTCAACCGACTGAGCCACCTAGGCACCCCTGCAGGATTCTCCTTTTCTCTCTCTACCTTACTGTTCAACCTATCAAATATTCCAAAGCCTGGACTTCGTGGAGTGCAAGCCCACAGTATAGTTCAACGTGTACCTCTGTCCTCCCTATTTTCTTGGCAAATTGGCAGCCAGACCCAGAGGTGTGATAGGACACAGACTGGACTCCTTTGTCAGGACTGGAG
Organism: Mirounga leonina; assembly: GCF_011800145.1. Classification (NCBI taxonomy): domain Eukaryota; kingdom Metazoa; phylum Chordata; class Mammalia; order Carnivora; family Phocidae; genus Mirounga; species Mirounga leonina. The sequence continues at coordinate 5,742,056 of NW_023270380.1, forward strand.
GTAGTGCTGTATTTTCAATAGGAAGCATGCTATGACTGGTTTTCACTTTTTTTTTTTTTTTAAGTTTTTATTTATTTGACACAGAGAGAGAGAGAGAGAGAGCGCACAAGTAGGCAGAGAGGCAGGCAGAGGAACAGGGAGAAGGAGGCTCCCCGCTGAGCAGGGAGCCGATGCGGGGCTCGATCCCAGGACCCTGGGATCATGACCTGAGCCGAAGGCAGCCGCTTAACCAACTGAGCCACCCAGGTGCCCCTGGTTTTCACTCTTTTTTAATGACTGCAGCTATTGCTGCTCAATGCCTACACCCACTAATTCACTAGGTTTGCAAAAATGGTCATGTAATTTAGATGTGAACAATCATCAAAAAGAGCCTAGTAATGACCACAGATTCTTCTCTGAAGACATGAACCTATCGTCTTTGAAGTAGCAAAAATGCTAATAAACAAATGAGTACCATCAAAAAAGATACTAGGAAACGTCAGGGCATTTCTCATGGCGTTCTATAATTATATGCTACACTATCTGATAGTTTTATATTGATAAAACCAGGTATGGTTTATTGAATGCCTAATATAATACTGGCACCATGTTAGACATTTTCTGTATTTTATTTAATCTCACATCTCTGACATGGGTATTACTTTCCTGATTTTATGGATAAGGAAGCTGAGTGCCATGACCACAAGGCAAGGAGTGGCCAGCCTAGGACTTAAAACAAGCCTAGTTGACTCGAGAGAGCCCCTCCTCGGGTCCTGCAACACAGAGCTGCCGAAAACATCCTCATCAGCACGTCCTAGGGCGATCCTAGTGTTGTAATGTTTGCATCCTCCCCAAACTCATATGTTGAAATCCATTTAATGCCCAATGTTATGGTAATAGAAGGTGAGGCCTTTGGGCGTAGCTGAGGTCATGAGGGTGGAGTCCTCATGAACAGGAACAAGGCTCTTAAAAAGACCCCACAGAGCTCCTAGCCCCTTTTTTATCTTACTGTTTAACCTATAAAATGTGAGGGCACAGTGAGAAGGCCCTGGCTATGAGTCAGGAAGCTGACCCTCACCAGAATGCAACCATGCTGGCATCCCATTCTCTGACTTCCCAGCCTCTGAAACTGAGAAATTTCTATTGTTTGTAAAAGCCATCTAGTCTGCGGCATTTTGTTATAGCAGCCCACATGGGCTATGACAAACCCCAAGACAAACTAAATGGAAAGTGACTTTAAAAACTCTTAATTGGTGGCACCTGGGTGGCTCAGTTGGTTAAGCGGCTGCCTTTGGCTCAGTTCATGATCCCAGGGTCCTGGGATCGAGCCCCGCATCAGGCTCCCTGCTCAGTGGGGAGCCTGCTTCTCCCTCTCTGCCTACTTGTGCGTGTTCTCTCTCTCTATCTCTCTCTGTGTCAAATAAATAAATAAAAACTTTAAAAAAAAAAAATAAAGACTCTTAAATGTACTCTGTTACTTGACGATCAAAGACCCTTGCTTGGCACAGGGAATGAAGAGGTCAAGAATGCAGTGCTGCTCCTTTCTTGTGGCAAGAACATGTTTTGTATCAAGCTTGATGGATGATTTAAAAACACTAATGATATCTAGAGTTCTACCTAGAAGGTAGAAAGCCAGGAATAGCATCATTCCCACCCTAAACAGTAAGAAGCCGGACAGCCTACAACACTTTTTTTTTTTTTTTTAAGATTTTATTTCTTTATTTGAGACAGAGAGAATGAGAGACAGCATGAAAGGGAGGAGGGTCAGAGGGAGAAGCAGACTCCCTGCCGAGCAGGGAGCCCGATGTGGGACTCGATCCCGGGACTCCAGGATCATGACCTGAGCCGAAGGCAGTCGCTTAACCAACTGAGCCACCCAGGCGCCCCTACAACACTAACTTTTGCTGAAGCCCCCAGAGCTGAAGACGAAGGGAAACCAAGCAGCCTGAAACCTAGGCAAAGACAGGCCCATTGGAGGAGACAGCAGGCAGCTCTGGCTCACAGGACGGGTGCCAGACAAGCCAGCTGAACCGATTTCAGCTAGGACTTAAAAAATTGCTAAAGCCTAGTGTGGGCTAGCCTGAAATGCAATCTCTAGAGGCCGCCAACACGGGGGTGCACACCCACTAGCAGGCTCTGCTCCACTGACCTCTGCCGGGGTCCCTGGGAATGACTGAGGTCAGGCGTGAACCCAAAAGCATCCGTGGGGGTGTGCGCTGGAGAAGAGAAGGGCCAAGGCTAGTGTGGGAAGGCCACAAAGCCCCACCTGGATTCTTCTCCCTACAGAGAGGGCTAAGCTGCTGGGGCAGAGACAGCAAAGTCTGTTACCCCCAGGGCACAGGGAATACCCTTGTGGCCAGAGGAAGGGAGGCCTCCTATCACAGGGCAAGGAGTAGGAAATGTTCTCCAGCACAAGACCCACCAAAGGCACAAGGCAGAGTGTGGCTGCCATGGGAGGGAGGGCCGGTTGGGTGCACGGATACACAGATAGACAGGGCCTGAACCAGGCCAGAAGAAACCATGAACCAGGTTCATCTGAGGCTGAACCAGGACAGAAGAAACCCCACTGCCCTTGACCAGACCACCACCAAAAAAAAAAGCACTCTCTACATTGGATCTTCAATAAAATTTAAAACTTTTGCTCTTCAAAAGACACCTTTAAATAAGTTAGTCACAGACTGGGGCAAAATATCCAAAACATATATATCAGAAAAAGGTCTTACATCCACAATAAAGAACTCTACACAACTCAATAATAAGCCAGGGCTCCTGGGTGGCTCAGTCGGTTAAGCGTCGACTCTTGATTTCCGCTCAGGTCATGATCTCAGGGTTGTGAAATTGAGCCCCATATCGGGCTCCACACGTGGAGCCTGCTTAAGATTCTTTGTCTCCCTTTCCCTCTGCCCACCCCCACTCTCTCTAAAAAAAAAAAAAAAAAAAAAAAGACAAGCCACCAGAAAATAGGCAAAATTTCTGACCTGACACTTCTTCTCCAAAGAACAGATACAAATATCCAATAAGCAAGTGAAAAGACACTCGATATCTTTACTTATCAGCAAAACAGAAACTGAAACCACATGACAAACCTTTTGAATGGCTAAAATTAAATGACAACATCAAGTGTTGGTGAGGATTTGAAGCAACTGGAGTTCTCACACAGCTGGTGGAATATAAAATGATGCGACCACTTTGGAAATTAATTTGGCATCTTCTTAGAAAATTGACATCTACCCACCACAAGACCCAGCAATCCCACACCTCCAGATACTTTAGCAAGAAAAATAATTTGTACACCAATGTTTTTAGAACCTTTATTCGTGATAACCCCAACCCAGAAATAACCTGAATATTCATCAAACTGGTCAATAGATGAACACATTTTGGTACAGCCACACCATGGACTACTACTGGGCAATAAAAAAAAAAACAACAAAAAACAAGCCACTGAACAGCCAACACTATGAGCAAATCTCAAAATCATCATGCTGAGCAAAAAAAGTAGCTAACAGAGCAACTCCTGCATGATGAGTCCATTTACATAAAATTCTAGAAAATGCACACCAACAGAGACAGGGAGCAGGTCAGTGGTTGCTTGGGGACGGGGGGGGGGTGATGATACCCAGAGTGATGAAGTATTCAGTATCTTTAAGATTTTATTTATTTATTTGAGAGAGAGAGAGAGAGCATGAGTAGAGGGGAGGGGCAGAGGAAGAAGCAGATTCCCCACTAAGCAAGGAGCCTGATGCAGGGCTCAATCCCAGGACCCTGGGATCACGACCCAAGCCAAAGGCAGCCACTCAACTGACTGAGCCACCCAGGTCCCCAGTATTCAGTATGTTCATGAGTATGTACATATGCTAAAATCATAAAATTTTACATTTCAAATATATGCAGTTTATTGAACGTAAGTTATACCTTAATAAAGTAGAAACAAGGCTAAAAGAATTGACTATATGAAAAAGCAAAGTAAGTTTTACATGGCAAAATCCTCCAAGCAAAAAAGCAACTGAAAATAAGGAAAAATATTTGCTAACTCAAATCACTAAAGCTAATTTCCTTAACATCCCACAGATCAATGAGAAACAATTCAACAACAAAAAACTGGGCAAATGATAGTAATAATTCAGATAAAAGGAAGCACAAAAGACTCCTGAATATATGAAAAGATGCTCACTCATGAGAGAAATGGAAATTACAAATATCATTTTTCACTATCATTGAAAAGCTCAAAAACATACATTTGTAAAGGTGTAGGAATACACATAGGCTACCATCTCTGGGATAGTAGTCAAAATTACAAATGCAAATACCCTTTTAACCAAACAATTCCACTACTAGAAGTTTATCCTACAGGTAATTCTCACATGTACAAAATTACACACGAACAAGGTTATTCACTCAAGCATTATTTGTTAATGGCCAAAAGACTGGAAAAACGGCTCAATATCCATGAGTAGAGAGTTTGTTGATACAAGTTATCGTATACCTTACAGAACACTGAGATGCTCTGAAAAAGAATAGGGAAGCAATTTTTACACTGATAAACAGATCTCCAGTTTATAGTAAGTGGAAAAAAGGAAATGTGGAGTACACATGTTGAATACCACCGCATCAAAAGTTACATGTGGGGAGAACGTATATATTTGTGTATCAACTTGTAAATGCATAAAATGTCTCTAGGAGGTTATACAAAAAAGTAAAAATAGCAGCTGCCTAGGGCAGGAAATTGGCTGACTAGGGAAAAAGGTCTAGGAGAGAAACTTTCCATTCCATACACTTTTTTTTTTTTAAGTAGCCTCCATGCCCAGTGTAGAGCCCAACACAGGGCTCGAACTCACAACCCTGAGATCAAGACCTGAGCTAAGATCAAGAGTTGGACGCTTAACTGACTGAGCCACCCAGGCACCCCCAAAGTATATTATTATATTTTATCTAATATAACTATATCTATATAGAGATGTAATCTGTATACCTATTAATATAACTGTATCTAATATATACACCTCCTTGTAAAATCTATTATTTCATGTCCTAGTTAGGAAAAAAAACCAACATTAGAGATTAATAGGAAACCCTGCATAGAACTGAAAGTAAATGAGAAATAAAGGTTGTACACTTTATTTTTTATTTATTTATTTATTTTTTTTTAAAGATTTTATTTATTTATTTGAGACAGAGAGAATGAGAGACAGAGAGCATGAGAGGGAGGAGGGTCAGAGGGAGAAGCAGACTCCCTGCCGAGCAGGGAGCCCGATGCGGGACTCGATCCCGGGACTCCAGGATCATGACCTGAGCCGAAGGCAGTCGCTTAACCAACTGAGCCACCCAGGCGCCCAAAAGGTTGTACACTTTAAACTTACATGTTATATGTCAATTATATTTCAATTTTTAAGATTAATGAGAAATAAAGAAGAGTAAAGAAACATGAATGTCTCATCCTTGGCACCAGTTGGATAGGAGGGTAGGGGAAAATCCCGAGAATATGAACCACAAAGCCACACTACCAGCATGGTCCCCAAACCTTCAGAGAGCTTGAAGTGGTATTGGGCTGGTAGCATCCCCCAGGTGACTGAAGCAAACTTGAATCCTCTCTGGAAAAACCTGACCAGCCAATGGCAACTATGGGGGGCATCCTGATCTTCAGGTGCATCCTGACATCAAAATGTTAAGATATGGGAAAATGTGTGCCTTAGAATTGATAAAATATGGTATTTAAGATTTACACTAGAATATCTAAGCACAAAACTTTCTTATTCTCTTCCAAACACTATGCTCGATTAAACATCCTTGAAATTTCTCATGACACATTTTCTACTTAGTTATTTTATGATACTTTCTGTGACTCTACTATTTTTGTTAAGGCTTAAAGACAAACATCTGACAAGTTTACATGCTATTACAAACATAAGAAAATGGTCACGTATGATGTCTTACCCAAATATAAAAATCCATGAAAACATGATCTCAACTTTTAACCAAAATGAAATAGAGTTTTAAACTACTCCATTTCTGTAATTATAAACTTACTTTATTGCTGCCAACTTTTTGGACAAAGTTCCCTCTGCTGGAATCTTTTAAGAGAAAAAAAAAGAGTATTAAAGAAAATTCATTATTTGAAATACTACTTCAAACTAATTGTATTTAAATTAATTGAATTCTAAATATCTTATTCTGATGTGATATGATTAAAAACATTCAAGGGAGGGCGCCTGGGTGGCTCAGTCGTTAAGCGTCTGCCTTCGGCTCAGGTCATGATCCCAGGGTCCTGGGATCGAGTCCCACATCGGGCTCCCTGCTCGGCAGGAAGCCTGCTTCTCCCTCTCCCATTCCCCCTGCTTGTGTTACTGCTCTCGCTGTCTCTCTCTCTGTCAAATAAATAAATAAAATCTTAAAAAAAAAAAAAAAAAAAATTCAAGGGAAATGAATGAAATGAAAATGAAACTGAGTCCTGTCCTAACGTTGTATTAATGGGATCTGGTGGCGTAGGACAAAATTTTCCAATGCTATAGGACCATATTCAGATTTCACAGGCATTAACTCTCCATCTAGATGGAAGTAAACATAATGTGCCCTCAAACTGTGTCAGATGACGCAAAGGAGTCTCTGGTCATGAGGGGACACTGATGTTGAAGACATGTATGAAAAATATAAGGAAAACTTTTATAAAATAAGCTTGGAAAAAGGCAACATTTCTAAATTAATATTTTATTGTAAATTCTATAGGATTTTAAATATGTTGAATTAAATTGGTAAAAAATGTAAAGACATATTACCCATGTGACATCCATGTCTAAGAGTTGATATCTGCCAGCTGGCAAAAACAACAACAACAACATGGTATCTTTAATCAGGCAAATAAGGGAAAACCCTTTACATTCAAGCTCACTTTATTTTCAGTCATATACAGTATTCCTTTAGTACTACTTAAGAGTGAAGGGGGTAGGGAGGGACAATTTTATGGAGGAGATGGAGACTCAAGTCAGCAACTGTGACTGTCAGCGATGTGCCAATATACTCAGGTACTGAGCAGACAAAGGTGAAAAGATACAGACCCTGCAAGTTCACCGACCAGGACCACCTATGAATGTCAATTTAATTCAGGGCAGTAACTATAAATCTCCTCTGGAAATATTTCTTAGTCATCCGATATGTAGCAAAATTAGGAAATTCTCAGTTTGTCCTGTTCAGACTACTAACATACAGTCAACATGGACAGTTTAACAGTCCAAGACATGAGAAATGGCCCAGTGAATAATCAACCGGTGAATGACAGTTATCGAAACACATTTACTGGGTGCCTTCTAGAGGCCTGCAGACATCTAGATCCTGTTATTGAAGATACAAATGAGTAAGTATAACATAAGGCAATAAGGTACAAGAATAATTTAGAGGGGAAAAATACCACTTGATGGTATAAAGTATCAGGAAAAACTTGAATAAGTGACTTTTTATTAAATTTTTTATTATTTTTTTAAAAGATTTATTTATTTGAGGGAGCGCACACGTACATGCATGCAGAAGTGGGGGCAGGGGGAGCAGAGGGAGAGGGAGAGAGAATCCCAAGTGGACTCCATGCTGAGCCCAACACAGGGCTCAGTCCCACAACCCTGAGATCATGACCTGAGCCGAAATCAAGAATCGGATGTTTAACCGACTGAGCCACCCAGGCACCCCTTGACATTTTTTTTTTTTTTAAGATTTTATTTATTTATTTGACAGAGAGAGAGACAGCGAGAGAGGGAACACAAGCAGGGGGAGTGGGAGAGGGAGAAGCAGGCTTCCCACCGAGCAGGGAGCCCGATGTGGGTTTCGATCCCAGGACCCTGGGATCACGACCTGAGCCGAAGGCAGTCGCTTAACCAACTGAGCCACCCAGGCGCCCTTGCCCCTTGACATTTTAATTGTCTGCAGAAACACAGATAGTACCTTACTAGGCAAAATGAGACTTCAAGGAGAATTCCCAACAAACAAATGAACTGAGCAAAAGGACAGGAGTGAGAAAGCCCAAGTGCATGATCAGCACTGAGGGAAGCTCTGGGGCTGCAGCAGAGTGACATGTGGAGGCACACAGGGCCTCGGGACCAGGCTGTGACGAGTGTCAGGCTCAGAACCAGGACAGATTTCACTCACAGCAAGAAAAATGTAAGGCTTTTAGGTAATTCCATATATGTTTGATGTGCACAATGTGCAGGTACTGGTGACCCAGGGATGAGCAAGACAAACAGGGTATTTGCAATCACGGCTTTCAGTCAGGTGGGGCGCACAAACAATGTAGCAATTACGGAACCGAATCATAAGGACTATGATGAAGCTGGAGAGTGCACAGCAGGGTCAACACACAGACCAGTAATCCAGGGACAGGAAGAATCTGGCCAGGCTCCGAGAGAGAGAGAGAGAGAGAGAGAGAGAGAGAGAGAGAGAGAGAG
>NW_023270380.1:5750470-5942309 GCF_011800145.1 Mirounga leonina
GAGAGAGAGAGAGAGAGAGAGAGAGAGAGAGAGAGAGAGAGAGAGTGTGTGTGTGTGTGTGTGTGTGTGTGTACACACACGTGTGGTGTGGTGTCTATATGTGTAATGATCATGAGTTCCATTAAGAAGAATTTTTAGGGTGCCTGGGTGGCTCAGTCGGTTAAGCGACTGCCTTCAGCTCAGGTCATGATCCTGGAGTCCCAGGATCAAGTCCCACGTCAGGCTCCCTGCTCAGCAGGGAGTCTGCTTCTCCCTCTGACCTTCCCCTTCTCATGTGCTCTCTCTCTCTCTTTCTCGCTCTCTCAAATAAATAAATAAAATCTTTAAAAAAAAAAAAAAAGAAGAATTTTTAGGAAAATTAAGTTGACTGTGGGTGTGCTGAAAAGAGGTAGACTGAATGTAGGAACAGTAACAAACTTCTGCAACTATTCTGGCAAGAGATAATGAGAACTTTGGTGGAACAATGCAGAAAGAAAGGAAGGACTCCTCTTGGGAAAAACCACAGCTAAAACATAGAAAGGGATACAAGCAATAGGCTGGGTGGGTCAAAGAAGAGTCCAAGGCACTGAAGAGGCTTGCAGCCTGGGTGGCACTAACTCATATAGAACATCAGCACACAGCACGGGATGGGGCCGGGGAGAAATGGAGGTGAGCAGAGACTGAAACTGGGGTGCTGAAGATAGCCAAGTGGATGTATCAGGGAACGTTCTGATATGGGGAAATGGGACTCTGAAGGACAGACAAAATATATATGAAAAAAGTGAGTGAGAAACAAATACCATGACAAAAATTATGGCGACCGTGCCAAAACCTTGGGAAATGTCTACTTTTAAGATTTATTTTACAGAACGAGAGCTCACACACAGGGGCCAAGTGTACAGGGGCGGGGAGGCCAGAGGGAGAAGGACAGGGAGTCTTAAGCAGACTCTGTGCTGAGTGAGGAGCCCGACTCAGGGCTGGATCTCATGACCCTGAGATCACGACCTGAGGCGAAACCAAAAGAGTCCTACAATTGACCGATCGCACCACCCAGGTGCCCTGGGAAATGTCTACTTTTAGAGAAGTGAGCAGTTTTGCCCTCTGGGAACATTTGGCAATGAATGGAGAAACTTCCAGTGGTTACAGCCGGGGTGGGGAGGGTGCTACCGGCATCTAGTGGGTAGAGGCCAGAGATGCTGCTAAACAACCTCTAATGCACAGAGCAGCTTCCAACAACAAAGAATTACCTGGCACAAAACATCCACAGTATCAAGGCTGAGAAACCCCATTTTAGAGAATCACATGAGAAAGAACAGTTAGAAACAAAGAATAAACATTTCTTATGTTTTAATATACATTAATTACATTTAAAAAATATGAATGAGAAAAAAAAGAATGATGCTATTTCATACTTCAAGGAGCATGGCTATAACTGGTCTACAGAGTGCTCAGTGGGTGAAATCAGACACCATCTATTTCTATAAAAGTTTAGCATTAAATTGATTTATTTTTTATTTATTTATTTTTAAGATTTCATTTATTTGAGAGAGCGTGCACGCAAACACAAGTACGGGAAGCAGGCAGAGGGAAAGGGAGAAGCAGACTCCCCACTGAGCAGGGAGCCCAATACAGGGCTCCATCCCAGGTCCCCGAGATTATGACCTGAGCCAAAGACAGATGCTTAACCAACTGAGCCACCCAGGCGCCCCTTGATTTTTTTTTTAAACTTCATCTGCTGGGGCGCCTGAGTGGCTCAGTCAGTTAAGCGTCTGACTCTTGATTAGGACTCAGGCCATGACCTCAGGGTCGTGAGATCAAGCCCTGCATCTGGCCCCACGCTCAACAGGAAGTCCTGCTTGGGATTCTCTCTCCCCCTGCCTCTATCCCTCCACACTCATGTGTGCACAAGCCCTCTCTCTGTTAAGAAATTAAAATAAATAAAAACTTTTGACTGCATATGCTCAGAGTGTAAGTACTATTTGCAGTAGTCACACGAACTTCCTGTATCGAATGCCTAGGATTCTAGAAATGCTATTCAACATGTATTAATGTTTTTTTTTTTTCTAAAGACTTTATTTATTTGTCAAAGAGAGAGAACACAAGCAGGGGGAGCAGAAGGGAGAGGGAGAAGCAGGCTCCCTGCTGAGCAAGGAGCCCGATGTGGGACTCGATCCAAAGACCCTGGGATCATGACCTGAGCCAAAGGCAGATGCTTAACTGACTGAGCCACCCAGGCATCCCAACTGCAAACAAAAGTCACACATCCACCCTCCAACGATATCATTTCACTATGTGAACTCATTAAATTATGAACAGAGTCCAAGTGTCAGCACTATATACTAAGAACACCTCTTCTCTTGGGCTAGATTTGAACCTGTTGATTCAAAAGGTTGTGCTTCTCCATCTCACTAATACCAACATGTTAATAAGTCTGACTTAAATGCAATACATTTTAAGATTTGCAATTTCAAGGTGGGGAGAACACATACCAGAGAACGAAATCGTACAGATTCTATTTGTCCATACTCTCTGAAAAATGACTTCAGCTTCTAAAACAAAAAAGTATATATACACTTTAGTTTACTTTCAGAACATCAAATAAGTGTTATAAAAAGGAATTAAGTACAACTGTCTGATAATCTTTACTGCCAGGTTTTAAGAATATTTCAGGAATAGTTGACTATTCAGTTGGAAGACAAAAAAAAATTCTACTGAAATTTATACATATTTATGTTCATATAAACACAACTCAAGTTCTTGTTACTACCCATAAGGTACACAACATTTTTGTCTTTCAATCTTTTATAATCTTTACTACACATAAATTATAAAAGTAAAGGGCAGATTTCGGGTTTAGTGAACCCCACACAATGGAAGAAAGTTAGGATGTATTCTTTCATTTATACAACATTCACTGAACCTCTTACACACTTACCTTCTTGTTACATGTGACAGGCAAATTCCCAACAAACACAGTTCTCTCGTTCTTTAATCTCTCCTCTTCTTGGTTGATTTCAATTTTCTTTCTTTGATTTACAACTGTGTGATCTACATCATCAGGTGCTTTTTTATCTGCTACTTTAATACCAGATTGAGAATTACTCCTTTTTTGTCCCTGTTTTTGATGAATTTCTTCTTCTAAATCAGCACTTGCTAGAGCGTTTTCCCTTTACAAGGCCAAAAAAAAAAAAAAAAAAAGAGCAAAAAGAAGAATTGTAAGAGTCATGGAAGTCAGGTGTAGTATTTGGCAAAGCACAAGGATCAAAAACATTTCCCACCTAGGGCGCCTGGGTGGCTCAGTCAGTTAAGCATCGGACCCTTGATTTCTACTCAGGTCATGATCTCAGGGTCTTAGAGTTGTGAGGCTCTGTGCTGAGCATGGAGCCTGCCTAAGATTCTCCCTCTCCCTCTGCGCACACCCCCACCCCAAGCACACATGATCGCTTAAAAAAAAAAAATTCCCACCTACTTCTGACTTTCCCAAATATAAATGTATGAGTCACAAATATATCTAAATTTATAAAGCAGTATTATCAAAAAGTGACTGGTATCTTTAGAAAACCCAAGATTAGAAAAAATCAAGCTCAATTTTTTGAAAATATGTTAAAACCGCCAGGTAACAGCAGAGCACCAAAGTTCGTTTCAACAAAAGTTTAATTTAAAGCTCTTGGAGATTTAGTTTACACTCTATGAATGCCTAGTTTCATTCTCGGCTCTAGAACTCTAGGGGAACTGCAGCACTCCGAGGGGTTCTATAAAGGTTAATATGGGCTGCAAAATACTTCATAAAAGTAATCTGGCCAATAGGGAAAACCAGATTTCCTATTTATAATAGTTCTATAATAGCTAAAGGACTGCTTGTCAAAAGTACATTCTGAAATAGTGCACACGGATAAGCGAGATCTGAGCATCGCTAACAGAGAACTGGACCAGGATCTTTTTTTTTTTTTTTAATTTATTTGTTTTTAATAATCTCTACACCCAGCATGGGGCTCAAAATCACGACCCCAAGATCAAGAGTCACATGCACTTCCAAACAAGCCAGCCAGGTGCCCCTGGACCAGGATGTTAAGGAGGGGAGAGAAGGGATAGTACCAGTCATGGGTAGTAAATGATACATTCACTCAGTAAATATTTACTGGGTTTCTACTCAGTTCCAGCCTCTGGGGATAGAAAGATGAAGAGACTATTAAAGGCCTTTCAATAGTCTAGCCTCTGAAGAGATAGGCAAAGTTCACAATAAAATGGGAACATGGTGTAGAAAAATAAAAAGAAACACGAAAGGCTTCTCAGAGGAGGAAAGGCAGTGTCTGGCACATAGTGCTCAGTAAATTTTACCATTATTACTCTTCCACTAGACCCGAAGTTCCACTAAGGAGAAGGTTCGTGTCAAGTTTTTTGTCTACTATGGCATATAAAGTGCTGAGCAGGAGGAGTGAAGGGAACCAAGACAGTATGGTGAGGAAGGAACCAGGTCAAGGACCGTGGCTGTTAATGCAAACGAGCTTACATTGGAACCCACGGAGAATAACGAGCCACTGAAGACTTTAGAGACTGACTAAAACAGATCATTTGGGCAGCAGAGCAGAAGATAATTAGGAAGGGGGCAAAGCTGGATAAGGGAGATCAATAAAGAGAGAGTTATAACTGCATGTATGTGAGAGGACAACAGACCAACTAGAGAAAGGGAGGTGTGGAAAGGGAGAGAAAGATTAGAGAGATAATTAAAAGACAGCATCATCAGGACTTGGCAGCTAATTAGATGTGCAGGGAAGAGAGAGTGTAAGATGACTCCCAAGTCACTGGCTTAGGCAACTGGAAAGCTCGTGGTACCACTCGTGCAGAGGAACAGGTTTGATGAAGATACACAGCTCAGTCTGAGGCATTCTGAACTTGAGGTACAGCTGACTCTTGAACATGGGTTTGAACTCCACTTACAAGTGCATTTTTTTTTCCGATAAATACGGTACAGTACTATAAATGTATTTTCTCCTCCTCATAATTTTCTCAATAACATTTTTTCTCTAGTTTACTTTATTGTAAGAATATATACTATATATAACATATAAAATATGTGTTTATCGACTGTTCATGGTACTGGTAAGGCTTCCGGTCAACAATAGGATATCAGTAGTTAAGTTTTGGGGAAGTCAAAGTTATATGTGGATTTTTGACTGTGTGGAGGTCACTGCCCCTAACCATTCCATTGTTCAAAGGTCAACTGTATATAGAAGATACAGGTGCAAATGCCAGCAGGCAAACAGACTCACAGGTCAGGAGATCAGGAGAGAAATTGGAATGATGCAGCCATGGGAATAAACGTGATTGCTCAGAATGAATGGTAGAAAAAAGGCCAGAGAAGGTGACCAAACAGAATCCTGAGGAAATCAACATTTACAGAGCAGTCAGAAGAAAAGGTACCCACAATAACAGAGAAGGAACAAAGAGACAGGAGAGATTGCTATAAAAAAATCTAACAGCTGCAGAAAGAAAAGCAGCCATGTGAAATGCAAGAGAGGACTCACTAGACAAAGGCTTACTGTCTACTAAATATGGCAACTAGGTCAGGATGGCTCCACCGAGCACTGTTTCAGAAGTTTGATCAGATCATAGAAAAACAAACACAACAAGCAAACAGACTACAAGTTCATGGAAGATAAAGCAGATCCAGAAAAGGAAGAGAACATAAGTATCACATTTTTCTGAAAGCTTGACTATGAAGGGAAGGACCAAGGGAATGGTAGATAGCAAACAGGGAAGCACGACTATAGACAGGGTTTGGTTTTGTTGGATTTCTCTTTTTAGGATGAGAATCTTGAGTTTATTTGTACAGTAGACACAGAAAAGACACAGGAAAGAGAAGAAAATGCATATACCTGATGGCACAATCCCGAAGAGGCAGAAGAGGTCTGCGGTATACACAGAACAGGTGACTGAATTAATCTTGGACAAAGAGGAAGACATCTTTCTCTAAGAGAAAGGTAAAGAAATTAAGGATGTGCATTAAATACACTAAGGAGGAGGTTGGAAAAGTGGTGGTTAGTAACTGTTAGCAATTAATAGCTCTCTGACTAAGTAATATCACCTGGGGAGAGAGAAATGAGAAATAAAGGGCTTGAAGAGAGTGGCTTCGCGAACTGAGGAAAGTTACCTGGGAACCTATGATGTTACTTCTATTTGGATCTTGATCAGATAAACTATAAAGAAAACTTTTTTTATAAGCTAACGGCAGAAATCTGATCTCTGACTTAGGAAGTTTAAGAAAACAAAATTCTTCAGGCGCCTGGGTGGCTCAGTCGTTAAGCGTCTGCCTTCGGCTCAGGTCATGATCCCAGGGTCCTGGGATCGAGCCCCACATCGGGCTCCCTCCTCGAGGGGAAGCCTGCTTCTCCCTCTCCCACTCCCGCTGCTTGTGTTCCTGCTCTCACTATCTCGGTCTCTGTCAAATAAAGAAATAAAATCTTAAAAAAAAAAATAAATAAGAAAACAAAATTCTTCTTCGTGCTGCAATATTTACAGATAGATTACAGATCTTAGATTTGCTTCCACTTAGTGAGGGAGCTATGAATGGGGTAAAGATGAAACAAGACTGGCCAAGTATGAATAACTGTTGATGCTGGGTATATGAGGTTCTCCTCATCCTTTTCAAATTTTGAATATATATGAAATTTTCCATAATAAAAATTTTTTGGTAAAAATTAGAACTACGAAATGAGAAAAAAAAAGAATATTGCAGGTCCAAAAATCTTAATTTCTTTACCATCTAATTTAACATCAACTTAAGAGAATTCTGCCAACCTGTTTGCCAACTTTTTGTCTGCATCAGAAAGTTTCTTCTTCGCTTTCGCTTTTTTTGAAGGTTCTTGCAAGAGTGGTCTCTGAATTTGGAATGTACTTTCTTCCTCCTCATCCCGTTTCCTTTTTTTGGTGGTCTCCTTTTAAAAATCGGAAGTTGTGTTTGAGAACTCATCTTTTTCGATAATTTAGCAGTCTTTCTAAATTTGCAAATTTTCTCTCCCACTGGATGTCCAGTAATGAACGGTTACTTAAAATTAATCCTATCTGCCCCACTCTAGAAACCAAGCCCTGCGAGGTAAAAAGCCGTTCTAACGGGCCCTTCGGAATAGAAGCCGGTGACTTACTTTCGGCACACGCAGATACACGGGTTGAGGCTGAGGCTCTAAAGAGCTGAAGAGGGACGCCAGCCGAGCTGTGGTGTCTCTGCAGGGCCGCTTGCCCTGGAACAAGCTGCTGGCGACTTGTCCAACCACATAGTCTCCTGTCAGATTCCCGCGAACGCCGCCGTCTGGGTCGTCTCTAGACACCGACGCCACAAACTCAGCCACGCCACGCCACGCCACGCCCCACCGTTTCGCCCGCCCGAGCTCCCGAACGACCACCTTCGCCCGGGTAGACGTGCCACGCGCCACTCACCTTTCCTCCGCACCTCCCTTTTTCTTCCGTTTGTTCTTCCCTTCCAACGGCATTCTCATTCCCAGGCTTCCTGGACAGCGGCCGGCACGCGCGCTCGCACTTCCGGCTCCCGGCTACTTCCGCTCTCGGGCCACGCCCCTTCCGCTCTGGGCTGCGTGGGAGCCGGAGACTTCCGGCGAGTTGGGGCAGGGTTTCCGGCACCGGGTTGGACCTCGGGAGTGAAGGAAGTCTTCGAGAGTACTCGAGGCCTTAAGTATAAGTAAGAATCAGCCAGACTGGGTGTGGGGAGTCAGTACAAGTGGAGGGAAAACAAGGTCCAAAACCCCTGAATCACTGATGAGGAGGGAGAGAGGCTTATCAAGAAAGGAAGTTATAGGGATGTCGGCTACGTAATATTAAACAATTGGTGAATCGGTGTGAAGCGTACGTGGGTATTCTTTGCATTGCTCTGGCAATTTTTCTGAAATTTGACAGTGGAGGCCTCAGCCCTAACCTGCTCTGCCCTATTCTACCAGATCCTTGGCACTCAAAACTCTTGCTATTTCCTCAGCCTAACTTCCAGACTCGCCCCCTCCAAACCCGCACATTCTGGCTTTTATTCCTTGTTATTCCTTTACCTTTTGTTATTCCTTTACCCAAAATTATCCTCCTCTTTACTCATCTTCACCTGCAAAATCATGCCCATCCTTCAAGGTCCAGCTCTGATATCTCACGAAAATTTCCCAGCTATTTGCAATAGATTTTTTCCTGTTCATCAAACTGCATTAGTGTTAATGTACACTCTATCTAGATGTATAAATGGGTATCTTATTTATCCTATTTCTGTATATTTGTTGTACCTAGTGGATGTCGGTAAATTGATTTTTAGGTAATAAAAGATAAATATTAGATTATAATTAGATAATTGAATTCAGAACTTTGGTATAAAATCGGATTGAATTTTGACTCTGAGAATAGATCTTTCTGAAAGCTGCTTAACAGAAGTCATTGAGAATATAGGTGACCTTTCATAGGCCACATCAGAAAAAAAAAAAAAAAAAAAACAATATTCACCTGCTTGGCCGTGGTTTTGTTTTGAGTGTCTTATTTAGGTTTCCCCTAATTGTGACCTTGCAGTATTTCACAAAAGATGGACAAATCCAATTGTCCCTATTTGCAATTCAAGCATCTCCCTCCATCCTATACAGTCCAATGAAGAAATCCTACATTTTCCTTCAGAATGTCCCAATCCCATTCCCTCCCTACTCTCTCTAGCATTATTCCAAGAATCATTTTCTTATCTGTAACACTGCAACCTCATCACATCTGGCTTTTCCTGACTCTTCCTCTCCATTCTTGCCTACACATTCCACTTCTAGATGAATCTCCCTTGAATGTTACTTCAAGGTTTGCATCTCCTCTGTGTCACCCTCACATCTGTCATCACAATTCCCATATACTCCTTCATCTTCTCCTTTAAACTCTTACGCACTGGTTTTCCCTGACCATCCAGTTTAGCACAGATTTTATTAGGTCTTACGTATATTACTTCTACAACTAAACCATGAAACTATTCCTCCAGGGTATCACATCTAATATACACAAAAGCCATCAAGATGTTAGCCAGAAATCCCTAAAGAGTAGGTTAAAATTAAAAGAAAGGTGGAGAAATGGACTCAAAGAATGAAAGGCAGCACACATTTCTAGAGGAAAATAGGATTAAAGAAGCTGTGGTTGGAGAGTTAAAAAATGATCCCCACTGCTGTTCAGAACTGGT
This sequence comes from Mirounga leonina, assembly GCF_011800145.1. Taxonomy (NCBI): domain Eukaryota; kingdom Metazoa; phylum Chordata; class Mammalia; order Carnivora; family Phocidae; genus Mirounga; species Mirounga leonina. The sequence goes on from NW_023270380.1 coordinate 5,759,640, forward strand.
TTTTAAGTGTTTGGAGATCACTTAACCCCTTTGAAGAGTTTAAAATATAAAGACTCTTTTCAGAGGAAAGTACAGATAAGGGGCGCCTGGGTGTCCCAGTCCATTAAGTGTCCAACTCTTGATTTCAGCTCAGGTCTTGATTTCAGGGTCGTAAGCTCAAGCCCTACATTGGGCTCCACACTGGGCATAGAGCCTACTTAAAAAAAAAAGAAAAAATACACACACACACAAAATGTTAGTGGTCTTGTGTATGCTGCTTCAGCTTCCCCAGTTTCCCCAGGTTAGGAAAATTAACAAGACCTCACTCTCAGGTTATTTCAGTAGGAAAAAAAAGTTTTGGAGAACACTACAAAAAACATATCCTCTTAATTTTACCAGACACTGTAACTAGGTTGATAAAACATAGTTCGGGTTACCAGATGAAAACTTAAGTCAAATTCTGGTAATACCATGAAATTCTCAAACTCTCCAGAGGAGCTGGAAGAAGGGAGAATGGGCAGGAAGGCAGAGAGGCTCAAGAGTGTAAACCTTGACTACAACAAAGTTTGGAATCATTCTCTGCTAGAGCCCTGTTTCTGTAACATAAAAAGTCGGTTGTATCAGTAGTTCCTTGAGAAACAAGGTTTCATGATCAGGCAAGATTGAAAACAGTAGGGGTAAGGAAGTTTAGCCAGGTATCTCTTCACAGGCCTCCTCAGTTTTTAATATGCTAACAATGGAATCTCTGCGGAAAAAAAGTGCTATATATGGCATATATATTTGACAACTCCCAAAGCATTTCCAGGAACGAGTATTCTAGAACTTCATTTTGGGAAGCACTGTTCTACAGATTTTAAAACTCATCCCTTAGAAGTTAAATAAATTTCTGTAAAAATAAAGGGTCATCCCAAAGGTGCTTTAAAACTATACATTTGAGCTTTTTAGGCCTTAAAAATTACTGTTTTAAGAAAGGATTGTCTCTTGGTGGAAAGTTCATTAAGTGGGGCAAAAAACCTAATTACCGATTTTTTTAAATGGGGAGAAAAGCAGTGGTTCTCAACTCAGATGCATATTAAAGTCACTGGAGACCATTAAAACAAGATCGACATCCAAGTTTCATCCTAGACCAATTAAGTACGACTTTTTGGGGGGCAAAAGCTGCCCCACCGCTAGCACCACCACCATGGGCACAGTACAAGTATTGACTATTGTTTTAACAATGCCCAGATGATTCCAATGAGTAGTGGGGCAGAGTACACTGAAAGTAAAAGTGCAATGAAATTACAAGACAGGAAAAAATTAAAAAAGCTGCTGGTAATGGTTCCACATGTTAAAGAAAATATTTTTTTTTCTTTAGCCAAACCTCCAAGTCATAAATATTCACGTTCAGACTCAAGCAAAATAGTCTATAGTGTACATACAAAGATAAAAAATACCTACTAAATCCTGTGTCTGATTAATGGACTTTTTAATTTTTATAGGTATAATATTTCCCTTCTTTGGTATGTCAATTAAACCCCTTCTGATAATACAGGCTGGAGATGTATGTTTCAGTCAGTCATCATATACAGAAATGAACTAAAATTACTTAATCTTTTAGAAACAAAATCAAGGATTCACAAACTATGGCATTTTATTTCAGAGCCTTTGCTTATATTTGTACAATATATTACATAATTCTTCATTGTTTGCAGATCCTAATATATACTTTATAGCTTTTATTCTATAAGCTTTTTCTTCAACGTTTTGCTGTCAACAAATCTTTACAGTCCTGTACAAATTTGAATAACTTGAAACCATTTTCAACAAAATTAGTTACTGTAAGCACACACTACAAGACTGAAAATGCTTTTCTTAGAAAAGTTGAATGTAAAGGATTCTGACACGTTAGCATCTACAACAAAACGCTTCGAAATTCTCACATGTCGTATTGCCAGAAAACAAAACATGCCAGCCCCATCCAAAAAAAGTACACAGAACTACAATTAAAACGGTAAAACAGTCTGTACAGTAAAGTACTGTGTATTAACAGTGCCAGGTATTAAATAGCTTGAATGAACACATCGCAATATACAAATGTCTTACAAAGGTGTAGAATTAAATACAAGTGCCAAACAGAACAGAGATTGGAATCATACAACATAAAGTCAATACAAGTGAAAACAATTTTGCGTTCATTTTGGATTTTATACAAGGCATTTAATTTTTATAGGCCTACCACCCCGATTAGCTATTTATACTTAAAATAACAACCATCCTTTTGAGACAGTTCATATCAACAACCTTGAACCATACTAATACAGTTTACTTGTTCCTGAAATCCTCTTGTTGTAGCTCATAATAAAATAAGCAATACAAATGAATTATCTGTATTTAAGGAAAAAGAAACATTTACAAGAAAACACAAAAATATAACTGTTATAATTCATTATGAATAAATATACACTTTGAACTGGCTAAGTACAATCTTTATACATTGTTTAAGATTTAATACAGTTTATTAGCCATTTTCTTTTTTCACACAATGTATTATATCAAAATTAAAAAAAAATACTGATTTATAGAAAAATGGCAAAGTACAGTAGTTCCATTCCAATTTGAAGGGGCATGAAAAGCCACTGCAAGACCTTTTAGCCTAATTCAAACCTGTAAACATATTCAGTCTTTTTTAAAGAGAATCTTTAATATTTGGTTACCAGGATTGATGTCTAATATCCTGTTAACTGCAGGTTTTGAATTTATTACATGTGCTTGACTTATACAATTAAAGCCACCCTAAGGTGACTTGCTTTAAAAAACAATTAGCTCGTACAAATGAAAATAGGTTCATATTTTTTCATAAATAAATGGAAAAATATCAAATGTTCCAGCTTTAACAAAATACAAGGGAATACATATACAGTAAGTTATCTTAACATGTTCTGGCCCACCGAATTAACTATGCTTACTGTATTGTCTCTACAGGCAGTGAAAAGCCTCCATTTGCCACAGTGGAAGGCCTTCAAGTTACCAGACACACAATTCCCAGACAAGTTGGAAACAATTATTGCTTGAGGAAAAGCAGTTCATTGTACTTTTTCTTCATAAAAAAAGTGCACTTAAGTGCCAAGTCAGCTTGTCAAGAAACAATTTTTAAATATAAAATAGTGCTTGTCTGATTTTTTTTTTGTGCCACTGTGCAGTATAAAAAAAGACGTGGCCCTCAACAGCCATTAAGTGCAAAGTGCTTTAGCAAGTCCTGCTGTCACCTGCACTCAACTGACATTCCATTTTGTGATGCGCTGGACATTGACGGTTCAGCTAAAGTTAACATAACAGCAGCTGTTATGGAACTGGATGAAGGGGAAGAAGAGGATGAGGATGTAGCAGCACCTGAAGAAAGGGAAGACCAAACCAAAGGCTTAATAAACGTATATACAACAATAGAAAGAAAGAAAACAGCAGTCCTCTCAACTAAAATTCTGTTGTCTAAAATCATTTAGCTGACAACAAGAGTGGTCTGTATGTCACAATACCATAATGTAAAGAGAGGAAAAACTAGTGTATCTCAAGTAGCTAGACCATGCCAAACTACAGAGTTAATGAAAAAGGACAGATCAGGGAATGCTGCTCCTGCATGGATCAATTAGGAAGAAAAAAAAATCATGGGCCCAGTCTATTAAGACATGGAAATAAAACTGAGAATCGACTTTCTGTAACAACAGAAACAAATGTCAAAAAGAGCTTTGAATCCAATAGGAAAAATCTGTAATCCACCCAGAACCGCTTCCCTCCTAATTCCTGCATCTTCCTGTGTTGGGAGTTTCTTAGGAATTTAAATGGTGATGAGAATGGAGGGCTAACTGATCTGCATTTTCCTGCATTTCATTTACAAAGCAAATGACACATTTCTTATTTTCCTCAGGGAAATTCTCTCCTTGCTATCAATCAGTATTTGGAAAAAAAAAAAAAAGTTTTAAGGAATACATGCACAAGGTAAAAGAAATTCCTTCTTTACAGGAATATAAGGTGGAAAAGCAAATCTTCTGATCAAAAACCCTCCTAAGTCCCCCAAATAACGCTTCCCCATTGTTACCAGTTGCTTCATAGTCTTTAAAACTCTAGAATAGGGGCTGGCAAATTACTGCCCCCAGGCCAAATCTGGCACACCTGCTTCTGTTAAGAAAAATTTATCGGAACACAGCCATGCCCACGTACTTACATCTTGCCTATGGTAGATTTCACACCTACAATGGCAGGGTCAAGTTGTTCTAAAGAGACCACTTGGCCAACAAAGCCCAAAATATTTATCATCTGCCTCTACAGAACATGTTTCCAACCCCTGTTCTGGAGGAATGTTATCTCCAAAGCTAGAGATACGATATGCATATTTAACATGTGTAGCTACAACTCTACTTTAAAAAAACAAGTGGAAGCATCACAGTATAGTGTTTGACTCTTGATTTTTTTTTTTAACAGTTAACTATCTTATGAGACTGTTCCATAGCCATACATATACAAATACCTCTTTTCCTTTTCTATTTTCTTTTAAGATTTTATTTATTTGAGAGACAGAGAGAGAGAAAGAGAAAGAGAGAAACAATCGGTGGGGAGGGGCAGAGGAGGGGAGAGAGAGAGAGAGAGAGAGAGAAGCAGACTCCCTGCTGAGCAGGAAGCCAGATGTGGGGCTGGATCCCAGGACCTAGAGATCATGATCTGAGCTGAAGGCAGGCGCTTAACGACTGAGCCACCCAGGCGCCCTTAAATAAAATTTTAAATGTCTACTTTTTCTTCAGTGTAATGTATCACAATTTAAATAATTTCTATCTGTTATTATAAATATTACAACAAACTTCTTTATGGTTACTATTTTTCCTTGAGACCTATTTTAGAACTCGAATTAGCTAGTTCTCCAAATATATAGTCAAACTGTTTTCCAAAATAATTGTGCCAATGCTTCCAGCAATGTATATGAATTTCACTCTATTTTCCTAGCACTGGTTTCAGTTATACATTTTGGGAGGGGGGGCTAGGAACAGTATCATATTTGGCTTTTCTTTGACAACTAGGATAGTCATTTTCCTACTGATATTTTTTTTAAATTTATTTGAGAAAGAGCAAGAGAGAGAGAGCACGAGCGTGGGGATGGGAGGGCATAGGGAGAGGGAGAAGCAGGCTCTCCACTGGGCAGGGAGCCCGACGTGGGGTTAGATCTCAGGACCCTGGAATCATAAGCTGAGCTGAAGGCAGACACTTAACTGACTGAGCCACCCAGGTGCCCCTTCCTACTGATACTTCAATAGTATTTAGGAACTGACTTTTAATGCTAACTCCCCAGAGAAAGCATCCACTTATCAGAATCACTTGCTATAGAGAATCTGTGGTGACCACATATACGAAACACTGTTTTACAGGAGCAGTTTCTGGATAGACCTCTTACTACATAAAAAACACTCTAAAAAGGCTTGGATGACTTTAAGAGTAAGGAGCTCTTTAAATAGTATGCTTATTATAATTGATTTTTAATTATTTTTAGATGGTTATATATCAAATAGAACCCTGATGATCCCCCTCCTTTGACAGAATGTTTCTGTATATACTTTCTATATATTAACATTTAATTTCTTTTCAAATTACTCCATAACCCAGACTTTCAGCCAGTGCATAAATTAAAAAGCCTAGACAAAAGGTGGAGAGAGTTATAGGACTTATCACAACAGCAAGAGAGGGAAGGAAGAACATTCCTCTGAAGAAAAAGAAAATGAAAATCAACGTGCTTCTGAGAATGGGAGCAGTGTCAAAAGAGGAGGGTTGGGGAGGCAAAATCATAATGACACTGTCGGGGCACCTGGGTGGCTCAGTTGGTTAAGCGACTGCCTTCGGCTCAGGTCATGATCCTGGAGTTCCGGGATCGAGTCCCGCATCGGGCTCCCTGCTCGGCAGGGGGTCTGCTTCTCCCTCTGACCCTCCCCCCTCTCGTGCTCTCTGTCTCTCATTCTCTCTCTCAAATAAATAAATAAAATCTTAAAAAAAAAAGAAATGACACTGTTCCCTCCCCCCACCCCTAATGTCCGCTTTCTGCATTCACTACAAAACTATAAAACCTGAGATTTTCCTAGGGTTCCCTTTCTCCTAGGGTCACCTTCTCTACCTCCTCTGCTTCCCTACCCCTTCCTCCACTTAATCAGCTTTAATCCAGCTTCTCCATCTCCACAGCTCACGTAAATGCTCTTGAAAAGGTCACTTTCATTCTGTTTAAAACTTTCAAATAGCTGTCCATCTCACTTAGAATAAAATCTGAACCCTTCATCCTTCCCTACAAGGCCCCACATGATTTGGCTTCTGCTTACCTAACTTCCGTCTCTATGCTTCTGCTTACCTAACTTCCGTCTCTATCACTTTCACCACAGTGGTTTTCTTTCTGCTCCTGAAAGGCACCAAGTGTATCTCCCCTCCTTGGAGCAGCTGTTCTCAATCTGGGGAGATTTTGCCCCCTAGAGGATATTTGAAAAACGTCTGGAGACATTTTTGGTTGTCCTGAGGTTGGGGGTGGGGGGGGCGGCATCCAGGGGTTGGGAGGCCAGGGATGAAGGATGCTGCTAACCCATTCTACAGTGCACAGAACAGCCCCCCACAGCAAAGAATTATCTGGCCTAAAATGTCAATAGTTCCAAGTTTAAGAAACTCTATCTTAGGGAATACGTGCTGTTCTCTATGCCCAGGACTCTTATGGACTGAATTGTGTCTCTCTAAATTTCTCTGTTGGAGCCCTAACTTCCATTGTGACAGTATTTGGAGATAAGCAATATATTTCCTGTTGTTTAAGACTCCAGTCTGGGGGGGCATCTGGGTGGCTCAGTTGGTTAAGCGACTGCCTTCGGCTCAGGTCGTGATCCTGGAGTCCCGGGATCGAGTCCCGCATCGGGCTCCCTGCTCGGCAGGGAGTCTGCTTCTCCCTCTGACCCTCCTCCCTCTCAGGCTCTCTGTCTCAAATAAATAAATAAAATCTTTAAAAAAAAAAAAAAGACTCCAGTCTGGGATACTTTGTTAATGGCAGCCCTGGCAGACTAAGAGAACTCTTTTCCCTCAGATTTAACTTCCTCTGGTCATTCAGGTCTCAATGAAAATGTCTTGACCACTGGTAATCTAACACAGCCCATCCAATCCCTGCCTTAACATCATTCTCTTCACAGTGCTCTTCACGATCCAAAACCTCATTTTTTTTTTTTTAAGGCAGATTGTAAACTCCACGAAAGTGAACATTGTGATTTGAGATAATTGTTTTTCTTTAAACTTTTTCCATTTTATAGATGAGGAAAATAAGGCAGAGCAATTAAAGAACTTGCCCGAAGATACATAGACATAAACTCACATGAGTCTAAATGCAGTCATAAACTGCTTTTTAAGTAAGATCAATACTTACTTTCTCTCTCTTTCTTCTTTAAACGCTTTCTCCTCCGATCAATGGAAGCTACTTCAGATTTTAATGACAGATAATGTTTTCTGATTTCCTGAAGTTTTTCTTGAAGAATTGTGATACGTTCAGCACTTGTCATATTTTCCAGGTCCGCTGTGAATTTAAAACTTTCATCAATATGTATTTTTGAACAAAACTGTAGTACATAAAAGAAAGCATATAGTAGGGTTGTAGAAAAAGTTCAAATAAACTAAAAATAAGGCTTGTGGGTATTTGTTTCCCTGAGATTTTTTTTTTCCTAGCCTAGAACATAAAAAGCTATGCCTATATAGGAGCGCCTGGCTGGCTTAGTCAGTTGAGCAAGCTACTCTTGATCTCGGGTAGTGGTTTCAAGCCCCACATTGGGTGTACAGATTACTTAAAAATCTTAAAAAAAAGGAAAGCAAGCAAGCAAAGCAAAGCAAAGCTATGCCTATATATGACTGGTATATAATACACGTATGGTATCCGTTGAATGAATGAATGTGCAGAATTAAAAACCTTAAGACCTAAACACGTATGCTAAAAACTCAACATTCATATACAGTATCACTAAAAATCATACTTAGAAATAAGACTAGAAAGACACCAAAATGTAAAAATCATAATATAGTTTTGAATGTCGGGGCTGTGGATAAATTTTTCTCTTTTGTCCTCTTTTTAGATTTTTATGAGTACGTATAACATTTTTTTTATGTATAACTTTTAAATTGTAGGAAAATTTTAGCTAAATCTAAAAAGCAGTTTTCAATTTCCTAAGAATATCTCCATATGTGAGAAACTCTGGGGTAATCTTTTTCAAAAAGTCTTTATTATGGAGACTTCTCATATAAACAAAAGTACACAGAATAATAATGCAGTCCCACATACCATCATCCAGCTTCAGTGATTAGCAATTCATGGCAAATCTTGTCTCAAATGTCTAACATCCTGTCATAAATATCTAGTTAATGTTGGTATTTGCCTGAATTGCCTTGAAATTTTTCTTTTAGGAACTTGTTCATTCAAATCAAGATCCAACTAAGCTCTCTACACTGCAGTTGGTTACGATGTGTCAAGTTTGGTTACAGCCTCTTTTTCAGGGTTATTAGCCTCAAGAGTTACCAGGCTGAAGTTTCTTCCTCTTAACTGTCAGTTTACTAAATGTCACTTACACATCTGAAAACTCCATTTGTAAACTTTGGGTAATCGATTACTGGGTTCCTTGAGATCAGGATCCTTATCTCCATTCTTTCCACATTTTCCTGGGGACTGTGTCCTTGCAGGAGATTTGGTACTGTGAGATTTCATTCCAGTGGAAACTGATTTGACTGGCTGAGTCTTAGTTACACTTTCCCCAGCAGAAAGTTCTTCACTATCACTACTGTTTGCTGAAAGAAAAATAAAAAGAAAAGCATTAGTAAACAGAAAAGTAACAAAAAATTTGTCACCGATTTTAGTAAACAATTTAAAATTAACCACATGAATTCATTACTAAAGTAAATACCTTGCTTTATAGACCCTGCCTAAAGACCTGGAAAGTCATCATGTACAGATACAGCAGCATCTCAGTCAAGGGAAACAAAAACAAAACCAAAAAATTCTTACCTGAATTGCCAATAATATTTAAAAAAAAAAAAACATTCAAACTAATCTTCCATTATACCTGGTAGACTGTCAAATGTATCATAATTACATATTTGAATGGCTCTTTATTCTGTTACTATTATACAGCATTTTTTTTAAATGACTCATTATAAGAACTTAAATTTAATATTTTAGGTTGTATACAGATCATGTTCACGTAACACTTTCCCTACTCCTCTGGCCACAAGCAAACAATGATAGATAATCATGAAATTCAATAAAAAATACTTTGGGTTCCCAAACTCTAAACTTCGATGTGTACAATGATTTTCTCCTCAAGTAACTCCTACATCGTAGCTTGTTGACTAAAATAAACCATCAGTTCAACTCTGGTAAATATATTCGGCATGAAGATTTCACAAATCTATGTAAGAACTACGTACATCTGCCTCTGCTGAGTAAAGCCTCAGTCCTTCAATAAAAAGGCTTAACCTTGCCAGTTTACCATGTGAATAGGTGATGGGATTGATATTTCCATGAATTACCGCTTTCTGGATACAAAGTATTATCTGAGATTCCATGAGTTGGTTCCACTTTACTAAATTATTCTCAGAAAATGGTTTCCTCATCTGATTTACCAAGCCTTTAGCCCAATCATTAAAATGGGAGAATACAATTAACTATAACTGCTACAGAACAGTTATAGAATACAATCAAATTTAACTGCTGTACCTCGAAATTGTAGGAATACATTAACTGACTTGTTGAAGATGAGCCCTCTTAGGAAATGTCATTTAAATGGTAAAGTCTTGTAGACAAAAGTATCACTGTGTAGTAACACTTTCAATATCCTATCGGTTATTCCAAGTAATTGGTGATCAATTTGGCATGTATTTATTCTTTATTTAACAAGAGCTACCCCCCAAAAAAGCACAGTTAGGCTCTCAAAGCCTGAAAAGTATTTAGATAGAAAAGGTACAGAGCAACTCCTCCCACTGTGGTGTTTGGAGAATGGAGAAACTCCTTTCCACACATCTTAAACGAATCCCCTCCCAATCCCACCACTGCTGCTCTGGAACCCCTGGCAACTCCTAGCTAAGCCACCCAAGGCTTGGCCCCACTCTGATGCAGTGGTCTGCCTCAGCCTGGCTTTCATGGCCTTGCTGAGCACAGCCGCCCGGGGCCCCGAGGGACGCCATATTCACCGCCTGGAAGTCATATGGGCTCAGCAGAACCTCGGGGAGCTGGCCGCATAACCCTTTTCTGCACTGAAGTGCAGCCAAGCCGGCCGATAGCAAAGGTCAGGCAGTGGAGGTGGCAGGAGTCTCCTGGAAGAGCAGCAGGAGGTCAGTGTGGGGCACCTGAAAAAAAATTCTTTACATATTTTCTGCTTCTTACTTTGTCTACAAAAGAGAGATAAAATGTGCAGCTCTCAGGAGAAATACAGTATATAAATTCCTGTTGGTCAACAAACAGCCATTACTAAAGTTAAATCTTTAGTATTGTATATAGCTGCTCTTGGGACACATAGTTTGGGGTACCAAAGATAAAAGTAATAGACGGGAGCTGTCGGAATTACAGCTCTAAAGCTATCTTGATTCTTCTCTTCCAGTCTGATTTTGCCTTGAAGAGTTACAAAGCAATCAATTTCATTGTAATAAAAATAATATATAATTGAAGCATTTTCAATTATATATGGCACATATAAATGACAAGTGGAAAGAACTATGGGACATAAAACTAACAAAGATGTTGAGCTTATATTATACTGGCTATTAATCTAAAAAGGATTACCTGATCATTCATCAGCAATCAATACCACTGCTGAATATCAACACCAAACTGCTTAATCCTAGAATTTACCTAGGATCAGAAGACTTCTGTGTGACTTTTTTGAGGGCAGAGACAAAATCAAAATATTTAACTATCCCATATCCTGAATACCCTTTTCTTAATGGGGGGAAAAAAAAATATCCGCCATTATTTTTATATTTAAATAATGAGAGGTTTCACACTTACTGCCTTTTCCCTTTTTTTTGTTGTTTACCACTGTTGCTTTATGGCTTCGCTTCTGCTTTTTTGATGAACTTCCTCCTCCCTGAGATTCCTTCCCTCTTTTCTGACCTGTACAGACTACGATGGGAAAGAAATTATTAAGTAACACAAAATAAAATCAAACTTTCCTAGGTATAAATTAATTCCACATTTTAGAAGCATAGAACAATTCCGAAACCATGCATGTTCTTTATGAGATTTATAAATTATCGTAGAAATTACTGTAATTTTTAGAATAAATTATCATTAATGCACTGAATTACTGCACGTAATAAAAGTTAGAGTTTTAAAAAAGCAAAGTATGCACATCCTTCTTAGAAAAATCAGATATAAACTAAAAATAGTTCTCAACTTAGTACTGGGAGTTTATGAGTCTAGTAATTCAAAAACAGGTAAATGCTGAAAATAAAAACTGAAATTTGTTAAAATTCAATAAAACCAAAATAAATATTAAGATTTAATTACAGGTAAAAATATTGATATAATGTTATCAATATAATTTTAAAATGGTATCATATTAACGGGATAAATTTTAGTAGTAATTCACACTTAGTTATTTTATCAATTTATTTATTCCAACAATGACTTCACTGCCAAGGCACTGGTTAATGCATACACCATTTACAAATCCAGCATAGTAATTCTAAGAAACTTTTCATCTTCTTGGTAGGAAATTATCCCGAAACATCATAAATGTCTCCCTTTTCTTCAAAGACTAGCCTATGTCCTACATCTTCACTAAGACCTTCCTTGATGCCCATGACTTGACCACTACTTCAAACGGTAGTTTCAGTACATTTTTCTATACTATTAACTTGGTCCTCAGCATCTGCTGTGTTTCTGTGTATTTCTAAATTATATGTGTCATCTACCAGACTTCTTCAGACATTAAGAAAGTCTCATCTCTATTCAGTACAATGTCAGATACTATAATGACATGATATAAATATGATAAAAAAAATTGTCATGTTTCCACTAAGAAATATTTCTTAGTCCTGTTACCAATGGTAAAATCAGTCTTGAGCACAGAAGACATGGCTTCCTTGGTCAAAAATGGAATAGGCTATTAACTATTTTGTTTGCAACTTCCTAGACAGTTTTTTAATTACACCTTACTGATCACTTTTCCTAATGCCATTTTAAAATAACAACTTAAATGAAACATAAAGAAGGTGATTAAGATAAGGACTATATTGAAGCACAGAGTCTTAAAAATTGCCAGATTTCTCCCTAAAAGAGTATTAATTCTGAAGCTCTCAGCTGCAAGAAATAAAAAGCTTAATGTAAGCTAATTGGAGAGAAATCCTAAATCTAAATTGTAAAATTTACATTTTTACTTTTGATATAATGTGAATTTTAAGAAATAAAGTTCTTTTTTTTTTTTTTAAAGATTTTATTTATTTATTTGAGAGAGAATGAGAGAGAGCACATGAGAGGGGGGAGGGTCAGAGGGAGAAGCAGACTCCCTGCCGAGCAGGGAGCCCGATGTGGGACTCGATCCCGGGACTCCAGGATCATGACCTGAGCCAAAGGCAGTCGCTCAACCAACTGAGCCACCCAGGCGCCCCAAGAAATAAAGTTCTTAAAATGAGGCCATATGAAATGAGTGCTTAAGAATTTATTTCTAAAGAGAGATCAATTCTAAAAAACTATTGATAAAGCAGATGGCCTCTGTTATCCTAAATTTGGGAGTACTTCTCAAGTTGAAAACTTTTTAACCTGGTCAAGATTAAGATTCTAAAGGGCAGTGCTAACTTAGTCTATCAGAAGACAAGCTCTTGCATCTTTTCTCCATGGCACACATACTATAGCTGTATGAATGTAAAAACGCAATGAAGATCCCAATTGAATCGCAACTGTATTTTTCACTTAATATTTGTTTTTTAAAAAGAAATGTTTTAAGTCAAGATTTGTGTGACAATATTACATCAATTATATCTCAGTAAAGCTGAAAAAAGAAAAAAAGGAGAAACTATTTGTATGAGAAAACTTGGAATTAATTCATTTGAACTCTATCACATCTCCTTCAGTTCAGCTAAAAACATCAGGCTAGCATAATAAAAACTGTATGTTATATAAAACACATATCGTATCTTTATAATGGAAAAGTATGTTTCAAAGCCAAGTGTCAGCGTATATTATATTCATTTGAGGACACCTGAATGAAATGGTTTATAAGAAAAATGATGACAGAAGTATAGCTATGGCAAAGCCAAAAGGCACTAATACTTTTGGGAAGTACTAATTTGAATTTCCACTTTAAACAACTGCACGGAAAATCAAAAAAGTATTACTGTAGGTCATTAACATACACATTGGTCCTTCAATTTGGAAGCTATGCATCTAAGAAAGCATCAAATTCCTTTACAAACTCACACAAGTTAGTCAGGCTTGCAAATCAGTTTGACACGGTTGTCTGAGGAAAGCAGTGCCTGGACAGTTGGTTGCTCCAAACCCCTACATACAGTATTTGGTTAAGGGTGGAGGGGTCTGTCAATAAATCAAAATGTTTGTGAGAAACTGCACATTACAATCGCAAAAACAACGTTACAGAGATATATTCAAGCTGCTCATGCCATACAGTCAACCAGTGTATAATGAATTTTCAAAAAGGTTTGGGTTTGGGCCTGGGTGCATTTCTAGCCTGTGTTCTGCTCCACTGTGAAATATAACAGACAGCTCAAGCAAAGGACATTAAGTCCTCATCAAGCTGTTCAATTCATTCACTGTGCATTGCTTAAATTACCCTTCAATTTTCCACCTTTACCATGTTCACACAAGTACTTCACTTAGACACCTCACGTTCTACCGAGAGACACCGTGAAGCCCTTGGAAAGGCAAGAAGGGCAGCGTGTGCTTGCTCCTCACCTTTGTCAGGCTGTTCCGGCTCTGGCTGATGACTACTGCTGGAGCTCACGCTTGCGTCAAAGCCGGCCGGTGAGCTGTTCCCTTCGGACTGGAGGTCTTGGAGCTCCCCCGCGACACTATCCACCTCAATTGTGCTATCCGTTTCGCTCTTGATACTTCGAACCTCCTCTTGGTTCGGAGCCAGCGGTTCTGATACCGTCACAGAGGACTGCTGCCGACCGGCTTCTGTTACAGTGACTGAGGAAGGCGATTCAGGTGTAGTAGGAGGGGTATTGAGCACAGAATTGCTGCCACTACTCGGAAATTCTGCTTTTTTGTCACTGACCTCCACGGGCTTTTCCTCAGCAGGTTTACTATCAACACCGGCTGGAGGCGGTGTTTCGAGCTCGGCACTGGGGGAGCAGCTCTCCTCCTCGGCCACAGTCTGCAGGGACCCCTCCGCCGGCCCCTCTTCTGGGGCAGGATGGGGCGGGGAGGCTGCCGCCTCCGTGTCAGAGTCAGAAAAAAGCTCCTTCAGTGTTTTTTTAGGCCATTGTCCCTGAATGCTTGACCAGACGTCTTTTCGATCTTTAGCTCTGCTGTTCTGAAGTCTTTCGTCAGAGTTATTTAAAAGTTTTATCCTTTTTTCTGCCACCTCTGAAAATCCTGAATAGAAACCAGTTGTCCGTAGAGATTTTCTCTTTTCCTCCAAACCGTTATATTTCTTAGTTGGTGTCATCTTTGTTTTTGATTTTTCTTCTTCCTCTTCATCTGAAGAGCTGTTGCTACTGTTCTCTATGCAAAGTGATTCTTTGTTCTTGGGCTTATCTTCCTTTTTGCCAGGTGATCCGGTTTTTAAACACTCCTCTGTATTGCAATACCTTCTTTTACCACGTTTTACTTGTGGCTTTGAAGACTTCTCTGTGGTGTCCTTCTTAACATCCTTTCTCTTTTTTGTGATTTCATCTTCTTCTTCATAATCAGTATCTTCAGATAATCCTTCCATATCTTTTCTTAATCTTTCTGGAGATTTTGACACTGGTTTGGATATTGCCAAATCTGCATGGACTTTGTTTTCTTCTAGCAAAGACGAACTGTTCTGTTCCTCTTTTGCAAGAAGATCATTTCTGGTGTGGGTCAAATGATCAATCTTAGAGTCTTCTTTGCCATTGTTATCTATGTCTTGAGCACCGGTCTCATCCTCCTGCTCACTGTCTTCAGCAGAACTTTCAGAAGCTAGAAAATAAGATGAAAAACTGATGAGTATGATAACAACACTAGCAATGTCTTCCCTGTGCAAGGCAGTTTATATATTAGCCCCTGTGTTTATAGCCCTCTTGGGTTGCTACGTTTTATCCCCATTTTGCGGGTGAGCAAATGGAGCTTTGGAGAGGGAAGATACACAAAGATGGTAATGTTTTATACTGGGACAATGGCTGTACTAACACTACTGTATACTTTTGCCAAAACACATCAAACTGTAAGCATGAAAGTTGTGAATTTTATTGTTTGTAAATTATACCTCAATAAAGCTGATTATAAAAAAAAAAGTTCTCAAATTTATGAGTGGAATATAACAGTGCAGTCAGGACGCAGTCCCAGGTCCAGGTGATTCTTACTTTAAAGTATGTATTCCTATGAAATTGTAGGCTTCATTTTCAGCGTAGCAATGATTATTCAAAGATTTGTGAACAATGAATTTCCACGATGTTTAAAGAAAGACACAACTAACAAGTAACTGATATCTTATATAAAAATACTTACAGAATTTATTTCTTAAAAATTCATTTTAGTAAATGAATTCAATTAAGTGTAAAAAATAATTGCCAGGAGGCCTGGGTGGCTCAGTCAGTTGAGTGTCCGACTCTTGGTTTCGGTTCGGGTCATGATTTCATGGGTCCTGAGATGGAGCCCCGTGTTGTCGGGCTCTGCACTCAGCAGGGAGTCTGCTGGAGACTATCTCTGTCCCCCTCCCTTTACCCCTCCCCACCACTTGCATGCACTCTCTCAAAATAAATAAATCTTTAGAAATAATGATTGCCTTTGCTATGATTTTAATATAACATTTACTGAGAAAATGCTACATGCCAGATGCTTTGATATGCTTTGTATAGACTGTCTGATTCAGTTTCACAATAACCCTATGAGGGGCATGTTATTATTAACCCCATTTTATAGTTTAGGTGACTGGGATTTAGAGAGGTTAAACTATCCCAAAGAGCTAGTAAAAGTCGAGATGAAATCGAAACCGAAGTCATTTGACTCCTGAATTTTAGAATCGTAATTACAAAACTATGTATGTCCTTTTTTTTTTTTTTTAAAGATTTTATTTATTTATTTGAGAGAGAGAGAATGAGAGACAGAGAGCACGAGAGGGAGAGGGCAGAGGGGGAAGCAGACCCCCCGCTGAGCAGGGAGCCCGATGTGGGACTCGATCCCGGGACTCCAGGATCATGACCTGAGCCGAAGGCAGTCGCTTAACCAACTGAGCCACCCAGGCGCCCACTATGTATGTTCTTTAGCTAAGTTTCTTAAAAGTAAAAAATAATTGACACAATTACAACAGTTAAAAACATTTAAACTTTTCTGTATAACTGAATTTTTTTAAACGGATATCAAAGCAGTGTGTATATGACTACAAATGTAGACTCATAATAGAAAACCAACAGCTCTTTTTCTTTCTCCCTCAGCCTGCAAAGTCTCAACACTATTTCTTCGGATAGTATATATATATATTTTTTTATTTGAGAGAGAGAATGAGAGAGAGAGAGCATGAGAGGAGGGTCAGAGGGAGAAGCAGACTCCCTGCTGAGCAGGGAGCCCGATGCAGGACTCTATCCCGGGACTCCAGGATCATGACCTGAGCCGAAAGCAGTCGCTTAACCAACTGAGCCACCCAGGCGCCCGGGATAGTATATTATTAAGAGAGGATAACAGTAACTATTTGTTCACTTAGGAAGTTTAGTCTGCAACAAGCAGTGAGGATGTTTTCTTATTAATACTCCCATCTCCTGCCATACTTTCTATATATAGTTCTCTTTAGTTAGTTAAATATGCTATTTGTAATGTACATAAATGTGATTCACTGCAGAAGTAAATAGCACACTTGATAAACTTCCTTTCTCATAGAGCTGTTTATTTTTCCAAGTTTCCAAAAGTCCTTCTTTTCTACGTTATGTCTTCCTTTTGTAGGCCTTTCACATTTCTTTCTTTTTTTTTTTAAAGATTTTATTTGTTTGAGAGAGAGAGAGAGCACGAGTGCAAGCACTGAGGGAGAGGGAGAAGCAGGCTCCCTGCCAAGCAGGGAGCCCGACGCAGGGCTCAATCCCAGGACCCTGAGTTCATGACCTGAGCCAAAAGCAGACACTCAACCGACTGAGCCACCCAGGTGCCCCTTTTCACATTTATTTCAACTGTTCTATAAAGTCAAGCACTCCATCCAGTTCCCTTATTCACCAAATCTCTCTGTCCTAAAGGCCTACTTTCTACTCCATCTAGGTGGTTGCTCTCTGGGTCTGCTCTAACAGCCATCATCCTAGGAATTCCCTTCACTGTTTTCTCTTGACAGAGACCCACTGTTAAGTGAACTGCCCATCTTCCTCCTTCTTGGTTTATTCCCATGGGTTGCAGCACATCATCTAGTACTTTCCTGAAAAAGGTACATAGCAGATATTGTCTATAGGTCTAAATACATCCTAACCCTCAAACTTCATTGTTTTATGGATAGTTTAACCAGATACAGAATTCCAAGTTGAAAATTATTTCCCTTCAAAATTTTGAAGGTACTTTTGCTTGTGTTAAAAACACTACTTTCATTTGTCTTCTCATTCTTAGTGGTGGTTTTTAATTCCTGGTGTTTTAAAAATTCATAATAATGCACTGGGGCATGGCTCCTTCTTCACTAATTTTTCAGGTGTTTGATAGGTTCTTTCAATATAAAGATTCAATGTCCTGGGGCGCCTGGGTGGTGCGGTTGGTTAAGCGTCTGTCTTCAGCTCAGGTGCAGGTCAAGATCCCAGGAATCGAGCCCCACATCTGGCTCCCTGCTCATCAGGGAGTTTGCTTCTCCCTTTCTCCCTCTTCCTCACCACCACCCCCACCCTGCCTGCTGGTGCTCTCACACACACACTGTCTTAAATAAATGAATAAAATCTTTAAAGAAAACATAAAGATTCATTTCTGTCAGTTCTGAAGATTTTTCTTCTTTTAGGGGCTCCTGGGTGGCTCAGTCATTAAGTATCTGCCTTTGGCTCAGGTCATGATCCCAGGATCCTGGGATCAAGCCCTGTGTCAGGCTCCTTGCTCAGCGGGAAGCCTGCTTCTCCTTCTCCTACTCCCCCTGCTTGTGTTCCCTCTCTCGCTGTCTCTGTCAAATAAATACAACCTTAAAAAAAAAAAAAAAAAGATTTTTTCTTCTTTTAGTTACTTGGTAATTTCTCCACCCACCCAAGGATTATTCCAGGATGACCCTAGTGATTGATTTGTATATGGGGGTGGGGGGAAGAGAATATACCACTGTATATACAGCACTCACTAAGGAGAGAACATAAGAACAAGCACTATATATATAATATAGCACTCACTAAGAAATGAGCTACAAATCAATAATATAGTTGTGAGACAGTTCATAAGAAAACCCTAGCTGATTTTTTCTTGTTCAGTTCTTCAAAATCCAATTGCTTTTTATAGTTACACATAACCAGGCATGCTGTTTCCATGGCTTCTTGATTCCTCAGGCTGACCGATTCTAGAAGTAATGCTAGTATCTCTTTCCCCATTATAAAAAACAAAGATATAAACATATGAGTATACTCAAACAACAGTGGTATGTGTGGGTTACTTGTTAATTTCTTCCCCTCTTATTTCACTATTCCTAGAATGATACTCGATATCGCTCATCTTCTAACATTTCCATCACTGCTTTCTTATACTTTCTGGAAGTTTTCCTCAACTTCAAACTCTGCTTTATTGAATTTTAATTTCAGTTTTTATTTCCAAGTTTTTCTTGTTCTTTGTTCCCTTTTCAGTATATCGTGTTCTTGTTTTACAGATGCTTATAGGTTCTCTGAGATTAATAATAACCAGAGATAATAGTTTATGTTTGCTATCTTCACTATCTCTCTCCTCAAGGGTCATTTCTTCTGTTTGTTTTAGTTTCAATCTTTTATGCTGGAGCTTTCCTTGATTATTCACACTGAAGGATGACCTGCTAAAACTTGACTGTGTTGTGGTAGGGTTTATTAGCAGATAAGCTTTCCATTTGGTGATTCATCAGGGATCTAGTTTACTTAGGGGATCTCTAGTACTAAAATGTGGAAGATTATTCTCTAGAGACATTTAAAATTTCTCCACAGAATTCTAACCATCATGCACTCTCTTGTTCCGTCCCCAGCCCATCTCATGCCAAAGGGGATAGACTCCTAGCTGTCTGTATTCTAGACTTGTAGGTGGTCTCACACATTTTTTTTTTAAATTTTATTTATTTATTTAAGGGAGAGAGAGAGAGAAAGAGAGAGAGGGAGGGAGAGAGCGGGGTGAGGGGCAGAGAGAAAAGCAGACTCCCAGCCGAGGAGGGAGCCCGATGGGGCAGGGTGAGGGGGGTTTCCATCCCAGGACCCCAGGATGACCTGAGCCGAAGGCAGACGCTTAAATGACTGAACGACCCAGGTGCCCCTCACATTATTTTCTTTATATATACATGTACATATACATATGCATTCATAGTAACAATCATTTTTTAACTGGAAACAATCTGAAATGTCTTGAACTCAATCTATGGCCAAATCTAAAATCAAATAAAATTTACCACAGAAAAGGGAAAATATGAAGAAGAGAGTATTTGAAATGTTAAAATATGCCAATGTGATGCTCACTGTTGAATTATGCACAATAGGAAAAATAAACGAAGTAACCTAAATATCTTTTTTTATCAAGAACTAATTTTTTTAAAGATTTTATTTATTTATTTGAGAGAGAGCAAGCATGAGCAGGGAGGAGGAGCAGAGGGAGAAGGAGAAGCAGACTTCCCACTGAGCAGGGAGCCTGATGTGGGACTTGAGCCCAGGACCCTGGGATCATGACCTTGGCTGAAGGCAAATGCTTAACTGACTGAGCCACCAAGGCACCCAATCAAGAGCTAATTAAACAAATTATGATACAGCTATTCCATAGTATGAATGTGCTGATATAGAAAGATTTATCAGTTAGACTATACCAAGCCCTGCCCCAAAAGGCGGGGTTTGTAGTGTCAATGATCCCATTTATAAAAATATCATATTGTATATGTGTATATATGTATATATGTGTTATTTAGGCATATATATTTATAATATATAGTAACATTAATATATTAATAATTATATATTACACACACACATATTATACATATGGTATGTTAACACTATTTCTGAAATAATATAGCAACAAAAATGGGGACAAATAGAACAACAACAGAATGTGAAAGCCAGAAAGCAGATGAATGAGAGTCAACAGACCCAAGAAAGACAACCCTTTTCTCAAGTCAGCAGTGAGTGGGGGCTGAGAATGAAACCAGTCTGCCAGAGACTCAGGAATAACTGGCTATACCATGTACCTATGAAAATGAAAACTGGAGGAGGCAGCCTAACATAAGGAGCAGTAGGTGAACATTATTTGAAAAGTATTTAAGGGCGCCTGGCTGGCTCAGTCAGGTCTGCCTTTGGCTCATGTCCTGATCTCAGGGTCCTGGGATCGAGTCCCACATCGGGCTCCTTGCTCAGTGGGGAGCCTGCTTCTTTCTCTGCCTCTACCCCTCCCCATGGCTTGTGCTCTTTCTCTCTCTCTCAAATAAATAAAATCTTCAAAAGAAAAAGAAAAGTATTTACATTCCTAGGTCCTCACCCCCACTGCAGTTTGCTAGGTGACTACTCTTCTGGAGGTTTATTCTCTGAAGATGGTAAGACAGGGTTCCTGGCCTAGGCAATGCTAAGAACTACTGAAGGCAGAGGTACAGGTGTGATGCTGAACTCAGTGGGATCAGTGAACTAAAAATGCTAAGGCGCACCTCGGTGGCTCAGTCGGTTAAGTGTCCAACTCTTGATCTTAGCTCAGGTCTTGACCTCAGGGTCATGAGTTCATGCCCTGTGTTGGGCTCCATGCTGGGTGTGGAGTCTACTTAAAAAAAAAAAATGCTAAGAATTTTCCCTCCTCCCTTTACCATTCCTCAACTGGATCCTAGAGCACTGGAAGCCATTCTCTTACCCTCCAGTCAAGACTAGAAGACTCCTCTCTTTAGAATGCAACTAGTCTAAGAAAAAGACCTAAAGATCTGACAGTAGTCCTCTCCAAAAAACGGCCCACCCAGATTACCCTACAGTGAAACTCAAAGTTGACCTGTCCCAACAATGTGCTCAAGATTCCTAATTTGGAGAAGACAGCAAGGAAAAAGTCCTTCATCAGGAAGAGATCAAAACAACCAAGCAGGAAAAAGCAAACTGGAAGTAAGTAACCATGCAAAAGAAGAACAAACACTTACAATATTCTTTGGAAAGAGCAAAGACAGAAAGATAAGACGTTGTACCCATCTTAAAAGAACAGAATGGTAGGAGACCATGTAGAAAATAAAGAGCTCTTGACAATTAAAGGCATTACAGCTGTCACTAAGCATTATAGCAGTAAATTAATAGTCAATAAAAGGATCAGAAGATAAAGCTGAGAAAATTTCTAAGAAATCAGAGAAAAGGGGCACCTGGGTGGCTCAGTCAGTTAAATGTCCGACTCTTGACTTCAGCTCAGGTCATGATCTCAGGGTCCTGGGACTGAGCCCCGCATCAGACTCCCCACTCAACAGGGAGGTTACTTGTCTCCCTCTCCCTCTGCCCCTCCTCTTGATCGTGTGCTTGCACACACTCTCTCTCAAATAAATATATCTTTTAAAAAAATAATCAAAGAAAAACATAAAAGAATAATAGCCCCACTCCCCAAAAGATAAACATATTAGAATATTAGAATATGCTATAGAAAGTACAATATTGATACAATGACTAGTCAAGAAAAAAACACACACACACACAAAAACAAACAAAAGAGGTGCCTGGGTGGCTCAGTCGTTAAGCATCTCCCTTCAGCTCTAGTCGTGGACCCAGGGTCCTGGGATTGAGCCCCACATTGGGCTCCCTGCTTGGCGGGAAGCCTGCTTCTCCCATTCCCGCTCCCCCTGCTTGTGTTCCCTATGTCTCTGTCAAATAAATAAATAAAATCTTAAAAAAAAAAAAACACACAAAAGAGAACAGTAAAATGCAGAGGAGGAAATAATCAACAAAATAACTCAAGAAAAGAACCTTGAACAGAAAGGCACACGTTTCTAGAATGAAAAGAGCCTACCAAGAACACAAGACAGTGGATAAAAATATATCCACATAAGGCATAATCACTGTGAAATTTTAGGACATTAAAAACAAAGATTCAAGATTCCAAATACAGGGATAAGCAAAAAAACAACAAAACAAACAAACAAAAAACCCATGTATTAAAACAAGTCACAAAGAAAGAATAAGTAATTGGAAGAGCTCTGGACTTCACAGAAACAACATTAGAAGAAAAAAAGACAACTGAACAATACCAATAAAACACTGAGGGAAAAACATTCAACCCAGCTAAACCATGCATAGAATACATTTTCTCAGACATACACAGTCTCTAAAAACTTAACCTGCCTTCTCACTCACTTGTTCTTAAAAAGTTACTAGAGAATATGTTCCACCACAATGAGAGTATGCTCAAGGAGGGTAAAAAAGACATGAGATGCCAAAACAAAGGAATCCCAAGGAGTACTCTGAAAAGTGATCCCTAGAATGGGATCTATCCCCAGGAAGATATCTGTATACCAGATGCAGAAGGACACCAGTCCATACTAGCAGTGTTGTTTCCAAAGAAGGTAATATGAAGACTACTATCACTAAGATGCCTGCTGCCCCCATACAGTCTGAAGGAGTTTAAATAGGTTTAGCTTGTTTTAACAACATGTTGATGAACTTTTCTAGCTCTCCCCTCCATGTCTGCCAGGTGTTACTCCGATCAGCTGACTGCATCACTTTACCCAGCAGAAACGTTTTTCTTTGACCTACACCTGAAAGCTAGAGGTATATTTGGTAAGCCTAGAATCAGAAAATACAGAGCAGCTTACTACTCTCATATTCCTGTTCATCATCCACTACAACTACATCAGATTTTCTGATCATGGTGAGCCCCGATATTTCCCAGAACTCCCTTATGACCTTGCCCCACTGAATTCCCTTAGAGATGCTTTTGCAAACTCTCAGAGAAGCTGAATATGAAATAAGAATATGGCCTACAGACTCTATTCAGGTAACATTCTCAGGCAGCCTTCATCTGAGTGGAAATATTGCCTTTTCTCACACAGCAAGGCTTATGCTTGCTACTCAGTTTAAAAAAAACTAAACAATATGCTCTTTAGAAATATATATTTATGTTTAATATATACATATATGTTTAGTTCTAAAGAAAAGTAAAGGAATGATCACACTAAAATCTGGATATTACAGGCGCCTGGGTGGCTCAGTCGTTAAGCATCTGCCTTCGGCTCGGGTCATGACCCTGGGATCGAGCCCTGCATCAGGCAGTCTGCTTCTCCCTCTCCCTTTGCCTCTCCCCCTGCTTGTGCGCTCTCTATCTCGTGTGCCCACTCGCTTTCTTGCTCAAATAAATAAAATCTTTAAAAAATTTTTTTTTTTAAAAATCAGGATATTACTTACTTCTGGGGCAGAAATGCAAAATTCTTTTAAGTAAATACTGTTTGTTCACCACTATGACAGACACACCAGTGTTCATATTCGTATTATTCTTTATATTATATATATATTTTGATATACTGTCTGTATGTCTGATACATCAGAAAATTATAAAGACTGAACTTAAGAATATTTACAGCATTATAAAATTAGTTTATATAAATAACCATCTGAACTAAGAGACATAAAACAATTTGTCACATTCTAAATGAGTAAAAATCCAAACTCTTAAGTAATGAGAAATGTAAAATATTTTTATGAAGATACATACTTCATTTAATAGGTCGTATTTCCCCCTTTCCCTGACAGTCAAATTTATTAAATCCCCTCTCCAGTTTTCCTCATTTTTATTATTTGATAGTTATACTTCATTCTGCCTTAAATATTAAGCAATAATGCCATCATAAAAGAGACTATAATAGATGTAATCGAGAAGCAAAGTTTGGTATTCTTTATGAAAAAAATTCAGTATATAGTCTAATATTGCATAACACAAACCATGTTTTATGTGGCAACAGAAAAGGACAGTACCTGAAAAACCCACAGTACAGTACTGTAGGGTGAATAATAAATCATAACTAAAATTTAATGACACCTTTAGATCTACTAATAATAGAAATATTTCCAATCCTCAATCAATGGCTGATTTTATTTCAAGTAACAGACAACAAAATTATGGTCCAATTAAAAACAGTGAATTGCCGGGGCACCTGGGTGGCTCAGTCGTTAAGCGTCTGTCTTCGGTTCAGGTCATGATCCCAGGGTCCTGGGATCGAATCCCGCATCGGGCTCCCTGCTCCGCGGGAAGCCTGCTTCTCCCTCTCCCACTCCCCCTGCTTGCGTTCCCTCTCTCCCTGTCTCTCACTCTCTGTCAAATAAATCTTTAAAAAAAACCAAAAAAACCCCAGTGAACTGCCTTTATAGAATTTGACTTATAACAACTAAAAACATATAGTTGCACGCAACAGGATATTTGCTATGTTTACCTTGAAGTCCATTAAGGATGGAAGTAATTTCTATGGATTTAATATGAGCTGTATCAGAGTTTTTGGCATCAGTAAGATCCAATTTGGATACCATTTCAGGAGATGGATTTGTCTGGAAAGGTGGTTTTGACAAGCGCCGAAGTTTACAGTTTTTAGGAGAGTATTTTTCATCTTTGTCTTTTTCTTTGTCTACTTTATTCTAGGTTAAGAAAAAAAAGTATCTCATGTTAACCATAATTTATCATGAGGCATTTATGAGTAACAATGTTAACACACATTTTAAATTCAAAGTTGTATTTTATATTATTAAATAATATGAAAAGAATGTAGGAAGCTCCCCAAAAACAGCCAGAAATGTTTTTCCAGTTTTTAACAAATGCTACAGGATACTGCTAATAACTGACATTACAAATTCTTCAAAATTAAATCCCAAAAGGCTTAAATATTCATTAAAAAAAAATTTCAACCTGGTAGTTTCAAAACTTGTAACATTTTCAATATAAAATGTGGGTTGGGAATGACAAAATTCCAAACATCTTCATTTAGCTGACAACTGGGAATAACTGTAAACAAATGATCTCTTATAATGTGAAGTCGCGAGGCAACCTTCCTGCCTCGTTGATAAATTAACGTTTGAGGGGAAAAAACTGTCTGTTTACAACTAAAATGAGGAGACGCTAACTAAAATACTTCCTGGAAACTGCTTTTTAACTTCGTTTTGAAAATAATTTATAGGAAAAATCATTTAGACAAGGTTCCTAAATGATGATGTAGAGCATGATGGAGCAGTAAACAACTCTGAAATCCTATTATAGAGACAGACTATAGAATCTGAGTGACTATTTTCACACTTCTCCCAAAGATGATACATCACTATCATGATTCTGGATTCACAGAAGGTAATTCATTACATATTGCAGATGCTCTGGGGTAATGGTTCTCCAAGTGTGGTCCATGGGCCCGCACCATGAGCATCTTATGGGAATGTGTTAGAAATGCAAACTCTTGGAACCAACCTCACATCTAGTGAATCAGAAATGCTGGGGATGGGACCAAGCCATCAGAGTTCCAACAAGTCCTCCAGATGACTGTGATAGGTGCTCAAGTGGGAGAGCCACTCACTTAAGACATCTGGGCTTAATTCTCAGAATGGACTGAAAAGCCTGATGTGTAGGTAGATGATCCCAACCTACCAATAATTAGTGCTGCTCCATTTGTCTCCTGTTGCTAGCCTTTTCACTACTTCATTATTTTATTCCAGAGATCATAATGTAACATGTATTCTGAGGGTAGAAAAGGTCCACCCCATTCAAAATTCAAATATGACTTTTAATGGCTATCAGAAGACAGATGAGACAGAGAGAGGGGTGTGCAATATCAGAATGTTATGTAGATGTTGAATCTCAGATCTCTACCTCTGAAACAAATAATGCAATATATGTTAAGAAAAAAATAGAAGAAGAAGAAGGTAGCAGGAGGGGAAGCATGAAGCAGGGGAAATCGGAGGGGTAGACGAACCATGAGAGACGATGGACTCTGAAAAACAAACTGAGGGTTCTAGAGGGGAGGGGGGTGGGAGGATGGGTTAGCCTGGTGGTGGGTATTGAGGAGGGCACATTCTGCATGGAGCACTGGGTGTTATGCACAAACAATGAATCATGGAACACTACATCTAAAACTAATGAGGTAATGTATGGGGATTAACATAAGAATTAAAAAAAAAAAGGGAGTTTGCATCACACAGAGGTAAATTAAAAAAAAAAAAAGAATGTTATGTAGGAAGCTTTTTCAAAATTTACATGCCTCTTCCCTAATGACCAGGAACTGTAATATGCCCTGGGAGGGGCCAAGAACTGAATTGAGAATAAATACTGAGGGGGAAAAAAACTCCCTAGGGAATATTCTAATACCGCTTCTCCCATCCCTAACCCCTCCCTCTACCTGAGAAATACTCCCTCCTAAACCTTGCTTTGTATACAGAAACTGGCTTTTTTTAACACCACTCGCACACAACTCTTCCAGTAGCTAAAAATAATGCTAAATATCCTGATTTCCATACTTGCCAATAAAGACCAAAAGTAAAGATGAAAGGGGTTTGAGAAGCCCTAGTTGTAGTTCCCGGGTTGCTATACCAAAACTTGAAGGACAGACCGAATTTTACAGTGAGAAAAGAACAACCACTCTGGGGGAAAGCTTGCACTATCTGGGGCCACCAGCAGGAAAGGAAACAGCTTCTCACATGAATACGAAGATCGAATTTCAGAAAAACTACTGAACACCTCAACTATATGTATCATTCAAAGTTAAAAAAGCCATTAAAAAGATAAAAAACATTTTAAAACCTAGTTAATGGTCAACTTTCTAATAAAACAATTAAAAGATTAGAATAAATAAGAGTAATTCTATCATGCACAACAGTAGCATTAATTTCCACACAAACTCATTAATAGATTCCCCATGGTACCCATCTATGGTGGGTCTAACAGGATCCTGTGAACACATTCTAAGCCCCTGCGAATAGAGTCAGATAAAGAAGAAGAGAAACAGAGGAGGTGCAGAGAGGCTCTCCTCTGCCTTCAGATACTTCCCCTCCTTTTCTTCCTCTGAATAGTTTACAGCCATTACAATAAACCAAGCTCCCAGCCACACTATTTTATGGCTCCTAGCTGGCGACGAGAGGGGCAAAAAGGACTGGAATAAATAAGTGAAACCTGGCTGGGTGACCTTATACAATATTGGGACTAAAAAAGCCTCAAAGATCATTTAGTACTGTTTCCAAAAGACCTTTCCATAAGCTGACAATTTTAACTATACCCAAATCTAGCATTTGATAAATTCGCTGTTCTAAGAGTATTGCTATCTCTACTAACACTAAAGCACACATGCTTAATGCATCATTTTAGAGGAAAAGTTCTTTAATTAACAGCTATGATGTAGCAAAATAAGCACTTACCTTTATTTTCTTCCGATGTTTTATCTTTGGCACATTTTTATCAGCAGGTCTTACTATTTTATCTGCTTTAATCCATTCGTCATATCTAAAATTAAAGGAAACTCGTGTAAGTACACAAAACATCACAGAAGTAACTAGGCCATACTAAAGAGAAATTCATAAATAGAATCATCACATTTTAGAAAAGGAACGGACCTTGGAGACCAGTTAGTTCAACTTCCTGGGTCAATGAATAAAGCTACCAAGACCCAAAAAGAGAGATGAAGTGATCTGCCCAAGGATATAATGTCAGCTACCGGCTAAACCAAGACCAGAAAAATTTCTTGATGTCTAAGCTAGCACTCCTTACTCTGCTACCAAAAAGAAATCAAATTTGTATTGTAAAGAAACCACAATATTTTCTATGTTTTTTTTTTTTGTTTTACTACTTTGTTTTATTTTTTTATTTTTTATTTTTTTTAAGATTATTTATTTATTTATTTGAGAGAAAGAGAGAGAGCACATGAGAGTGGGGAGGGTCAGAGGGAGAAGCAGACTCCCCGCTGAGCAGGGAGCCCAATGCGGGACTTGATCCAGGGACTCCAGGATCATGACCTGAGCCGAAGGCAGTCGCTTAACCAACTGAGCCACCCAGGCGCCCATACTTTGTTTTATTTTTAAGCAGTTAAGTAGACAGTTTTTTTTCCCCCCAGACATATCAGGAAGCTAAGGTAATATGCTCTAGTTTTGTTTTTGTTTTTTTTTAAGATTTTGTTTATTTATTTGACAGAGAGAGATACACAGCAAGAGAGAGAACACAAGCAGGGGGAGTGGGAGAGAGAGAAGCAGGCTTCCCGCGGAGCAGGGAGCCCGATGCGGGGCTCGATCCCAGGACCCTGGGATTATGACCTGAGCCAAAGGCAGACGCTTAACGACTGAGCCACCCAGGCACCACCGATATGCTCTAGTTTTAAATGACATTGTGTGATAGAAGAGCATAATATTATAATTTACAGACAATGCAAAATCAATAGGAAAAAAAAACCTCATAAAATAGTAGGAAGGCTTTACTCAGCCAAGTTTTTCAATATTCTGAGGCGCTTCCTACAAATACACACAGCTCAGAGTCAACAGCTCTGATGGCCTTTCCACTCAATGCTGACAATCTGTGTGAGTTTCACAGGGTGCAACTTACTCCTGACTGCAATAAAGCTATTTGTTTAAAGCAAAAAAGAATGGCAGTTTGTAAAAACTCAACTAGAAGGAAGAAACATTAAAAATGAATTAACCTCTTTTTATGTTCAAAGTTATATACATTTATTGTACAAAATGGAAAACTCCCTGACGATTTCAACTCCAGAACATGAACAACTGAAAATGAGCTTTTAAATTAAAATGTCCTCATTATTAGAGGTACTAAATGAAGTATAAAGGCCCTAAGCCAGGAAGTAAATGACTTGGGTCATTACCTGACTAATAAATGATATTCTTGCTCTAGAGGAGGCCTGGAAAGTACGCCTGTAACAACGCCCAGGCAAAGTGCTACCAGCCAGTACACACTGGCATCAGTAAAGCTGAGGGCACAGCCCCAGGCAAGGGATTAGGTCTGTAACTGCTGGAAGCTGTTGAGGGCCACAGTGATAATTAGAGAGAACGAGGAAGAATGGAATGAGTTCTAGGAAAGTCTTCACATAATCCCTGCAGGCTAGTTATGTGGCCCTGGTCAAGCCATTCTCAACATCAGACTTAGTGTATTCTGTATCGAATAAGACTGTATTTAAAAAAGAAAAATAAAAAGGTAAGACTGCATAGCACATATAGTTTTCAAAAATCAATCATGATAAGAACTTTGAAAAGTTTTAAAACAAATACTATTATTCTACTCAACACACCCCTTTTGGTACTTATACTGGTACAGTAGCACCTACCTAAATATTTAGAGTACTTTTAACTTTCCCATGAATACTGAAAATTGCATTATGCTTGAGATGAAAGCAATTTAGTTCCTTCCAAAATTGGAGTGAAGGTGGAAAACAAACAGAAAATATCTTTGCCCTTCACAAAGTTGAATGAAAACTCCTAGAAGTTGCTCTTACTTGGATATAGTTATGGAAGTCAATGCTGTGTACTTTGTTTAAAAGAAAACAAAACAAGCTTCCTATCTTCTTATGAGATAACTGAAGATAGTTCATGATGGCTATATAGAACATCAACGTAAGTTAAACAAGGATATAGTATTTTTTACCTTTCTTTACTGAAGACTGTTATGTAGTTAGTTCTGTAATATCAGACATCTTTACTAGTCAACTTGGGTTTCTGACATGAATTATATTTCAAACTAGGGCAAAATAGTAGCTTTCAACTTAAGGTCATCACCACGATATTCTTATATTTGTCTATCTTACGTGGAACACGTAAAACAAACAAGCAAAAAAACAGTTATTGCCTCCATAGTTAAGATATTCACTATGAGGGAGCAAGATTTCTGTATGACTCAGAGAGAATGGATATAACTTAAAAGAAACATACACATCAATAAAATAAAAGCTCCTGCCTTGGTACAGGCTGATGCCCACCGCCTAAGCTCCATCAGTGTACAGATGCTATCTGGTAATCATTTTCTTTAAGACTCCTATAAGAGGACTGGCTATCAGAAGAACTTAAAGTAGTGACTGTGGATGTGGAAAGAGCGTTGGACCAGGCAGAAAAGAAAAAAAGACAAATTCTGGAATTAGATGAAAGGAACTACACACACTTCTAAAATATTGGAATAGTAGTACCTAAACACCATGGTTTTACTATTTTGGATGACAGTTTTGTTTTAAAATAATGAATATTCTGTATGGTTTTAGGAGACGACTTGGAAAATTCTTTAAATATGTTTCCTACTAAAAAAAAAAAATAATAAATAAATAAATATGTTTCCTACTGAAGTAATAGGTACTTGGTACATAGTAACTTACAGTCCTAGAAATATTAGCTAATCTTATTACTCCTTTATTATTTGCCTTTTTCTGTTCTCCTTTCTCAGTGTTTTTTGTTTGTTCGGGCATTCCCCTGTTCTGACACTATTCTTTTAGATTTTTTCTTTTCTCCGCCAGATTTATTCTCTATTTTTACAAAATGTAGTAACACAACATTTATATTGTTATTGTAATTAATAGCCTTTAGGACTAGAACATGCCTTAAAAGTCTATCAATGAATTTATTTCACAGATTAAGAAAACTCAAACCATGAAAGTAAATTGACTTTGAGAGCAATAGGCTTGCCAAAAAAGCACCAGGTAGGGAGTTAGAGAAACATGGGAAAGGGACTGCCTCTTAAAACATTCTGGTCAATACCAGAATAATGGTAGAGGGCATGGATGACAGGTCCCATCCAGAGTAAGCACAGAGAAGAGTAATAGATCAGCAGCTGGAAAAGCCACATTAAAAATGCACAGCCTGTGATGAGGGAGAACTGAAAACAATGTGAGAATTTTGGTTAAGGGAGAGTTTTCAGGTTACAAATGCCCTTACCAAATAAAAGTTGAGATCGCTGACACAAACATTAACCCAGACAAATATGTCAAAACTTAATGAGGTCCTAAATGGCACTTTAGTTGTCTGATTAATCTTACAAGGAACAAAGATTAGAGAATAAACTGAGAGCTATAACTGATCACTGTTTTTTTTTTTAAGATTTTTATTTATTTATTTGTCAGAGAGAGAGAGAGAGCACAAGCAGGGGGAGCAGCAGAGGGAGAGGGAGAAGCAGGCTCCTCACTGAGCAAGGAGCCCGATATGGGACTCGATCCCAGGACCCTGGGATCATGACCTGAGCGGAAGGCAGATGCTTAATGACTGAGCCACCCAGGCGTCCCATGATCACTGTATTTTAAAAGTAAGAAATGTTCCTTCCCTTTATGTAAGTACTCAGAGTAAATGCAAGTGTCCCATTTTCTTTACAGAATACTTTCAAAGAACAAAAAGGAGAGATAAGTTCATGTGAGAGAAAAACAAAAAAACTGTGCAAAAACAAAACAACAAAAAAAACCAACAACCCCACAACATTTCCTACAAACACTAACTTATGTAAGAAAGAGGTAGGCCAATTTAATTTTGACTTTACTAGTGCCAGATATTTAAAAAAAGGAAGCAAAATTAGTGGGTCAAGATCTCTGACTCCCTATCAAATACCAAGAATAAATACTTGAATGAAGGGAATCTAGCTCAGAACTACAAGAAATTGATGCTGTTCATTCTATATAAACTTTGACTTTTAATACAGTATATTTAATATATATTAAAAAGAGACCACACATTTACTATAGGCATAATAAGGAAGTAATCAATGAAGATAGAAAATGAGAAAATTCAGCTCAAATCCAAATATCTTGAATACCATAAAAACTGAAATTACTGGAAGTGGCTAAGAGCAGAAAATTGCAGCTAAGAAACAGAATACCATAAAATAGTTCTCAATTTCTCCTTAGAGTACCATATTAAGATATCCATTCATCCTTCAAAATACATTCTTAAAGAATATAAGAATCTTAATAACTAAATGCAATATTTTTTTGTAATTTGAAAACGTTTCTAGTCCTTTTCTCAAACATCCTCAAATACAGTCATGCTATCCTTCCCTCAGCTACGATAGTCAGGGGCTCTCCAATAGTCTCGATTCTGCTTTAAGTACCATGGAGGGCATCAAGAGCACATATTTGGATGGGGTCTCTCCACTTCATAGGAAGAACACTTCTTAACAGATATTTTGGGTTAACAGGTCTTCAGACTTCAGAGAAACCACTTTTTCTCATGAAATACCTAGATTTCTCTTCAAGGTTAGCGGGCCTGTTGCTGTCAGTTGTCATGTTTAGTGATCATGTAGTCTGAGAACTAGGAGAGAAATGTAAGCTAAGCAGTGGGCCTACAAACAAAATGACTTGCAGCTTTGGATCCAAGCAATAAAAGAGTTCTATGACAATGTCTGAAGAAAACCAGGTAGTTTGGATTATTGATAAAAACTGTCCTGCCTTTAATTGGACATTACCTTTAGAAATTATGATCACAAGCCAGTAATTGGCCTCTTTGTGACAAAAGGAAATACAGTTTGCCAGGGCACGATGAAAAGTTTACTGAATTCTTCCATTTAAAAACAAATACTGAGGGGCGCCTGGGTGGCTCAGTCAGTTGGGCATCTGTCTTTGGCTCAGGTTGTAGTCCCGGGATCCTGGGATAGAGCCCCACATGGGCCTCCCTGCTCAGCAGGGAGCCTGCTTCTCCCTCTCCCACTACTCCCCCTGCTTGTGTGTGCATGTGCACTCTCTCACTTGCTCACTCTCTCTCAAATAAATAAAATCTTTAAAAAATAAATAAAAACAAATATTGAAAAACTAAGAAAAACAAGTATTAAAACAAATACTGAATTAAAAAAAACTAATACTAAATTAAAAAATTAAGTCTGTTAGTAATTAGACCATACTTTTTCAATGATCAATAAATCCACTGTAATTAATGGATAAAATCTAGACAAGTATCTCATCAGATATTTAACTAAAGTATTAAGGAAAATATTTTCAAAGTATATATATGGCATACCTGAGAATATCTCTATTGAGATCATCTAATATTCAACTAATGGAACAAACATGAAAGAACAGATGCATGAGCAACTCATTTAACTTATAAACGTCTGCTCCCTGACCTATATAAAATGAAGGAGCTGGACCAGATGATCCCTAAAGTAAAAAATTACATGAAACTCCGTGACTAAAAGTATGCATGAGGACTTACTCATTTGATAAATACTTCTTAGGTACTATTTATGTGACAAATTCTGCACTAGGCACTGAGTACTCAGGAATGAAAGCAGCATGGCTCCTTCCCACAAGGAGCTTACCATGTAACAGAGAAGACAACACTAAGCAGTAATTACAAAATTAACAATACAAACCTTCTGAACTTTCTGAAAGAAGCAGCCACATAGATATTTGAATTTTTAAATGTGTTGAATTAAAATATTCATACAAAGCTAGAAGGAACCATTCAGAGACCGTAACATACTTGCTCTCACCAGAGAAAAACAGAAAAACAGCTTTCTGATTTTTGTTTGGATGTGTTGGCAAATCATCTAAGAAATCACTTAGCAACGATAAAAACGGAAAAGAATGTTAGTCAACCAGGTAAGAAACCAAAATGGTTCTGTTGCCCACATCAATTCAGATTTTGGTTCTTCTTAAACCCAACCAAACCACTTTCAAAGAAATATTATCAGTGTGCATTAATACATACCCCAAAGACATAACCTTAGAGATTTAAAAAAATAATAATTACATGCAGAATAAAAATATTTAAAAAATAATTTCATAAGCAAAACCAAGTGACATATTAAAAAGCTCACTATTTGAAATATGTATACAAATTATAAAAAATATAAAATCTAAAAACCATTAATTTAGATAAAATATTGAAATCATCTGTATTTTGTTTTCCGTAAGGATTAGACTCATTTAATAACAGCTGAACAATATGTACTTTATATCTTGTCTATCTATCTAAAAAGTTAATATATGTCATATAACTAACTCAGAATTTAAAAACCTCACATCTAAAGTGGAAATTTAGGCTATCTTAGCAAGGAAAGAAATTTTTCCCCCTCCTTAAAGTAAAAAAATATAGGAAAAAAAAAAGTATGACACTGTAATAGGAAAAAAGACCAAGTCATATGAAAAGCAGCAACAGTTATTAAATTATAAACTTTATAAGCCATTTTATCAATATTTGCCCACTTCATGAATTTTCTATAATAATCTCAATTTACACATATATTTTTAATCTGAGAGAATATCTAAAGCAAAATTTATAAAAGACCCACTGAACATAATTTAATGCCTTCTGTCATGTTCTTAAGATATAATGAAACAAAAATAAAAGCATTATATTATTGAAAAAATAAAATTCTAAGCATGTCATTAACATTTCATATTTCCACTTCATATAACACTTAATATTAAATCCACATCAAAGACACATGGTGTTCAGCATCATTAAGAATATAACAGAATGACAATAACTTGAATATTATAGCATAATCATATTTAATATTTGACACAAGCAGCCCAAGAGCATGGTATAGTAATTATATCAACTGGTTTTTCCGAAGAGTTTAACTTTGTAAAATGAAACAAAGGTATAGGTCTTTAGGCAGAGGTAATATGTAATGTTAAGAACACATCACAGAGCATTGTACCAGGCTCATTTATAGAGATCACTGCAAACGGTTAACAACTGCAGCATTCACTGTATTTTGTGACGCAGATACTGACTTTTAAAAGTACCTGAAAAGTTTACTTTCTTAGCCCTTGGTAAGTTTAGGGGATTAGTATTTATGCACAGTTAGACAAATATACTGATGGACCTACCCATCTACAAAACCACCAAATGAACAGGTCCACATTTATGTTTTACATTAAATGTACCTGCCAGTTTACAAAAACTACTGAATGGAACAGGCTCAATTTAGTAAACACTCTAAGTAAACACAAAGAAAGAAAGTCCATCTGAGTGCAAAAATACCCGAGTTACTAATCTTTTTTCAGGAAGGAAATATTTATATTCACTTGCACTGAAAAACCAGTCGACTCAAAAGTCGTATTTTTTTTTTTTTTAAGATTTTATTTATTTATTTGACAGAGAGAGAGAGAGCGAGAGCAGGAACACAAGCAGGGGGAGTGGGAGAGGGAGAAGCAGGCTTCCCGCTGAGCAGGGAGCCCGATGTGGGACTCCATCCCAGGACGCTGGGATCATGACCTGAGCCGAAGGCAGACGCTCAACGACTGAGCCACCCAGGCGCTCCTCAAAAGTCGTATTTTTAAAGTACAAATTATTATGTTCACTTTATTCACTGCTTTAATTGTCTCTACAGGTAGGACTGTCTGTATTGATACAAAGCATCTTCATACTGCATAAGAATTTTTCACATGAGTGGTAACACAGTCCTTTGACTGCCATAGTACTTTTTAATTTAGTATGTTTTCCATCCTAAAAAGTGAGTAAGCTGGGAGACTGTGACAGAGGGTTGGGGAAGTTGAGAGTTTTGAAAACATGACAGTGAGGTACAAAGAAAAAATGAATGGGACACAGGAGGAAAAACATGCAAAGGGAATTGAAAGTCTTGGTTAAAAAGACAGGGGCAATGTGTCCTCCCTGCCCTCTAAAACAAGTTTGCAGATATTCAGTTGGAAACCACCGTCAAATGGTCTTCATTTATAGTTCTTTAACTTCCGTACTATAGCAATAAAGCAGAAAAGTTCCTAGAGTACTTTGCTTTTCTTTCTATCATTACCAGAATAATCATTTCAAAGCACAGGAACAGAACAACTCTGTACTCTTTTATCAACATTCCTAAGACCAACGGCTTACACAATGAAAGTATGACAAGGATCAGATTACGTGGAAGTAAAAGAAAAAAAAAAGTAAGGCCGTTGAACATTCTGCAAACAGAAGGAATAGAGAAATTAGGCTGAAGTGACATAAAAATTCTTAAAGGAACAAAAGGAGACAGAGCCAAAGGAAAGTCACAGAGCAGGAGTATTTCCATTCACATTCATTCTAGTCTCTCACCCTCAACCCCATTTTGGTTACTAATTAGGAGATGGGCTCTTCATATGACAAAAAGAGATCATAAAAAAGAACTGACTACCATATTTACATATAAAAATTAACTCAAAATGGGTCAAAAACTTAGGTATTAGAGCTAACACTATAAAATTCTTAGAAGAAAACATGGGGAAATTTTCACAACACTGGATTTGGCAGTATTTTCTAGGATACACCACCAAAAGCATGGACAACAAAGAAAAAATAGATGAATTTGGACTTTATCAAAATTTAAAACTATTGTACATCAAGACACTATCAAGAGAGTGAAAGACAATTCTGCGGGTTCACAGAATGGGAGAAACTATCTGCAAATTATATATTTGAGAAAGGATTAATATACAGAACACAGGAAGAACTCCTACCACTCAACAACAAAAACAATTCAAAAATGGGCAAAGGGCTTGAATGGACATTTCCCCAAGGAAGACATACAAATAGCCAATAAGTACACGAAAAGATGCTCAATATCACTAGTCATTATAAACATGCAAATCAAAACCAAATGAGATACCCACTAGGTTAGCTATAATAAACATTTTTTTTTAAAGATTTTATCCATTTATTTGAGAGAGAGAGAGAGAGAATGAGAGAGAGAGAGAGCACATGAGAGAGGGGAGGGTCAGAGGGAGAAGCAGACTCCCCGCCGAGCAGGGAGCCCGATGCGGGACTCGATCCTGGGACTCCAGGATCATGACCTGAGCCAAAGGCAGTCGCTTAACCAACTGAGCCACCCAGGTACCCTAAACATTTTTTAAAAACAGAAAATAACAAATGTTGGTGAGGGTATGGAGAAACCAGAACCCTGATACAATTCTGGCAAGAATGTAAAATGGTGTAGCCTTTGTGGAAAACAGTTGGACAGTTCCTCAGAGAATTAAAGAATTACCACATATAAAAGCATCAAGAGGCCCCAGTGAGAGAGCCAGGCCACAGCCGTCCCAATCCCTCATCAGTCTCTATATTCTATAGGTGTCATTTTTATAGTCCAGTCCCTTTTATTTAGACTTTAACTTCTGTTCTACTTCTATTATGTTGCTGGGAGGTCCAATTTAGTTCAGTATTTGTTTCCTACTTACCATATGCAGGCATGTACTTTTCTAGATGTGGTAAGGGATACTAAAGGAATGAATACGGAATTGGGATTTTTTTCATGTTTTAAAGTTAAATGCACTTTTGTATTGGAAAGTAATGTGGTCCTGATGTAGAAAGCTTGAACAATTAAAAAAAAAAAAACTGCCCACAGTCCTAGGTGTAAGTTATATTCCAGAAGGTCAAATCCCTTTAGCTCCAAAAAATAATTTGGAAAAATTCAGTATCAGAAAAGTGACTCAAATTAGGACTGGAAAAATAGGAATGGACTGTAAAAGAAGCTAAAATGGATATCAGAAGGATAAAAGAAGAGCACGACTACACAGAAGAAAACACAAGAAGAAACAAAAGAGGATAATTGAGGGATGGTAGAAAAGGAAAATAAACAAGAAAAACAGTTGTCGCTGTCGCAGCTAGAACACAAGTGAAAATTATCATGGAAGGAGCGATCAGCTGGGTCAAATACCACTGATGAGACAAGTAACAAGAGGTCAAGAAGTAAGGATGGAATTCAGCTATGACAGGGAGGTGTGATAGGGGCAAAAGCCTTATTGGAGTGGGTTTACACAAAACAACAGGAGAGAAACTGGGTGACAAGTGTAAACTCATAGTTTTGCTGGATGGAAATGAAGCAAAGAAATGGCACAGTAGGAAAAGCAGGTAAAGCTCAAGTGAGTTTTGAGATGGGAGAAATAACCGCAGGTCCAGACGTGGATGATTCAAAACGGAGCGAGAAACTGACAAAAGAGAGGGAAAAAAGGGAAAATTTCTGGGCCCATGTCTCTGACTTAGGAAAAAAGGCATGACAATTAGAAGAATGGCTTGAGATAGTAGCATCATTGTTTTCACAGATGACTAAAGAGGAAGAGGCAGAGAATGTGGCAGCAGATGCAGGTAAGAAGGCAGATGTGGAAAGTGCAAAATTCTCCTCTCACTTCAATTTTTCAATGAGGTTATAAAGTAAGGTCACCAACTGAAAATGAGGATGAAAAAGAGATGCTGGGCATTTGAGGAGAGATAAGAAACAGTATGAAACAGTCTTCTGAGAAAGTAGGAGAGTAAATGGAAGAGAGACATATCATGACCACTTGAAGTTCATAGTCATGAATTTAAAAGAAGTCAGCGTGGTTGTTTGCTTTCTCCAGACAGGATCAGCTGCACAGATGCAGGCCAGGAGTAAGAGCGTGAGATTTAAGCAGCGTTCTAGTGGTTTTGTCAAGGAAGGAATACAAAGCAACACAAGAGCGACAGAAAAGCATGTGGGTCAAAAGAAATGATTATAAGGAGTGACTGAATGTAAGCAACACAAAAGGAGGGCTGAGAGCCTCGGAAGAGAGAGTGTAAATCCTGGTGGGGTAATTCCCTTGCCTGGACAATCGATTCCTTAATAGGGACCACTTCTTTTTATCTTCAGTCCAAGCATTATTTTGCACATGATATTGAACTTCTGTAGGCCAAATAAAGGAAGAGATGTTTGTTAAAAAGCAGCTGAATGTTAGCACAAAGTGGGTTTGAAGCCATTTGTGAAAGCTTTTGACTAGTTTCCCCCACCCCCATTCCCTCAAAGGAGGAGCCAATTTGCTTGGAGAAGTAAAATACTTTTTAAACATTTTTTTATAAATAAAAAATAAATAAAATAAAATAAAAATATGCATTTTTATTTCAAGTAAAATATTTAAGTATAATTTATCTTATTTTCAGTTTCCTATAACTTATAATATGGAATAGAACTAACTTGTTACTTAGGAGTTTTACAGTTGAAATTTCAGTGTTGCTTTTCCCTTTCTCTTTTACTTGGGGGTATCTTTTTAACGTAGTTGATGAATCTCAATATTAAAAAAAACCCAAATCAAATTCCCAACCCCTTGATTATGGAAAGCCAAACCAGAAATGAAGAAAAATAAATCAGCCTCAATACATAACAGAATACTGATGTATTTTAAGTCCCAAGCCAAGCAGTCTAGATAGCTGTAATACAATTAGCTGTATCACTGAACGGGGGGTAAACACAACACATGCAACAGAGATTACAGCAGTTGAATTTCAAAGTGTAACTTTATTTTCAAAAATCACTCCCACATTTATGGCATGACTTAGAAACTTGAGAATGAAAGGGATCAATTAGCTAATGGTACTAAAAACTTCTATAAAATATTAACATCACTAAGAGAAAACAAACAGAAAGGCTACTATTAAAAATTACTAAAGTAGGATTATAATTTTTTTTTTTTCTTTTAAAGATTTTATTTATTTGACAGAAAGAGACACAGCGAGGGGCGCCTGGGTGGCTCAGTTGGTTAAGCGACTGCCTTCGGCTCAGGTCACGATCCTGGAGTCCCGGGATCGAGTCCCGCATCAGGCTCCCTGCTCAGCGGGGAGTCTGCCTCTCCCCCCTCATGCTCTCTCTCTATCACTATCTCTCTCAATAAATAAATAAAAATCTTAAAAAAAAAAAAAGAAAAAAAAGAAAGAGACACAGCGAGAGAGGGAACACAAGCAGGAGGAGTGGGAGAGGGAGAAGCAGGCTTCCCGCAGAGCAGGGAGCCAGATGCGGGGCTCGATCCCAGGACCCTGAGATCATGATCTGAGCCGAAGGCAGACGCTTAACGACTGAGCCACCCAGGCGCCCCGTAGGATTATAATTTTTAAAAACATATGAGCTATGTTTTTTAAAAGACTGAAAGAGAACATACTATAACATTAATAGTTGTCTTTCTACTTTTATATATTTTGCCATTTTTCTAGATTGAATGTTATTTTTAGGAGAGTTAAAAACAATTTATAAAAAAAGCACTGACTTTTCTCCAAGCACGTGACAATCTAGCCAAGCCTACTTGTGTCGGACAATAGTTTGATATACGACCACCTCATCTGAAATAATGGCAGCATTATACCATTTATAAGCCAGTATGTGGTTTAAGATCCAGAGTTCTGGCTATTTTCCATAAAATTGGATGTAAGCCTTTTTTTCCTGTTGTGGTAGTAAAAAACAAATTGGTCCAAACACTATCCTCTGTGTAGTAAAAATTAACATTTTCAATTGTGAAATAGGTGTACAAATAAAAATATCAATATAAAGGTTTACACAGCACTTTAGAAAAAAGGAAAAATGTAGAAATTACCAGAAAAACAGTATTTTTTAAACTAAGACAGATATTCTTATTTTCTTTAAGAAAAATTTCTTCACTGGAAGGAAAGTGACCTTTCAGGATCAAACAAAACTCACATAAATAGCTTCATATAAAATTTCCTAAATTGCTATAGTAATGAATGACTTCTACTGAAGATAAAACTATTTTCATGAACTTTCGTGCATAAATCTTCATTTCTAATTTCACGTCTCTTAAGTGTAAATTCAAAGATCAAGCTGAAGATCACCGGAATAATAGGAAACTTGTTGTAGAACTGGTGAGCATTTGTTGCAGTCCCCATTAGATTAGCTTCAGAGAGAAACAGGAGTACTGTTCTACTGACTCAAAGAAAATTAATTGCTAATCTACAGAAGTACAGTCCTCTCTATGATGCTGGAGTGTGGAGAGATCCACTCTACAGGTCTTCATCAAGTTGGTTAGTTTTCTTCTTTTGAAAGTTCAGACCATACAAACGCTTGAGGTGTGAGGAGTAGATGGCATCCTTCTCAGTAACATAAGCTTGTCTTGTTGAACTAGGTTTCATTTTCTTTTCTCTATTATTAAAAACTTGAAGGCCTCAATTCAAAGTCTTCCCTTACCCTACCCAACCCCCTAGCAGTTTCAAAGCTAAAATACCGACATTCTCTTTCTACCCTCTAAAATCCAAGTGTTCCTAGGATAAGATAACTCTCGCCTTTAATCCATCTTTTCTTAACAAACAGAAAGTTGTATATCTTCCTTGCAGAATAATTTCATGAGTGTCTCAATTCTTTCACCTACCAGGCCTCCTCTCTGTTTAATGAGATAATAGAAAATAATCAAGCCCCGATAATACTGCAAGTTGGAGAACACCTAAATTCTACCAGTCACACAATTTAAAGCATTTAATAAAAGCCACTAGCAAAACTGCCTCATTATATAAACCAGCAGAATAACTAGGACTGAAGAACTCAAGGAGAGGTAAAAGATGATGTGGCTCTTATCTGTCCTGTGGGTGTTACTCAGTAATTATTAATTTTTCCTGATTCAAATTTTTCCTTCCTAATTTTAAGCTAACATATTCAACATTTACAGTTACATCCTAGGCATAAATGGAATTCCTTCTACATTTATATTAATAAGATCATTTAGTAAGATCAAAATGATTAAATATCAAAGACTGGGCAAAATATTCTTAGAGCAGCTATATCTGAGATCTCAAGTATCTTCCTTTGAACATGATCAGTAACAGCCAGCCCTTCAGGTAAGGAAAATCATGCACACAGAGGTAGCATAAGAACCAACAAACAAAAAGGTAAATTACACATGATGTTGAAACTGATTCTCTGGAAAAGCTTATGTTTCAGGACAACACTTAGGATAACAGCATTCTTAAAATCCAAAACTTTATCTTGCTGGTCAGAAATAATAAAGAACGGGTCCCAAACAAAACTTCTGAACATTTCCTTATGACTTAAATTGTTATTTTCTTCCAAGCTTCAGAATGGATCAGAATTGTACTTTTTTCTAAATAAGGAAGGTAATCAGATTAGCCATGCTTCCTAGAGCTTCCTATTGCCACAACAGGACGACACAAAATGGACTTTTAAGAAACAGAGACTACAGTTTTTTTTTTAAGAAACAGCATTTGAGATGATGTTTTCTTAATAACTTTCCAAATCACAGAATACAATTTAAATAAAAAGCATGGGAACTATATTCCTCCTTGAAGACACTACGCACACCTTGAGACCACCACTTAAAACTTCTATGGTGAACTTTTCAAGGGCAACAACCCTATCATTGGCTGTATTTCAAATATAATATCAAATATTCCAAAATGAACTAAGTTTTTCTTAAAAGATCCTCTAAATGACCAGATCCTAAAACGGGATTGCCAATTTTGGATAAAATTCAAATACAAAATCTCTGGATAAACCAAAGAAAACTTGTGTTAGAAAAGAACTTAAGTCACTGAACACAACCTAAACCCAAACCTTAGTCTTCCCTTTCATCCCCCTAGGGTTAGCAGCAGTCAGAAAGTGCACTCTATTTTAGTCAAGCAGACTTGCTTACACTTCCACCATATTGTCTCAAATAGACAAATTTCTGAGGCTTCTGAAGAAGGCTGTAACGCAAGAGCTGTTAATGAGGAAATAAAGGCCCTCTTAAAATGGCTAAAGCTTCTTAAGAAATCACAACTTTGAAATCCCTGCCTACTGGATGACTTAAGATTACAAAGAAGAGGTTATTGTGGCAATGTAGTTGAAAATGCAAGAGAGCAAGAACCCTAGTGGTAACCTGCAGACATCAAGAAGCTCAAAACTCTTTTAACTTTAAAAAAGATTTTTCTATAATTTCACCAACGTTGCCTCTGTTAATCTACATGTATAACACAAAAATCAACTGGATAGATTTCAGTTTTCTAGACACTAAGGATATCTTGTAAGTATTAAAAACAGTAAGTAGGAAGTCACTACGTGAGGCATTTACATGCTAAAATCTACATTTTTTTACTATGACCTCAATTAGAATACTGACAAGTCTGTAATTCGTTAATTCAATTTTAAAATAGAAAATTATTTTATAAGTGTTTTTAGGTAGTAATCACTAGCTAAAACTCAAGTTACCTCACATTCCATCCGCAGTAATGCACCAAGTAAAGGACCTCTCCACCTTCGACATCAGAATCTTTAATACTAGCTTCATACATTTTTTGATTTTTCCCTCGTCCATACCGCACTTGGACTTTCATGCCTGGTGGATAGCATTCAAACTCCTCTTCCTCATTGTTGTCATCATCCTCTTCATCCTCTTCCTCCTCCTCCTCCTCCTCTTCTGCTTCTTCATCATCTTCATCTTCCTCTTTATTCGTTTCATCTCTTGAAAGGTTTAAAAAATTGCAGTTAATAAAAGACACCTCATAAGCTTTTCAGTTCCAAACCACATAAAATGATAAAAATCGTGGCTGTGACTGCTCCGGGAACAGCAGGTTCCATGTGTATGAAATTCTGAGTTTCAACGTAACGTTAAAAACTAAAACTGTATAAGATGACCATGGTTACAGAAAGATAAATTTAGAGAAAATGAAGATTGAAAAATGCATTAAAAGAAAATTTCCAGCAGCCAGAACAGAAGTTGTATAAGAAACTAGTAAGGTCGACTGTAACAACTTTTTCATGTTTTATTATAAAAATGTTTTATACAAAAGTGTTGACAAAAACAAAAATCATTACACCTGAGAGCCATTTTCAGACTAAAAGTTATTTTTATTCAAATTTTCCAGCCTCATGTTGTTTAAAACAAAACTTTTACTAGCCAACAGCTAGTCTTACTGAGTTCAAAAGGTGCTCCAACCAAAATTTCAAAAGTTATGCTAACTGAAATATTATTTTACCTTTCATGGGAATATCTGATTAATTTCACATCAATATCACATCAAGTTTTTTCTTTCTATTCTTCTAAACTTTGCTACAATTTCTGCTTTCTTTACCGTATATTTACTGAAAGTCTTCTAACAATTCTCTCAACTTTGAAGTTCCAATGAAATATGTATATAAGGCCAAGTCCAAGTAATATCAAACTAAAAGTCAAATCATTCTAGAAGCAGCACTGTGACCATTTCAATCTTCTCAATATTGTGCACTTTTTAAAATTGAGCATTCACATTCATTTTATATTAGCCACAAATCTGTATTAAACAAGTTGGAGAAAATCTTAAATTATAAATCTTTCCAAACACTAGATTTATTTTTAAAAAACTTCAAAATGAAATTCAACTATATTCAGTTCTAAGTTTTTATCTGCTGTACAGTATAAAAACTATGTCTATACTTTTTACAATTTTTCTCTCAAAAAGAATCCATCACTTTAGAGCTGACAAAGATCATAAAACAGAACCACAAGATAGCTAAGTAATTATGCTTTAAAAGTTGATTAATATAATATTTATATAAAATGCTTTCTACACTGATAATTGGTTTTATA
This sequence comes from Mirounga leonina, assembly GCF_011800145.1. Taxonomy (NCBI): domain Eukaryota; kingdom Metazoa; phylum Chordata; class Mammalia; order Carnivora; family Phocidae; genus Mirounga; species Mirounga leonina. The sequence goes on from NW_023270380.1 coordinate 5,804,057, forward strand.
TTCTTCTATGCAAACTTTTTAGCAATAACATACTTTATTATCATTCCTAAATATGCAGTTGTGTAAGCAACAAAAATAATCTATAGTAACATAAGCAACACTATAATGATTTTTTATTCTTCTACGCCTTTGCTTCTACATAGTGAGCCAAGAGGGATGAAAGGAAACCTAATAGTCTTGTGAAATTAAGTCTAAGTTTACAGAAGTAACAAATGCATCAGTTTTCTCTGAAATACATCACAAAGTCTACAGAATCTCAAGAATTATTTCTATTTTTAAAGACTCATTTATATTCAAATGAATAGGTACTTAAAAATTAAGACCTAAACAAAACCAGCTATAATCTGAGGTAAAAATAGGAACTCTATTATTAAAAATACATTAACATGTCTATAATAAAGAAATAATTATTAGCAAGGCTAAAATATCTAGAAAATTACCAGAAAGGGTATTATGGATGATAAACTATTATTAACAATTTTAAATAAATAAATGTTTATATATATATATAAATTAAAATGCTTAAGACATTTTTTTGGGGAAGAATATTACTTGTTTAAATCATAAACTTATAGCTCTGCATATCAGAGAGAAAAGGAAGTGTATTTTAGTGGCCACAACAAAAGAAGCAATTTACTATGCACTGAAGAGATTTATCATGTACCTCAGAATCATCATATATTGGGAAAAGAGAGATATAGAATAAAACGTCTAAGATATTTTTAAATGAAAACAAACTCTAAACTAGGTCTTACATTATACAGTGCACTGAGCACAACTGGTAAATGCCAATAATAGCAAGCACAATCCTACTTTAAGTAGCAGCCAGGGCAATCTTTAATCTGGAATAAAACCCTAATACTCTGTAATAATAAAGCAATCAAAAATTAAAAATAAAATTTTGCATTGAATATCAACCTCTGACACAAACCAAATGAAGAGCACTTAAATAATATACTAAAGTATAAAAAAGCAAACAACACAATTACTATCAGCCAAATAAAATATTCTACTCTTTCCTCTAGTAATTCAGTGGCAAAAATCAGAGGTAAATGCACTAAACAAGATAGAACACAGAACAAAGATACCCTTTGAAAGTATAAAAAGTAACCAGCATACAGATTTTAAATATTAAATTTATATATATAACTCACTCACACCCACATGCATGCTGCACCTGCGCACGTGCATGAGCGTGCGGGCGCACACACACACACACAGTTACTTATCGTTTAAAGAACTGTATTTTGAGAAACCAAATGTATTAGTATTTTTCATCTGAATTCACAAAGAAATACCAAATTTTCCCATTTTGATGTCACACTCCTTACAATGGAACAAATTTTTTTTAAACCTGTAATTTATTAATACCTACTATGAGCCAGGCACTGAACCTGGCATTTTACCTGAATTAACTTATTTAATCTCCTATACCTAGACTATAAGAGAAGGACACGGAAAGTTCTTGGTAGTAGCTAATTACTTAGAGAAAGTTTACATGCTAGAGAAATACATATGATTCTTTATAATTGTAAAATTTTCTATTGCACTTATCTAATAAAATTCAGAAATCAATCTTGGACATTCCCAACACACAACACTTCTGAAGAACATCTACCAAATTAGGGCAGTCACAGCAGGAAAATTTCAGTTTGTGGTATGAAACATTTATAAATATATATAGTAAACTAAAAAGCTATATAGTTAAGGAATTTTTTAAAACCTACAATATATAGTTTACACTATAAAATCAGCTGAAATACCAACTTGAAAAATTAATTACTAGTAACAAAAAGAAAATACAGGCTTATCACAGTGCCTCCCACACAGTAGATATTCCAGAAATACATGCAGATATGAAAATCAGATTTTTAGGCAAAAAGCTGATTCCTTACTAAGTTTCTTAAGAGTTGAAATAGTCTCCAGTAGCAGATACGAGTACTTCAAATATACACGTGCACACAGGACTACAACACCAAGTATAATGAGAAAACACTTATACTGTATTTATCTAAACCCAGGTTTTCCTTCCATGTTTATCTGCATGCTACAACCAAAATTTCAGAGGACACTAAAATGATCAAGAGATTTTAGGCAAAAAGCTAAGTACTTACTAAGTTTCTTAACAGCTGAGATAATCTCCAATAGCAGTGGAGTACTCGATATACACATTTGTACAAAGATATATAATAACAAAGTATACTAAACAAACACCTTTCACTATATTCAGGAAGCATATTTTGCTTCCCTTCCCTGCTTGTCTGCATGCTGTGGCCAAATTTCAGAAAAATACTAAAATGATCAAAAACATTTGGTTGTACTTATTTAAAGGGACCATTAACAATGGAGATGTTTAGGTTGTTTAAAAATCTCAGAAATAAGACCAGATGCCAAAAATCACCTACAAAATCCAGGGGTTCACTGGCAGTGCATAAATTACATTGCTAAATAAATAAGTTCATCATTCCAAACTGACCAAAACAAGAAATTGCTACTGTCACATTAAACACAATATAACAATTTTGGCCTTTTGAAAACTAATTATTAGCACTTTTCCATTCTTATTTTTTGCTTAAGAAATTAGTACAACTCTTAAAATCTAGAGCCAACATTCCATCTACAAAACATTACAGAAAGCCATCTTCCCAAATTTATATTATCTGGTTATTCAGAAGAGCTTAATGTGGTAAGAAGTACTTTTTCTCTAGCTCAAAATTTCATAAATTTCCATGATGAGAGCAAGAAGAATGGATCAAAAATATGACCTTTTGCTACAAAGTAGCATTTAGTGGGGTCTCTGAAGGAGGCAAATGTTACTTACATAATAAATGCAAACCACTCAATAATCCTGTATTTTGTCAAATTTAGATTCAAACATGCACACACAAACAAAAAGCAAATTACTAGAATTCATTCAGCCAAAATGCATCTTAACCAAAAACAAATTTCTTACCCAGATTTTGCTTTTTCTTCTTCAGCTTCTACCTTTATGCTGAGGGATTCATCTACCCCAGTTGTCTCCTCATCTTTATCCTCCAGATTTTCATTTTCTTCTGTTTTTTTCATGTTAACTTCTTTTTCCTGATCAGACTGTGTAGGTATAGAGTCTAATAAATTCTTTTTACTTCCCTAGAAAAAGATCAGAGGAACTAAACCAACAAAAGTATACACTGTCAACCTAATTTCATGATCTAACTGTTAGCAAAAGGAAGTGCCAACCAATACTAATATTGAGAAAGGTAGTAGTTATTTTAAGAAACTCCTGCCATTACTAAAACACTAAGAAAAAATAGCTAACAACTAATTTTAAATACAAAAATAGCACTTAATGAAGAAAACGCACAAAAAATAAAGTATAACATTTTACGATAAATTAGCTATGAAAACTTTACAGACTAGGTAGAAAATATATCAAAGAAGGCATAACACTATTAACAGTATCTGATTTACCAGAGAGGGTTTAATATTTTCCTTTCTTTCAGTATCATCATCAGTAGGTTTTTCTTCTTTTGGTATTATGTTCTCCTCCTCTTCAATCTTTATTTCTTTGATTTCTGGTTCAATTTCTTCCTTAACTTTTATTTCTTTTACATTTTCACACTCTTTACATGGCTTGTTAACAACTTTCTCCGGCAATGCCATCTGAAATTCAATATTGGCCGACCTACAGTACTCCTCAAAACCATATAAGTATCTGGAAACATGAAGAGAAATTACATTTGGGAAAACATTTCAAAATATTGCTGTAGAGTTATGGTTTTTAAAATGTGTTCTTTTAAGTTCTCAGATACTCTCGTTTATTCTAGTTCAGTTCTTCCCAATCTCTTTAACCCAAACAGAAACATTTTTCAAAGAAAAAACGTCATTAAAAAACTACACTAGGGGCGCCTGGGTAGTGCCGTCAGTTGAGCATCCGACTCGGTTTTGGCACAGGTCTTGTTCTCAGGGTCCTGAGATCAAGCCCTGTGTTGGGCTCCATGCTCAGCAGTCTTCCTAAGACTCTCTCTTCCTCTCCCTCTGCCCAGCCCCCTCCCTCTCTCTCAAATAAATCTTTTTTTTTTTTTTTAAAGATTTTATTTATTTATTTATTTGACAGAGACACAGCAAGAGAGGGAACACAAGCAGGGGGGAGTGGGAGAGGGATAAGCAGGCTTCCCACTGAGCAGGGAGCCCGATGTGGGGCTCCATCCCAGGACCCCGGGACCATGACCCGAGCCGAAGGCAGACGCTTAATGACTGAGCCACCCAGGCGCCCCTCAAATAAATAAATCTTTAAAAAAAAAACTACACTAAAAGTGAAAAGATAGTCAGAATGTTAAATAGAGTAATGTAACAACAGTAGTTATTAAGGTATTAGTAGAGTATCAATCTGTTGAGCACTTCTTACATGCCATGCACTAGGCCTCTTCATTCACATGAAATCTCATTTAATCATCAGAGTAATCCAACGAGGCAAGGACTAACATCCCATCTTACAAACGAGGAAACTGAAGCTTAGGAGAATAAAGAAATGGTCCTGGAGGCACAAAAGCTAATAACTGGCAGAACCAGGATTCAACCCTTGACTTTTTAACACTTTGGCATTTTAACTTCTACACAGTACTTTCCAAATTTACTTGGCCACAAAAACTTTCTTCAGAGAATATCTCCTTGATCTAGTATTCGTAGAATACACTGTAGAAAATGCTATTATAGAGTGATTAGTCTAGTAAAAATTTCTGATTTCTTCTTAGAAGAAATAATTAGCCTCAGTTATACAGTAAATTCTAACCTGCTTTCTAGATAAAGTAATGAATGTAGGTATATCAAGTACACTGACTTACTTTTTATAAGCACATTTAACGTTGTATCCTGCAGCTGAATTTAAGACGGGGATTCCAAGATCTTGGTAGACTTGTTTCCAAACAGCTCCACTTTCAATCTAACAGACAAAGTAAAATGAAAACTCCGAAAGTAAAAGGTGGGAATATAATAAAATTTTGATTAATGCAGCATATATATGTTTATATGTGTTGGTTCTGGTCTCAAAGGAATGAAAAATAACTAGCTTAATAAATTCTAAATAAAAATTTTGGTATACAACAATATTTTAAAGTAAGTTTTAGTATTCTAACAAATCTCAGAATTACAAATGTTGAAATATTAAGCCATTTGATTTTTAAATTAGCTCTAGCGTAGTACCTAAGAAAATATTCAGGTTTCTAAATCAAAATTTGTAATGAAGAGACACAGATAAAATTCTTTAAGTAATCTATTAGTTCCCATAAAACCTGTAAGCTTAATAAATCAAAGCAGTTCTAAGGATCTTAGTAAAACATTTTATCTACAGAATACTTTTTCCCCCCCGAATAATCTTAATTGAATGGACACCATACATCATGGCGACCTTAAGTTAATTTCTTCAGTTCAACGATGATTTTTCTGCATGTTTCTACATATACATATGTGCATGTACGTGTGTGTGTGTGTGTGTCAGACACAATGGAAGAGATAAAGGATATAAAGAAGATTAACTCTCAAGGACCTTACAGTCTAGTGGAAAAGAAACATAGAAGGAATTTCTACCAATATGGTTGTGCTGTGACTCAGACATACACAGGTGGTTTATGAAAGTTTGACAAACTTAACAGTAAATCAGAAAGTTCATTTGAAAAAATCCTTAATTGAATTTAAATTTGGTCTAAGGAAGCTACCTGTTTCTAACTTGTGCTTTCCATTTTCTTTTCCTTCTACTCTTAAGTTTTTATTAGTATACAATTCTAGGTAATTTTTAGATAAGAAAACATGTATGAAAAAACATGTTTCATTTCTAACTGTAATACTTACATTATCAAATCCTCCAAGCTTGTGTACAAGTCTGAATAACTTAAAGAGATTCAAATTTCGATATCCAAGTACAGGCCGTTTGTTAATAGGTGTGCCTATTAAAGAAAATACAAAATATATTATAACCATGTTACATTTTTTATTTAAAATTACAAAAGATTCAGATATCACCACTGAATATCTGACTATATATAGTGCAAGATGTATATATATGAGAAAACAAATCCCTTGTTAATCAAAAACATGATGTCTACTTAAGCCCATTTCATTTTTAAAAATTTCTCCTACCAGATTTTCAAAACCTTATATGATTTCACTCAATTTTCATTTCCCTAATGAGCAAAACAGTAAATAGCCGATAAACCAAAATAAAATACCAACAGAACAAAATTTTTTTAAATCAAGGAAACAAGGTTTAGTAGAACTGAAGAAAGGGCTAAGATAATTAACGGGCAACTGCTTCACAATGAGAGTGATTTTCATGATACTTTCTTTGTATGTTATTAACTGGTGACTAGTCTAAACAATGATTCCAGGGTAAGACTATATGGTTTTGTTTCTTTCTAAAGGTATTTATTTATTTGAAAGAGTGCGCGGGGAGGGGGCGTCATCAGGGGCAGAGGGAGAGAGAGAATCCCAAGCACACTCCCCGCTGAGCACAGAGCCCAACATGGGGCTGCATTTCACGACTCATGAGATCATGACCTGAGCCAAAACCAAGAGTCAGACACTCAATCGACTGAGCCACCCAGGCACCCCTAGTTTTGTTTCTTTCTAATGTGGACCATGCAAGGCAAGGACACTAAAACTACCAAACCATCAGAAACTGGTAGAGGAAATAATGGGCAACTGTGGCCCTTTCAAAACAACCTATGACTGGCACGGTCATATTTTATCACTCTTTCTAGTATTAGCTTTTTAAATTTTCTTTTTTATTTATCTTATATAAAAGCCTAAGAAATTGCTTACCTTCTTAGGCCAAGCCTCCTTTCACACAAAGAAATAAGTCAGAAAGCAAAGACATTTCATATCAAACAATAAAAAGATACCTACATTACAGTAGCCACTATCACTTATGAGAGCAAAAGACAAACCAAGCCACCTTCTACTTAATCAGCAATACAAATGAGGATTTAAAAAATATTAATTCCCATCCCACAAGAAAATTAATTCCCAGGGTACAGTGGTACTTCCAAATATTATTCATTCATTTTGTCCTTCTCCTCAAGCTAAAAAGCTTTCTGCCTCTCCCCACTCCCTTTCTAGCATCTTCCCAGGAAAGGAGACACTATACTCTCCTTGAAGAGCAGATAAGCAACAGAGTAACAGGGCCATAGTTACTAGAGGACTAGGTCACTACCGTAAATTAAAGGTTAGGACCCATATCCCTTTCCCTCAATCCTTGCATTTCTTTAACAACATTAGGCAGATTCAAACAGCTAAGCCAAGGCTTACCTTGAGACTCTGTCACCTTTCTCTACGTCTAACTCTCTTTGGATGGTTTAATTCTCTGCTTAGTTCTGTGTGGCTGGGTCACAAGAAGACTTATGGCATCTTAGAGTATGAGGTCTCTCTCCCTCCCTCCCTCTCTCACTCACATGTACACATAACACAGACACACACACACACACACACACACACACAAAGACACATCCTAGGTATACCAAACAGTGATTCTGGAGAGGGAGGCTTATAACATAAAAGCACCTGTGTAGGTGCAAATAAAATGGTACTATGATTCTCATTCTGCTACTGCTCCCTAGTATTAAGCATTCTTTGGGGACCCATGGATGGGTGGCCAGACGAGGACAGAAATCAGGCCATATGGGTCCATGGCCATAATATCTATCAGAATACTGTCAAAGTCCTCATTCCATTTACTATATGACAGGTATGATGCTAGGTGCTGGTGACGCTGGCAATCAAGAAGAGAGCCATGATTACTACATGACATGAAGCTTAATGAACAGAATTCTTAAAGTATTAATTAACTGTATGATATATTATAATACTAATCATGAATTAAAAAAAAACTCACCTCTATCCTCCATAAATTTGTATAACTGCTGAAGAAAGTTCTCCCTTTCTTCTGGAAATGGTTCTATTTCTTCCTAATTTTGGTCACAGAAGAAGAGAGTATTATTTTCCTCAAGGAAGCATTTTAATAATATAAGATTTCCTACCAACAGCAGAGACTAATATTCACTAAAATATTTCAAAGGCTTGTTTTACCAAGTAAAAATTATTTCTTAACACTAAGCTGTTCAAGACCAGGCAAGTCTAGACATTTTATGCTTTCCAAAGGAATATGTCCTAAAAGGTATCTCAACAGTGACAATTCCAAATGTAAATTCTCATACAAGAAATGAGACTTAGCAAGATGGCTCATGAGCTTTTTATCATATCAGATATCTATTCTTTAAATCAGGGCCACAGGCTCAAGAAGACCTACTCTCACTTATATTAAATTGGGTCAGGGTTTAACACCAAAACTGACTCTCTTGTTGCTCCTCCAGAACTATACAGGTGTGGGTCCCCTTAGCTCTAACTACAAGTATCCTTCATTATATACAGCCCCACTGTATAGCACTTCAAGCTTAGAAAATCAGTAAAGTGGGGAACAAACTTGATCTACAATACCTGAAGATTCAGACTTAGGGAAATCTTCAAGTAATAAAATAGTTCCCCGATTTATCAATTACAAGGGAGGGACTAGCTTCTTGCTGCTGTGGCCAGGGGCTGTGGCAGTAGGGAGCTGGTCCTGAAGCAACCTGCAAGGAGCAGGGTAGTAGGTGAGATGGAGGAACTCATCAATTCAGTGACTATCATCCATTCAACAAACCACTTAATGAGCACCAGTAAGTGTAGGCACTATGCTAGGTGCTGAATCAAATAAAAGAAAAATAAGCGATGGAGCCTTCCATTAGAGAACATGATCAGGAGTAACTGCAGAGAAAGTGATACAAAATCCACATCTTACAGTTACTCTGGCTGAAACAAATTTATCTCTGATGGTAAAACTTAAGAGCATACTTTTCAAGTGATAGTCTAAATAACTCTATCATTTTAATTTTAAAAATCCTCTGTCTAATGCCACTGTTTTGACATTTACCCCTTTATTTCAAAAGCTAGCAGAGCGAAGGAAGGCAAGTTAAAAACCAGAAACAAAATCCATGTTGATAAACCTTTACGTCTGCTGGTTGAGCAGAGAAGAATAAATGACAATTATTAATTTGTTTATAAAAAACAAAACAAAACACTGCACTTCTCAATTTAAACATGGTCCACAGAGCTAGGCTTTGGTAAAGTAATCAGATATAAATCTAAGATACTATCTTAAATGCCCCCATACAATATTTGACTTTCATAAACTGCCAAATGTATTCCTGTCACAAAAATCTTTCAGTGAGGTTTGTATTTAACTTAAGAAAATGTTTAAACTAGAAACCAGATTTGCTTTTACAAAAACTTTTATAGAACACAAATCTAAGCAACAAAGATTTTAGTAACTAATATTTATTGACCCTCATTTATTTACATGTTATACCTTCTGACAGACACTATCAAGTTAACACAGAGTCCTTTACCCTTGAGGAGCTTATAGGGGAGAAAACAGACAGTAAGTGTGGGTGGGGGTTTTAAATAACAAAAACATGCACAAGGAACGGTATCAGGTTAGATTAGCAAATGGAGTGATTGACTTTCCTTGGGTGAAGGAGGTGATACTTCACAGATGGCTTCCCTTTACAGAGGTGACATGTTAATAAGGTTCTGAAAACTGAATAGGAGTTTGCCAGGCTAAGTGGTGGAGAACAGGGAAGGGCACTGTAGGTAGAGGTACTGGTATGTGTACAGGTTGAGTAGAAACAAGGTATGTAATTTAATATGGCTACAGCATCAAGTTCAAAGTGGCAAGGGATGCCAAGAGAAGGGATATGAAGGTGGGGCCGGACTGTAAACGAGGTTCTATAAGTGAAACTTGACTTTTAGGGTGATTAAGAAGCTATTGGGGAGGTTTTAAGCAAAGGATTGCTTGTTCATTTTGGCATTTTAAACAGAAAGCAGTGGGGAAGACTAAAGCCGAGAAACTTTTACACTACACACTGTCATCATAAAGCACTATGTCATAAAACATAAACTCTAAAACAATCCTATTTCATCAATAGTTGTTCATTACAGTTAGATGGCAGAATTTAATAACTTACCTAAAATACTACATATTGACATTAACTTACTAGTTTCCTGAAAACATTCAGTCCAGTTTGCTTGGTGGTCAAATATACAGCCTTCATTATCTGCACCATTCACCAATAACTTCTAGGAAGTATCATTAACAAGTACAGTGGTGCAATGTCACTAGTAATATCATGGACATCTTTTTTTGGTACTTATCACTGCTAGACCTAAAGTACCATTTACAGTAATCTAAAACTTTATTTCCTTGATCCATATAAATTCATAGATGCTTTATTTATGATCTAATTAGAACTATCCACCCATTTGTATTAGATATAATTATTTAAGATTCTCTCAATCAAAGAGATATTAATCCTTTTTTGCTGATTATTCTTTTAATAATACTAGATAGAAGATATATTTTATACTTCTCTAGGTATTTCAATAAAATATGCAGATGAAAACACTGTAGGAGGTGACGGCTGGCCACACAATGATGAAAAGCATCACTCTGATGAAAGCAGTGCTGAAAGCAGCACTTTGCTACATTAGGTGGGTATTTCCCTTATTATCTGATAAACCAAAAGCACGGCAAGATTAAGAAACATTTCTGAGGTTACCGAAATAACTATACTTAATATTTTTAATTTCCCAAGACCATATTTCTATTTTAAATAAGCAAGCAAACTACTTGGTTATGATGGATAGCACAAGCACATTTTTATTACGAAATATTTCTGATACTAAAAACACTGAAGTGATTGATGACTTTGTGCCAAATCCTAACTCACAGAGGAAACCCAACTGTTACTCTGAATTTTAAAAGACATCAACTGTTTGCCCTTACCTCTTCTTCACTGCTATTATCCTCCTTTTCCTTTTCATCATCTTCCTCCTCCTCTTCTTCCTCCGCCTCACTGCTAGAACTATCTTCCTTCAGTTCAGTCTTCCAGTTAGCAGGAATAGTTCTACTTTTATGAAACTCAAGGGCCTGATCGAAGGCTGCAGAGAGGACCAAAAACTATGTGAACTGGAGAAATTAAGACAACTGATTTGTCTAGTAACATTAAACAAGATAAAAAATTAACCACTGTGCTAAAAGCACGGACATTTATCAAGTGTTTGCTGTGTGCCAGGCACTGTTCTGTAGCGACTCATTTAAAACCCAGCAGTCCTAAGCATCGGGACCCAATTTATAGATGGCAAACTACTGCTATTAGAAGGTGACTTAGGTTCAAACAAATACAAACGAAAAGAGCAGTTTTCTTCTTTTAAACAAAAATTAAACATGCCTAGTATAAACAACTTTAAGACAGGTAAATTTCTGATCATTGGTCCAACAAATGACTATTAAACAGCATTATATATCAAGCACAGAGCCACTGTATTGAACACACAATAGCTGAAAATGTACTATAGATATGTTATCTTCATTCCTAGTAAAACATGAATTAAAATTATATTAATAATTAGCTTAAACCAAAATTGGTGAGACACAATTATTTTTGTTTTACAATACATGGACATGAACTCTAAGCCACAAATTCTTGGTGATTTTTAACTAGTCTACATAGCATATTATCAGATTTGATGAACCTGGGCAATAAGAAAGTTGTCTACAATGCCAAAAACCAAGTAAGAAAGGCAATTACGGCATATTCCTCAATAAAATATAACTATTGTAATACTATGAGAAATGCCAAATCAAAATTACTTTTTTTTTTTTTAAAGATTTTACTTATTTATTTGACAGACAGAGAGACAGCACAAGTAGGCAGAGTGGCAGGCAGAGGGAGAGGGAGAAGCAGGCTTCCCGCCGAGCGGGGAGCCCGATGCGGGGCTCGATCCCAGGATCCTGGGATCATGACCTGAGCCGAAGGCAGCCGCTTAGCCGACTGAGCCACCCAGGCGCCCCCAAAATTACTTTTGATTCCTGTTTCTACCATCCTCAGGAACTAAATATTCTATTTACTAGGCAAAGCAAGTCTATGGTAACTGGCTGATGATCTAGTTCCTTCCCACTCTTAGATTACTGTCCCTGATTATAAGCTAAAAAAGAAAAAGCAGCCCTATAATAGCAAAAGACACACAGATTTACAAAAGTGTAATTCACACAGAACCAAATGGAACTTCAAAGACAGAACTTCAAAAATATGTATTCTTTTAAAAAGCAAAAGAAAGTTTGATCTTCAAAAACACTTCAGCAGTTTTTAAATTAACCATAAATTATTCCAAGATTATCCTTACCTTGTTTTAATATAGCATCAGGCTTTGGTGCAGTGTCACTAGTAATTTCATGGACATCCTTTCTTGGCACTGAAGTACTACATTTTTTTTTTTTTTTAAAGAAAAAAAAAGCCACAAAAACACAACAGAGATTAAGAGTCCAATTACACACCACAGAAAGATGCTGAAAATATGGAAACATTAACATTTACATGAAAGTGACTGCACAGTGTTGCAATTCCCAAATGAAATGCTAGGCAGGATATTAAAATATGTAATCATCTACAGAACGACCCCTCCTTGAGAGATGTTTTACGAGGTATTCTCAAATATCAAAGAGTCCCTGGCTAAAGGCAATAAGGAAAATATTGATCCTGCTATCCAAAATAATAATAAATGAAAATATCTGGAGAGCAGGATCAATCCAATAAAAAAGAAGTCAAATAGTAAGAATTTGCCATTATCTTGGGATAATCACAAGAGATTACTAAATTTAAGACTGGAAGAAAATGTACTTGTTTATAATATAAATGTTCTTCTAATAACTGCTTTTAAACTGGATTCTAGGCTCACAAGCAAACTTCTAATATATAATTTAAGATCCTTCATGGAACTCTCCAACCATAGGGAGGGGGTCAGATGCAAGCAACTGGGAGAGTTTCTATCATATATATCACACATACCTCCTATTTTACAATAATAAATCATTGTTCTACATCATTCAGCTCTTCTGCATTTGGCTTACATCAATCAATCTACAAAAGCCTGAAAACCATTCCAAATACATTTTTCAACCTGCCTATTTTTTTAACTTTTTATTTTAAAAATTTCAAATACATACAAAAGGAAATAGAATAGCGCAATGAACCACCACATACCCATTACCCAACTACAATAATCATGAACTCATAGTCACTGTTTCATTTATATCCCTATACTTCCCTCGTGGATTATTTTGCAGCAAATCCCAGATACTATATAATTTGATTTATAATATACTTCTTATGAAGGTTTGAAAGAAGTCTTTTTAAAAATCATAACAAATACCATTACTACACGTTTAAAAATTAACAGTAATTTCTTACTATCATCCAACCAGTATTCAATTTCAGTGTTCAAATTTCTGATTATCTGTTTTGTTAAAGTGGATTTCATAGATTGTTTTTAAAAATCACTTTTCAGAACCTGAATACCCAAACATGATCATTTTAAGGTATAGACACAGAATAAGGCAAAGTATAAAATATATGACTTTTCTAGTCGCACAATTCTAAAAAACAAAACAAAAAAACCCCATAGAAATCCGTAACTCAGTTCCAAAAAAGTTCTATAGGAAAAATCACTTGAACACTTAACATACATTTATAGTAATCCATTTTAACCCTTAGAACTGCAGAAGTCAAATGTTATACAACAGGTATCAGTATAACCAGTGGACAGAACTAAAAATATTAGAGCCCAACTAAACATTCCAGAATAATAAACACATCAATAAATATATAGCAATCAAGTATTATAGTAGATAGATCTAAATTTGCCTCAACAAATCACCAGCTACTATACAGGCAAATACTGATAAACTAGGTAATACTGAGAGTCTAGAAACTCTGGGAGTTTAAAAAAAAAAACCCAAATGAACAAGGAAAGCAGACTATAAGATCACTTAAATGATAATATGAAAAAGATCTTACTTCGTTTAAAACATTCTGTATGATGAAAAGTAAAAGCATAAGTCATTAGAAAAAACTAATTTATCATTTATCTTCCTAACATGGAAAAACAGCATACTTTTCATCCCTAGTGAATCATACTTACAATTTGCCATCTTTGAAAGATCGAACAAGAATATTGTCTTTTTTCACAGCAATTTCATCACTACAATCAGGACAAACCACCTTTAAAAAAAAAGTGTAAAACCATTAGAACTAAAAGCAAAATTTACAGATATTTACATAAATATCAACTATTTAAATCCTTTCAAAAAACAGTTTCAGCTTAAAGTTTAAAAACTAATTTTAGTTTATAGGGTAAACAGCTACACACATGTGGGAATACACACAAGTAATTTTAATTTTACATCCTCTATCCTTCCAGCTCTCTGGATTCCCCACACGGTTTTTGGCACAGGCTTGTGTTGAAAGCAGAAGCATGGCCATGCCTAGACTGACACTGTGGACCAAGTTCTAGTCAGAAATAGAACACCGGGATGAAAGTGGAGGCTGGGGTGGAAAACGAAGGTAAAGCCCGAGCCTTAGCAGAGGGTGTGCAGCACGGCTAGGAAAACAGCGGGAACCAAAACGGGAGCCAGTATCAGAACCTCAATCAGAGCAGTCTAGATCTTAAAAAAGATACAGATGAGGTTCTACTTACTATTTACATTTAAATATGTATAACAGGCACCAAAATTTCTTCATAATACTACCCACTCTAAAAAGTAAACATTTTAAAAAAGACATGCAGGCTGTGTAGGACTGATCACTCCCCAAGAGAGGACTTAGCTGGAGCCGCCTCAGCTGCTATTTAAAGTGAGGTCAAAGTGGGCCTTCCCAAAGGCTAATGCAAGACACCTATAAATTTTTAGTATTTCAATTCCAAGACAGCCCACTCTGTACACCAAGAACAAGTTAAAAGAATAGTATATTTCTAAATGAAAAATGAGCTAAGTAAGTATGACAGGTTTGTCCTAAGGATGGGCTTATCGGCTCTGAAAAATGACACAACCGTACATAAAGGCACGTACTCTCACCACAGGTCAGAAAGGAGCTAGAAACAGGTTAGTTCTAATTCAGTCTTTAAGAAGTTAGTTAACATTTTCCATAACTGCAACTGCATTGCACTAAGCATTCTTTAAATGTTGACGGCATTCTGAATGAACTCCCTGATGAAAGTCTTTTATACATTATTAGCATCGAGGGAAACTTCCCTGTCATGTCAAAAAAAGTCTTAAGTAAATACTTAGCATTTGCTCATATACACTTCTTGTGACTCTACAGATACTGACTGCCACCTCGAGGTACTGTACTAGATGCCGGAGAAAAAGAGACCAAGTCAGTCACTGCTCCTCCCCACATGGAGCTTGCACCCTATAGAAGACAAGCACTAAACAAGTAAGTGCACGTGTATTTAACTGCTACTGTGTTAAGTCCTTATCTAGGTAGTCAGGGACCACTTTCCTGAAGACCCAACACTTAAGCTCAGCTTTTAAGACTGAGTAGGAGAGGCGCCTGGGTGGCTCAGTCGGTTAAGCGTCTGCCTTCGGCTCAGGTCATGATCCCAGGATCCTGGGATCGAGCCCCACATCGGGCTCCTTGCTCGGCAGGAAGCCTGCTTCTCTGTCTCCCGCTGCCCCTGCTTGTGTTCCCTCTCTGTCTGTCAAATAAATAAATAAAAATCTTAAAAAAAAAAAAAAAAGACTGAGTAGGAAATGGCCTGACAAACAATGTGCCTAGATGCACATGTGTGTCATATAACGGGTGCGCTGCAAGCAATGGAAACAAATAATGGGAAGGGCCAGAGACAGCAAGCACTGGAACCCGCCCCAGAGAGCAAAAGAAGGTCAGTGTGGCTAACTTTCTGCCTGGACTGATTAAGAGAGTTAAGAAGGGTTCAGGTTTTTCCAGTCTTTTAGGTCATGAAAATTCTTAGGGATAAAATCTAAAATCTTTAAGGAAAGGCTCTGAAGCAGGGTAATGTTATACTAGATTTGCCTTTTAAAAATTACTTTGAGGGGCGCCTGGGTGGCTCAGTCATTAAGCATCCGCCTTTAGCTCAGGTCATGATCCCAGGGTCCTGGGATCCAGCCCCGCCTCGGTTTCCCTGCTCCGCGGGAAGCCTGCTTCTCCCTCTCCCACTCCCCCTGCTTGTGTTCCTGCTCTCGCTATGTCTCTGTCAAATAAATAAATAAAATCTTTTTAAAATATTAAATTAAAATTACTTTGAAAAAATGAAAATAAAAAAATTAAAATTACTTTGGGGATGCCTGGCTGGCTCAGTCAGAAGAGCATATGACCCTTGACCTTAGGGTCTTGAATTCAAGCCCCACGTGGGGGGTAGAGATTTTAAATAAATAAAACTTAAAAAAAAAAAAAGAATAAAATAAAATTACTTCGGCTGTTTTTAAGAAAATGGGCTAGAGAAGGGCAAGAGTTGAAAGAGATGAAGCCACCACAATCACCCAGGTGAGAGAGGTGGTGGTGACTCAGACAGAGAGTGGTGGCAATGGCATATTAAAGGAAAGAGAATATTAGAGGTAATTAGGGAAGTGAAGAGATGAGTGAGCAGAGGATGCTCAGGTTTTTGTCTTGTGCAAATGATGTCATTCACTGTGAGATGAAACACTGGAGGAGGGCCAAGTTTGGGAAGGAGGGAGGAAAGAATACATTTAGTTTTAAACTTATTAAGTGTTGAGATGGCTGAAGGACAGCCAAATGGAGATACCAAACAGATACCCAAGTCCGGAGAGCTCCATGGAAGTCTGAACTGTAAGATATAAACTTGGGAGTCAACAGCCTAAATACCAGGGGCTTAAACTTGGCTCTAAAACTGTGAACAAAATCTACCTTTTTCTTTTTTTCTCATGGGTTTGGCAGTCCTCCACTCTACCACTGAGCTATCGAAGGACTCACACTTTCTCATGGGTTTCAAAAACTACGCATATGGTAGCTTTGGCCAGTGCTGCTGCTGGTGTGTAAGTGGTTCGTTTTCCATTCTGCCACAGGAATGATAATCCATATTTCATCCTGTTCACTCATGTGTGTGATTTCCTTGGTCCCTAAGGCATTTCAGTTTGTTAACTCTGCAACCGATGCTATAAAAGGGGATGAGATCACCCTAAAGAGAATACAGAGTGATATATTCTGAACCTTGCACAGCAACATTTAAAGGCTGGTTAGAGGAGAAACAGTGAAGGAAAATGAAAAGGAAGACTGCGTGAGTCATGGAAGCTAAGATTTCCTTCTGTTAAAACGGGGTGAATACCCCGTATTTTTCAGTCTCAGGATTCAATGCGACTACTTATGTGACCAGCTTCATACAGTGCCTGGACATGGTAGGTGCTCAACACATGGGGGCTACTTACAGGTCCTAGGAGTACAACTGTTTCCTAACACAGTGATATTACTAAACACTTGTAAAATTTACTCAATTTATAAAAACTAATTTTAAAAATTGAAACCCAAATACTATTTATGTGATTATGTTGACTGTTCAATCGAGAACACAAGTTCACACTCTAGTTGACAAAAATTATTCATAACTGTCCAAAAGATCTCAATTTGGAGGGGGAGGATCTCTAAGATTCTTTAAATAATACTGTGATGGTTCCTACACCAATTACTGACAATTCAACATCATAAATCCTTAAATATTTTCCTTATCATCAAGGAAACTATTTAGAAGCTATGGGCGAGAGAATCTTAATACTGAATATACTAACAGTGAAAAATTAATATTCCTGTCATTTTAGAAAAAGACACACAAAACTGTTTTTTAAAACATGTTTTCAAAAGAAATTATTACAAAGAATCTTAGTGCTTTAGGAAAAAAGAAATGATCATATACACTGACATTTGTTTTCAGCTCACCATTAACCAAGTTACTTAACCTTCCCAATAATCAGTCTCCTGATCCCTAAGTGAGGATAAATAATATCACCTGCCTCACAGTCCTTGTAAAGGTCTTTTTTTTTTTAAAGATTTTATTTATTTATTTGAGAGAGAGAATGAGAGAGAGAGAGCATGAGAGGGGGGAGGGTCAGAAGGAGAAGCAGACTCCCCGCTGAGCAGGGAGCCTGATGCAGGACTCGATCCCGGGACTCCAGGATCATGACCTGAGCCGAAGGCAGTCGCTTAACCAACTGAGCCACCCAGGCGCCCAGTCCTTGTAAAGGTCTTAACAGTCCTTGCAGATAGCAGGTATCCAATATCTATTAGGCTGATAGATGGGTATATGCAGAGGTACGAAGGTATCATAAAGTATTTATATTTATTAAAACAAGTAATTGCCCTCTTTAGTTTTAATTGTAAGATACAATATGTTTTAATTGTAAGAGCTAGCCATTTATTGGGCAATTACTTTGCGCAAAACACTGAACTGATAAGTATTCAGGATAAAGAACACAAATCATGTTCACTGAAAAGAACGATAAGTAGACATCATTTGCAGACAACAGTAGAAAAAGAAAGATTCTCTTCTTCTGCAGTCTTTTGCATGATGAATTTAGAAGTTTTAAAAGTTTGCATTATGAATCTTCTACCCAAAATAGAGAGAGCAGTATAATGAACTCCCACATACCTACCCTCTAAAATTATCATAATTTTGCCTTTCTTGGATGACTTAAAAGAGTTCTTGGTACTCAAAGACAATTTTGAAAGTAATCTTTGTGTAAACTAAATGACGCTAAAACCATTTCCCTACTCTGTACCTATGAAAAACACTAGTAAGATTATCAATTGTTTTCTTCATGAACCTAAATAGTTGAATTTTAAACTCTTTTATACTGAAGTTACTCACCAATGCAGGAAACCATAGTGCTTTCTTTTTATCCAAACTAACGTAATCTACACATACAACTTTTCCTAGTAGTTCATCGATCTGTTTCCTATCATCCTCATCTTCATCACTGGAGGATGAAGACGACTCTTCCTCTGGTCTAGGGAAAGAAAAAAATAAGATATTTCCATTTATCTTCACAAAGAATGAGCATACCAAGTTGATAAATATAGGTAGTCTAGAAATCTTAGCTCATTTTCTAAAACCTACAGAATGGCAAATTTAAATTTTTAAACCATTTTCTAAATTTCTAAAGAATAACAAAAAGGATTATCATTAGAAGGAAGCACATCATTTTCCTAAACATCCTTTGCGTTTATTTAGTGCTACTCTAAAAGGTTAAGGAGGGGAGAACAGAACAGAGTAACAATGGTCCCCAAATTCTCAAAAAGCTGAAGGCCCCATACGAAACATCCCAGTACTACACTAAAATGTTTTAGATCCAACTCTCAGATTAAGGAAGTTCTAAAGATAGTAATTTTATACTTCCAGTACAAAGCTAATTTTAAAAAGGGGAAGAAAGGTCTTTATTTATTGGGGGCTTAGGGTGGGAGAGAAGACAATCTGATAAGAGATCACCAATGCTACCCTTAATGTCAAATATACACAAACCAGGAATTGATAAAATGTACAATACTGTTATTTTGTATTATGTTAGAAATTCCTTTCAGTTTACATTGTATATTGGACTAATAAATTAGAAAGAAGTTCACTGTCGACAGAAAAAGGAACTATCTAAAACCATCCACTTGTTAGACAAAAGCACAGCGAAAAGTAAAACTAAAAAGGAAAAAAAAAAACATAAAACAAACAAAAATTCAGCTCTGAATCTGGTTCCAAGAAAGCCCACAATCAGTGTTAAAGAAAGATTCTAACAAGTGAGTGCTCAAAACGCGCAGAGTAAGCAAAGACACTAAGAAATGAATAGACTACAATGTACGTTCTTTTTTACAAATTAAATAGAAGAATGGTTAGTATTAATTACCTACAGGGATGAAAACATTTTTGAGATAGTTGGCAATGACCAAGTTCACTGATAAAAAATGTAAACTGACAGATTATTTTAAAACCTTAAACATGATTTAACTATTCGGTTGACTGGGACAAATCTAATATACTCTAAAATTTGTCTTGATGCCTTTCCAAAGGGATGGCAACATAATGTCACTCCTTTATATATTTCAACATAATTATAAAAAAAGCAGAAACTACTATAATAACACTAAACATTTTAGAGTGATATGGGAAGTATCACTATTTGATTTCAATGATCAAGGGACTTAATAATTGTCCCCTGGTAAAAACAAAGCAAATTTTCAAGTTTGCTGCGGAGAACTACTGTATTTCAAATGGCACCTAAAGCAATTTAAAGTAGGGACATGGAAAGTAAGTAGGAGGTAGGAAAAACAAATATACCTTCATATTAGCAAAGCATAAAACCTTAAAAATAGGCACACAGCTTGGGACAGTAATGAAAGACATCCCAAGTCTGAGTTCTAATTGATTAGAAGTGTTTCTCAAGGGCAATGACTTTTATCTCTTCACTTTCTAATGACTATGGAAGACATCCAACCTTAAAACCATAATTACTGCTTTTCTAAAGAAGCCATAAAAAACTTATTCAGCTAGGATTTAATGGACACTCTTCATGTCATTATCATTAGCAAGATAAAAGTCCCAATATCACGGATAACATATATCAAATCTGTAAAACAGAGAGAGAGAAAACTGGGCTTTAT
Organism: Mirounga leonina; assembly: GCF_011800145.1. Taxonomy (NCBI): domain Eukaryota; kingdom Metazoa; phylum Chordata; class Mammalia; order Carnivora; family Phocidae; genus Mirounga; species Mirounga leonina. The sequence goes on from NW_023270380.1 coordinate 5,824,573, forward strand.
TTGCCTAACAAAGTCATCTGCATCTTTATGAAGATTCTCATTTCTTTCTTAAGACTTAACAAGTGTGAAGACTTCAGACATCAGAAAGTGACATATAAAAAAAAAGTGACTGCCTACATAAAACACCTATCCACCTTTCATATTAAATGTCCAAGTTCCACTCTAAAACCATTGCCCATTTATGGACTAGATTTCCTGTCCACCCCCTACCCTAACCCTGGCAACTGAAGACTTTGTTCCAAGAGTACTCATTTCTCCTGTATCAATTTTTCTGCCTCTACTACATTGAGTCCCATCAGCATACTGTTATTTCCATCAATATGCTATTATTTCTCCCACTTAAAAAAAGAATCCCTTGACCTCACCTTCTCCACCAGCTACTGCCACCTCGTTTCTCAACTCCCCTTTGCAGCCAAACAGCTTGGAATGCTCTACTCCTCGACATCTGGAAATGTTTTGACTCCTCTAAGTCTCTGTTCAAATGTCATTTCAGTTAGGTGACCCTGACCATCTCATTCAAATTTACAACCTGCCTGCCCCAATCTCTCGTCACTTTTATTCTTTACCCACAGCATTTACAAATCCATCATACTATATAATCTACTTAGTTCTTTCTTACGTTTTCTCTTTATTGCCCATCTCCCCTATATGAGAGAATATAAGCTCTAAGGGCAGAGATTTTATCAATGCCTGTTTTATTCACTGATATATCCCAAGTACCTGAACAGTGCTTGGCACAAGCATAGATATTCAATAAATATTTGTTGAGTAAATAAATGAACTGAATAGATTTATTTCTTTCTACGATGGTTATTTTTAATTTTATTTTTCCTGAAATCACAAAATGTATACAAGCAATATAATGTACACAACCAGTTAAAACCACACCACTATATATACCTAAGGCTCCTTTAACTTTTCCTCTTGGAGGAATTTAGCCAAGAAATAATTTACACAAGACACTCAATAAACTGGTGAACTAAAATAAATGAGCATCAAAAATATTTTAAGGGGTGCCTGTGTGGCTCAGTTGGTGAAGCATCTGCCTTCGGCTCAGGTCATGATCCCGGGGTCTTGGGATCGAGCCCCACTTTGGGCTCCCTGCTCAGCAGGGGAATCTGCTTCTCCTTCTCCCTCTGCCCCTCCCCCTGCTGTGTGTTCACGCACTTTCTCTCAAATAAATAAAAATAAAATGTAAAAATAATAAACAATAATTTTAAAAAACATTTTAAGGGAGCAAATACAGAGCAAGCAGAGAACCTGCTTGGTTTTATTCCCCTCTGACAGCGTTGCTGCTTCAGTGGTAAGGTGGTATTTGTTTACAGAGCCAGAACAAAATAATGCACTGTTTGTGACATAACATCTGATGCTGCCACTGGAAACAAAGCTAACTACTCGGGAATGTTTACCACCACAGACTAATAGCTAATTATTTAAGGGGACTGCACATCACTATTAATTGTAAATTAATTGTAAACTAAGTAGGAAGAACTTTAGACAAGACGTGTGCCAAAGAACAGCAAATGACAAGATGCAAACAGGAAACTGACTTCAATCATCCTTATAATTTCAGGCAAGTAACTCAGTTTCAAATTTTGCACACTAAATTAAAAAACCTGTATTAGTCAGTATGAGAAAGTCTAACGAGGTACAGCTCCTTAGAAATATGGACATGTATATACTTACCAATAAAAGGGTTTTATTTTTTCCCCAATTTTTAATCAAGAAGGAAACTAGAATCAAATTCTCGTCTCAAAATAAAACAGCAAACAATAAAAAAAAATCTTCTAGAATTAGTGGTACTGGTTACATAATCTGTGAATACACTAAAAACACTGCACACTATACACTTTAAAAGGGTGAATTTTGTTATGTTAATTATATCTCAATGAAAAAAAATTTTTTAAAGATCTGCAGACCTAAAAACACCAGGTACACATCACTACTTTACTGGATAAACTTAGTACTGTCAATAGGTAAAATCCCTCCCCACAAATAATCACTAACAAGAACCATTATAAGCTTTCTTATGCTTTATTCTTTTTCTGAAGGAGAAAAAAAGTAACAGCAAGCAGACTGATTTCTACTGTAGCAGCTGCATATACACTTTTGCCAGGTTATTGGAAAACACTTTTGAGAGGTGAGGGTACACAAATGTTTCTATAATTTCAGGTAATCTATTCTTTAGGCAGAATCAAACAAAACATCTGTATATGATGGTTAAATTATAAGGGCAAAATTCAATCAACTTATACATTGAATGATCAGTAACTTTCTTTAAAAAATTAAAAGAGAATGATAATCTTAGGAAAATAACTTCAACATATTAGAATTTACTAATTAAAGGTAGAATATAAATAAAACTCAATTGAAGGAAGGTGTCAAAAATAATTTTTGACTAGCTGGAGGCAGATTAACTGGTATGTGCATTAACAGTTGCTAAAAGAAAATAAAAGTAGTGATATACTCATTAACAATAGAGTCTGGGGAATCCTGGGAAGAGATAACCTTATTTATCTCTGTACAAAATTAAATTTTAAATGACAATCAGAGAATCAAAATGAAGACTTTTTTAGTTGAGTAATGGAAGAGGAAATGAAGGTCAGATAAATAACCGTAAGGTCCAGGTCCAAGACTTTGTTGTAGGAAATCACTCAGAAAGGGGTGAAAGAACTTTGAGGAACTGTAATTAAGGAGAAGGGAATTTCCAACTGTGGTACTTGCCTGTGGTGTCTACATACCATGATATTAAGATCTCTTGGCAATGAGAGTGACCACCATAGTGAGGGGGAAGGAAGAGCAAGTAAAACAAGATTACAGATGAGAGGGGCTTCGTTTCCTACAATAGTTAATTCTCAACCTCTGATCTGCCTTCTTGCTTTGCACATATGCTATACAATCCCAACAGCAAATCTTTCATTATACAGAGATTCTCAACAGGAAAATCACTAACTTAGAATGTTTGCGGTAGTCTTTAGAAAGCAAAGATCAACTTGCTCAGTGACAAATGCACGCTTTAGTCTCATCTAAAAGGGAGACCTCAACTTACAGTTTTTTTAATACATCATAATTCTGGGTCATTTTTGAAGATCAATCTAGGTGATAATCTATAAATTATCTTACTTTAAATTTATTTTTACACATGTAGATGACAGTTGAAGAAAGACAAAACATGTCTAAATGTTAGATGTAATATTTTTAAAAAGAATTTTTGGTAGATACAAAAACTTTTTCCTACAATATGCATATAACATAATATGGAAATGTTCTAAAAAATTCAAATAGTATAGCCCAAAACAGTTCCACTTATCAGACATAAACACTGTAAGCAGAATTTTTATATACTCACATATAAACATTTTTATGAATGAAGTCATGTCACATACTGGTATTTCATGAAAATTTTTGCATTCAATATATGATGTTTCATATCTAGTATTTACACAGTGTTTCCTATATAAATACTTTAAGGATATGAATTCATTTAATCTTCGCAACAACTCTGAGAGATAGGTTATACTATTATCTCAATTTTACAGATGAGAAAATTGAGGCATAAAGACTAAGTAATCTGCCCAGGGTTATATAGCAAGGAAGTGGCAGAGAGAGTTATTCACACCCAGGCCACCTGGCTCCACAGTTCACACTCTTAACAATCAAGCCACACTGCCACTTTCGAAAGCTAGAGAAGCAGAAATCTTCACTAATGAAATAATTTTACATTAAATACACCCTACCTCACTATTCTGACATCACCAATCATAATTAGAAGTTGACTACAGAACTATGGAAGACTCTAATGAGCAATGGTAGGTAAAATTTTAATACATAATTGAAATCACTAATTTTCAAAGAGACAGCAAAAGGTTTATCTTGTAAGTGCTTCAGTGAATATCCTACGGCAATAAAATATCCCTCTGGAAAAACTGATAACATTATTAGATCACAGTAGCATCAAATAATCACAACAGGATTCCTTCATATGAATAATGCTATCATACATTTTCATTTATTTTTCTTTCTGGATAGAACAAGTCATATGCAGAAGAGTAAATAATTGTTATACCCTGAATACCCTAAAGATAATCAAGTCATCAGCAAGCTAAATCACAAGTGAGAGAAATTATTCACTTAGTAATTAACTGAAAAACATCTTCTAAAAATTTCAGAGTTAAAAAAAAAATGCATGGTCTGAATCACAAGTATAGTAGGAAAATATTAATATGAAATATTTTTTCAATGCAAGGATTAGTCTTTTAATTTCCTCCCTCAAAGGAGTCATTATTTATTTACTGTTAGAACTAATTTAGAAAGTAACTGAAGTACTACTCTACCTAAATAAGAGTCAATCAGTTGAATGGGAAAAGGCCCACAGAGCATGGGTGAGTTCAAGTCCTTGTCCTTTCCTTCCTGTGTTCCTTGGATTACTTACTGTCCCTAAGCCCAATTCCCCCAGTTTTTAATATGGGTAAAAATAATACCTATCTTCATGAATTTGCCCTAAGGCTAAAAGTAAGCAATATGAGAGATAGCGCTTACCCAATTTCTATCTTCAAAGCTCAGCCACAATTAGATTTAATATGTGATTCTAAATACTGAATGAAAGCATTCACTTACACTAAAGATGTCAATAATTCAACTCAACATTTATTTTTAACAGCCATTCTGACAATATTTGGGCTTAGACATGTTAAAATTTTTTTCAATTTTATCCAAGTGAAATGTTCAAAATTGTTTTTAAAATAACCTCCAATGGAATACATTAAAATCCCACCCCTTCCCATTTTCTTTGCCTCCTATGGAGGCAACTATGTTTTTAACTGTTTCAGCTATTTCTTTGATAGTTACTACCTTATCTCTAAATAATACTCTTATACTAATTTATACATTGTATACATTATTCTGTTGAATTCCTATTGTTACTAGGACTTAATTTTATATTTAAGCCACCTCCTCTCCTCCCTCCATCTTACTAAGTTTTCCTTTCTGATGTAATTTTCAGGGTGAGTTACTTAATGCCTTTGCTATTTTTTCTCTATTTGTTATCATATTATCTTTAATTTCCCCCCAATGTTCCATTATATTAGGTAACTGAGTCCACCTTTTTAATAGAGACTTTCATTCTTCCACTGTGCATTCTATTGGCTACCAGCATCTAGTATTACAATGGAGAAGTCTGATGCTATTCTGCCTCCCAGTCCTTCGCAATAAATTATTTTTCTTTCTGTAACTCTTTGAAAATTGTTTCTTTATCTCTGATGACCTGTGATCCTTTTTAATTTAGAGCCTTCTGGAGCCTAAGCATGGCCCATTAAAAGTAATTTGTTAAATAGGTAGAATATATGTCACAACTGTAGGACATGAAAATAAGGAAGACGGTTTCTGTCAAGGAGATTAAGATTATTAGGAAGAGAAAACAAATACTACAATGACAATAACAGGTGAAATACTGTTTTTGACATTAGATAAATGCAAAGAATTTAAGGGGTTCAGAGGAAAGAAAACAGGTCTGTTTTCAAGGGAAGAGTAGGGAGACAAAACAGTTCACATAAAGGTGGGAGCATTTCTGTTGGTGACTGAATGAGTGGGACAATGACATGTATGGGTGGATCTGAGAAAGAAAAAAAAGAGCATGAATAAAAGCATGGTATCAGGGAAACAAAGGATGTATTCAGCGAACGTTCACTGGTTCCATTCTGACTACAGCATCAAGATACATGTAGGGAGAAATGGGAGGTAGATATACAACTGTTAAGGTTGGCTGAGCATGGAGAATCTCAAGCACCCGTGCCAAGGAGTCTGAAATTACTATGAGATCCAGTTAGCATTTTGCAAAGTACAATTTCAAATTAGTAACTCTTAAAACAATACTAGAAGGAGAAATGAATTCAGGTTCAACTAACAGTTATGAAAATGGACTTACATATGATTAGATCTTCTTCCTCTATTTGTTTTCTTCCCTATGACAGGAGTGCCAAAATGTTCAGGGTTGGTGAGTGGGAGCTGGTCTAATGTCTGTGGGTAAGAACATAAACCCATCAAAGTTACGACGTAGCAAGTTCTTTTTCCCTTTTAAACCAAATCAGTTTAAGAATATGCTTAGATTTGAAGATTAAAAACTGCCCCAAGGAAGACTAAAATACAACTTTCCTAAAGAGAGACAACTGTCATTTCAAAGATATTAGAATAAAGATGAATGAACCCATTATTGGGGGGGGGAGTGAAAAGAAATTCAGTTGTTCTTTCCTCATGGTTTCATTATCTATTTGAAGGCTGAAAGACTTCTAAGAATGATTAAAATACAAAACAAAACACAGCTCAGTAGAAAACAGACTGGAGAGATACGAAATTTATATGTAAGGACCTAGCACCTGCATTGGAGCCAACTGCAAATAAAATTTCTCTTTGTTCAAAGGGAATCATAATCCATAATATAAAATTCTTGGTAACAAAATTATCCAAAAAAAAGCATCAACTGTTTGAAAAAAGGCTTTAGGTAGGATATATTATTACTCTGCAAACATTTTCTGCAATAAACCTTTTTTAAAAAATATGTAAATATTGACTTTTCTAAATTTAATTTTCCCTTCCTTTTTAATCTGCAGCATCCAATACGGTGCTTGGTATGAAGATAATGATCGGTAAATAAACATGTCTTGTTGTCAACTGACAGTTCATGTCAAACCCTTTCTCCCTCACCCCATCCTAAAATAATGATTTCCAGGTGAGGAATTGGTGTTGGTTAAAAGCAGAATGAAGGAAAAAGGGATCCTGGAATGATTCCCTTCATTTCTCAATATCAGACACTTCTTAGATTTTTCTTGTCATTATTTCCTGAAAAGATTTATATAACTATAAAGTTAAGGTCTCAATCTGAAGACGCTATCCCAACTAACTGAATTCTCTGAATATCAATTTTGATAATCTTACTTTTTCTGCCTTTTTAAGATCTTCCACACAGTTGCTATTCCTTTCATCCAACAGAACCTCTGCTATTACAGATAATTTCATGAATACCAGGGGAACTAAAGACCCCACAAAAACTGTCAGGATGGGAGTGAGGGTGAGAAACTACTTTGGATAAAGACTTCTCAAAGTTACAAACTAGGGTGTTATATGAAAGGGTATATATCAATTTAGATTTAAAAAAAAAATCAGACTATCTAAGTATAAACTGTTAATATTTAAAACTTTTATTTTTAAAACAGATAATTTTGTTGAAACAATGATGAACTAAAATGTGAAAGGGGAAGCATATTAATAATCTTGCATAACTTATTAGATTGCATAACTTCTGAGAATATATGTAAATGTACCTGAGGTACACAGATCTATGTATCCAACAACAAAGAATACTGATATAGGTAAAAGGTACTACCCATAAAACATAAAGATCAATTCCTTCAGAAGACAAAATATATTAACTTTTTATAGGGCATAAAATCTAATCTTTCAAATCTAGCTTAAGTCAGGCATTTAAAAGATATTAAGAGGGGCATCTAAGTAGCTCAGTCACTTAAGCATCTGAATCCTGATTTCAGCTCAGGTCATGACCTCGGGGTCCTGGGATCGAGCCCCGTGTCCAGCTCCACACTCTGCGGGGAGTCTACTTGAGGATTCTTTCTCTCCCCCACCCTCTGTTCCCTCACTCACTCTCTCAAATAAATAAAATTTTAATAAATAAATAAATAATAAAAAAATCTGGAGGCAAAAGTTGGTCCAAATACAGTAGTATACCAAACAAAACCTCTTTAGAAGTCACTTGTCAGGGGTGCCTGGGTGGCTCAGTCGGTTGTGTCTGCCTTCGGCTTAGGTCACGATCCTGGGGTTCTGGAATCGAGCCCCGCATCAGGCTCCCTACTCAGCGGGGAGTGTATTTGTCCCTCTCCCTCTCTGCTTCTCACCCCTGCTCGTGCGCTCTCTCTCTCTCTCACTCTGCTCTCTCTCTCAAACAAATAAGTAGAATCTTTAAAAAAAAGTCACTTATCATTAACTCCTAATTATGCTTCCCAAGAGCAAAAAATTTCAAAGTACTATATTTGGTAAACAGAGAAAATAAATTAATCTAGATTCACTTTCGGTCAAGCTAACAGAAGGATTAAACGCCCCGCCTCACTCCCCTAAAATTAAGATTGCTCTTGTAAAAGCAGAGACTTCTATTAAGTACTGTGATTTCTATTTTAAGCATCTGGTATTCACCAGTTACAGGAAAGAAAATATCCAGGATTTCCGATTTCTCTCCCTATGTAATAAAGAGAACAGTAAGAAGCTGTATCTCTGTCCCTGGCCTCAAACCATGCCCAGGAAGGTAGGAGCACCTTTATTTCAAGTGAGAGAAAAGACTGCGGGGAGGGTAGAATGTGTTGCGTCAAAACCTAAAGAGCAAAAAGCAGAGACTCCTAGCTATACTGAAGCTAAAAGAAAATTCCATAGGCCTAGGGGAAACATGCCTATGTCCCTGTTTCTTAAATGGGCTATAGGAAATATGGAGCTGAGATTTTACCTAACTTTTCTTTAGAGTTTTCAACTGCACGTAGTAAATGCACAGCAAATACCAGCTGATGAAACTACTTCTGAATTATATGCTCTGCAGAAATGCCCCAACCCCCGGGCAGTGGCAACACTCACTAAGCCGGTTAGGGCTAGAATCAGTGATGTTAGTGCCGTCAGACTGACGGAAGTGCTGTTGTGATCTCTTATTACGGAAATCTTTTAAATTTAAGTCTTTAAGTATGTAGCTTATTAATGGAATTAGTGACCCCAAACACTGCCAGTGGCTTTTTGCTCAAAGACCAAAGTTATTACTGATAATAACAATGCTCTGAATAATTTTTCAACAAATTAAAAATGTTTTTTGAAAATATGAAAAATATCAAATAAAGGGAAGGAATACACAGATGGCAGATTAAATACACTCCTGGCCATGCTATCACAGAACTCAGTACATTTATAATCTTAAAATATTTGATTGTTTGATTAATGCTTTTTCTCCTCCAACAGATGGTAAGTTACTCGAGGATAAATTCCATGTCTACTTGGCCTATCCTTGCGTCTCCAGTACCTAACATAACACCTGGCTTATGAGAATGGGATATGGAACAATACACCAGTATTCTAAGTACCCTCTAGCAAAACATAGAATCTAACACATATAGACACACACAGTAAAAGTGGTCCACCGTGAAGATGAGAAGGATACACTGAACTACTTGCTCATGTTGCTTCAGCCTTTACACAGTAAAAGTGGTCCACCGTGAAGATGAGAAGGATACACTGAACTACTTGCTCATATTGCTTCAGCCTTTACACTACAAATGTCTTATGAACTACACAATTCTCCTATAAAAAAAAAAGTATTTTAGATATTTTAGATATTTCTCTGGATTAAATAAATAAGGCACATGCCTTCACTAAGCACATGAAAAATCAAGTCTTCAAAGCCCCCATATTCACTCACTACTATAACTGTACACATACTCTAAGGGAAATGAAATTATTTTTAAGAATTATATAAACTTAGGGGCGCCTGGCTGGCTTAGTCGGAAAAGCATGCAACTCTTGCTCTCAGGGCTGTGATTTTGAGCCCCACACTGGGTGTAGAGATTAAATAAATAAACATAAACAAAATTACATAACTTATAAAGAATTGTTACTTTATCACTTTGGCTTTAGAATTTGCAGTGAAAAGCCAAATTCACTGCAAATTCTAAAGCTGTATTTCCTATATTTAAACCTTCACAATTAATTCAACAAATATTTACTGAAGGCTTTTGTATAGAAAACACTGCTGGGAAAAGAAGAGCCTATCAAAATGACAAAAAGATGGCTATTACCCCCAAAACAGTTTAAAATCTTACAGGGAAAATAAGAAAAGTAATAAAAAAAAGACCATCAAATAAGAATAAGAGAAGTGCCAAAGGATCAAAGGATAAGGGATCAAATCTGGTTAGAAAGCTCATGAAAGACCTCATGGAGAACATTAAGAGGAGCAGTACTCAGCAGAAACCAAGAAAAGAATATGAATCATAATCTGAAAATACGAAGTAGTCTTATAAGACAGAAGTACAGGGAAATGGGGCACCTGGCTGGCTCAATCAGAAGAGCATGTGACTCTTGATAGTGGGTTCTGAGTTCAAGCCCCACATTGGGCATAGAGATTACTTAAATAAAAACTTAAAAAAAGGGGGGGGGGAAGAAAAAATAAGTCCAAGGAAATGTTACAATATGAGACTGAAAAAAATAGGCTGGAATCATAATACACAGAACCTGTCCCAAATTCTGAACTGGATTAGGAATTCAATTATTTAAGGGAAAAGGAAAAAAAAAAAATATATATATATACTTTAAAGATCTTATTTATTTATTTGACAGAGACAGACACAGCGAGAGAGGGAACACAAGCAGGGGGAGTGGGAGAGGGAGAAGCAGACTTCCCGCGGAGCAGGGAGCCGGATGCGGGGCTTGATCCCAGGACCCAGATGCTTAATGACTGAGCCACCCAGGTGCCCCAAGGAAAGTATTTTCAAAACAAGAAAACATAAAATAAAGTTTAATAGTTTAATAAATAATATAAAAACATCCCCAAAGAAACACTGTTCTAAATAGTGACAAGAAGAAAAGTAATCATGGTTTGGCCACAGTGTGCATTAATTAATATTTATAGGCTGGATTATAGAATATAACACTTTAACAATACGTCCATTTTTAAAATTCTGGATTGCAAGCTACTGATTTACAAAACTTTGTGAACCCTCCCCTCCATTCTTACTAACTTAACACCTTTCAATTCTAGAGCATGGCTTTGGTACTAGAAAATACTGGTTTCAGAACCAGCTCTGACCATCAATTTCACCATTTGTAAATTGAAGATAATAATGCTATCTACTTCATAGTGTTATGAATGTGATGATGTACGTAAAGCAGTGAGCAAAGTCCCTGGCAAATATAAGCACTTCATTTATTCATCTGACTACCACTTATTCAGCTCCTACTCTATGCCAGGCACTGTCCAAGGAACTGGGAATGAGTGGTGAAGAAAACATATAAAATCCCCACCCTTGTGACACATTCTAGGGAGGGAGGCAGACAAATAACTAAGCACATACATATCCTGATGTCAGAGAATGACACAAGCTATGAAGAAACCTCGGTCAACCTAGAAGGATTAAAAGGATGGCAGGGACTAGTGAAGAAAGGGCAGTCAGGCAAGGCATCTTTGAGGAGGGGCTATAATAATGTCAGCCAGCAGCAGCAGAAGCAGTAGTAGTAGTAGAGGTTGTTAGGGACTGCTTACAGTAGCTACGGATCCTTTCATGATGAGGGGGTTCAAGTGGATTATAAATGGAACATCTCTTTTCTACAATTATTTAAAATTAGAGTCTACATAAAAGTTGCCTAAAGATAACAGTTAAGCAAGATCATTGAATTTTCATTGTGGACAAATGCTAAAATATTCTTAGAAAAAAAAAAGGATATATCACCTGGTACTCAAACACAAGGCCTTAAAAACAGGGTTCACAGATTACACGATAATGATATTAATGAATTTTCCTGATTAACAAGTAAGTTGCTTGAGTTGAGTAAGAAAAATATGCTCCCCCTAATACAAAATATGAAGACACAGTCATTCATTAAATGATTACTTACTTCACTTTCAGCAAAATGCCTCTCTCCTTTCAGGCACAGTGAAGATCGTCTCAGTGTCTTCTCATCTCCATCATCAAAAACTAGGACAGGAGGTAAAATTGGAAACTACTGAAGGATTTTTCAAAGATTAACACGATGATATAAATTATCATTTAATTTTCTGAGTGCAAACAGAACCAGTGTTTCAGAAGATTACATTTGAAATTCAGTTCAGATTTTATGTTTTCTAACTGACAACTCCAAATACAGAATATGCTTTCCAGTTTCTAGCAATAAGGAAATAATATACCTGAAATGAAAACATCTTCCCTGACCCAGAACACACCAAAAAAAATAAGAAGTTAGCATTTTAGGAAGAAATAATTTAAATGCTAATTAACCCTTCTCAACATGGTAAAGGAAAGGCAAGTTTTCCAACTGGTAAATACTGACAGATTTACCGAGAAAACAAAAAGAATACAAATGTATTTATTCAGACTGCCCCTAAAAAGTTACTCTGCTTTTACTATTTAAAGCAGGGTTTCTAAACCTGAGCACTACTAGCATTTGGGGGCAGATCATTCTTTGTCGCGAAGGGCTATCCTGAACACGACAGGACAGTCAGCAGCTTCCCTGGCTGCTAGCCACCGGATGCCACCAGTGGCTCCGCATTCACGACAACCAGAATGTCTCCGGACACTGCCAAGTGCTCCCCACTGAAAACTACTTATTTAAAGTACTAAAATGTTCCAGCAAATTTACTGTAAGTTTATGCATACACAGAATATATGTATATTTTATACTGTAATTTTATAGCATATACTTAACATTCCTCGCAAATCATGGGGAAAAAATACATCTATTCTAAATAAAGTTACCAGGCTTTGATTTTAGAAATAGCAGTTTTTACCTAAGTAACGAAATTAGGTTCTTATATATTAAGTGAAATTTCATGTGAGACTGGATAAATAACTTTTAGTACAATGTTTTAATGTTGTAACTAAAATATTCAACGAAAAAAATGCCACATTTATGAGACTGACTACCATACACAATTACCATCTAGACTTACTGCACAGAACATGCTCACAGTCTTGTCACCTACATAAAGTCAAATTTTCCTGTCTCAAATTAAAATTTCCCCTCTCTTCACCAAGTTTTTCCTCACCCCACAAAAATATAGAGAAAACTCATCTATACTATTTCAAAGGTCCATCAAATTTTGACAACATCAAAGACATTTTAACTAGGTGTTTACGCTCACCTATGAGGTCATTATAGAGTAAGAATTATTCCCATTCAATAAATAATACCAGGATAATTGGCTATTAATTGGGGGGAAAATATGACATTTCAGAATGTCCAAAAAATAAAAAATAAACTGTAGATGAAATAAACAGCTATTTGCAAAGCAAAAATAAAACTATAAACTGAAGAATACAATGGAAAATAAATTTATAACACTGATGGAAGGAAGCCCCTTAAAACAAGATTCAAAACTAAAACTACAAAGGAAAAGGTGACCACAGGAAAAAGTGACAATATGAAAATTGATAGTGAAAATAAAAGTAAATAGGAGAAAAATACTTGCAACTAAGGTAGCCAGGGGTTAATATTCAGAATATACAAAGATCTCGTCCTAAAAATAAGAAAATGTAACCAACCCAACAGGACAAGGGGGAGACTGGGAAGACACTATAAGATGGTAATTCAAAAGGGGCGCCTGGGTGGCTCAGTCAGTTAAGCCTCCAACTCCTGGTTTCAGCTCAGGTCATGATCTCATGGATCTTAAGATCAAGCCCCATGCCAGGCTCTGCACTCACCAGGGAGTCTGCTTTAAAATTCTCTCCTTCTGCCCCTCCCCCCACTCACGCATGTGAGCCCTTTCTCTCTCTAAAACAAGTAAGTCTTTAAAAAATAAAAAAGATGGAGGGGCGCCTGGGGGGCTCAGCTGGCTAAGTGTCTGCCTTCAGCTCAGGATGGAGCCCCACATCGGGCTTCCTACTCAGCAGAGAGTCGGCTTCTCTCTCTCTCTCTCTCCCCTCCTCCCTCTGCCCCTCCCCACTGCTTGTTCTCTCTCTCAAATAAATAAATCTTAAAAATAAATAAATAAATAAAAAGATGGTAATTTGAAAGAGAGAAAATATAAATGAAATGATGTTCCTTTCAATAAACAAATGAAAAAAATGTTCAATCTCACTTAATCACAGGAGGGGAGTATTAAAACAAAACTGAGATACTACTTTGTACCCAGATGGGCAAACATTTTTACAGATTACTAAAATCAACTTTTACCTGGGCTGGGAAAATGAGTGCACTCACACACTGTCCATTGAAGTGTAAATGAATACCCTCTTCTAGAAAGGCAGTTTTCACTACCTAAGTTTTAAAGTACATTTCACTTCACTATGCCTGGTCCTCAGTGTACACATACACCAGGAAAAGACAAGAATAATGTACATGTACAAGACATTCAATCCAGCATTTATTGTAATGGCAAGAAAATTGGCAACACCATCAGTAAAAGAAAATAAATTATGGTACAACAAATATGAAACATACTACTATAATTAAAAGAAACTTCTCTGTTGCACAACAACATGAATACAGGTAACACCACTGAAATGTACATTTAAAAATAGTTAAGATAGAAAAAATTTCTTTAAGATATATTTTGAAGTGAAAAAAGCTACAAATTCAACTGTATAATATATACACTAATTTCAAATTATACTTTATGTACATACTTAGGAAATAAAAATTTTTAAGACCTGGAAAGATTAAAAAAACATTAACAGCAAAACAAAAACAAAATATATTAACAGTAATAACATCTATGGCATTAGGGGAGGAACTGAATCAAGGAAATTTTGATTTGTATTCTTTGAAAATACATTTTTAAAAGATTTATTCCCTTACCTACAGTGTACCAACTTGCATCTGTTAACTTATTGATAACAGCTTCCTGATATGCACCATCAAGATTCTTCACTTCCACAATAGCTCCGACCTAAAGTATTTTTAAAAAGTTAGAAAAACTTTTAGAAGGTAAATGAATAAAACAAAAACTAGCTCTTTTTTTTTTTTTACCTGAGTGTACGGTGGCGAAGAATAAAAAAACTACTGATTTGATTTGTCTTAAGGCGCCAGCAGTTTTACCTACCACTGTTTTTGTACCATCAGTGAAAATGTCAACACAGTAAAAAAGGTAAATAATATCTAAGTATTGTTATGAAAACAGTTTTGCCCTTACAACCTCCCTGAAAGGGGTCCTGGGAGCCCCCAGAGGTCCTTGGACCATACTTTAAGAACCATAATCTCTGAAGTTGACTATCCTTGCCTTATATTAGCACTCATCCTTCAAAGAGGCCGGGGAAAGGTAGAAACAAGAAAGAGCTTTGACATTTCCTTAAGAGTTATAATGTTCCACTAATGACAATCATTTAAAGTATTTTCCATCTAATCAAGAAAATGCCGATAATTACATTTATATGGTCTTTGTAACTACCTCAAACTAAGAAGTTTCTGCACAGTGGAGGATATCATCAACAAAATGAAAAGGGAACCTACTGAGTGGGAGAAAATATTTTCAAATATTTTACCTGATAAGGGGTTAATTATCCAATATATAGAGAACTCATATAACTCAATAGCAGAAAACCAAACAACCCCATTAGAAAATGGGTAGAAGATCTGAACAGACATTTTTCCAAAGACACACATGTGGCCAACAGGTACATATAAAGATGCTCAACATCACTCATCATCAGGGATATGAAATCAAAACCACAATGAGGTATCACCTCACACCTATCAGAATGGCTATTATCAAAAAGACAACAAAAAGCAAGTGTTAGCAAAGATATGGAAAAAAGGGAACCTTTGCGCACTGTTGGTGGGAATGTAAAATAAATTGGTGTACAGCCACTACAGTAAACAGTATGGAGATATTTAAATTAAAAATAGAACTATGACCCAGCAATTCCACTACTGGGTAACTATCCAAAGAAAATGAAAACATTAATTCAAAAAGGTATCAGCACCCCCATGTTCACTGCAGCATTATTTACAACAGCCAAGATATGGAAACAACCTAAGTATCCACTGGTGGATGCATGGATACAGGAAAAAATATACAGATAATGGAATACTATTCAGCCTTTTAAAAAGGAAGGAAATCTTGCCATTTGCAACAACATGGATGGACTCTGAGGACATTATGCTAAATGCAATAAGTCAGATAGAGAAAGACAAGTATCATATGATATCACTTATATGTGGAATCTAAAAAATCAAACAAACAAACGAACGACCAGAAGCTCATAGACACAAAGAACAAACTGGTCATTGCCAGTGGGTGGGAAGGGAGTGGGGAGTAGGCAAAATGGGTAAAAGTGGTCAAAAGGTACAAACTTCCGGTTATAAAATAAGTCCTAGGGATATAAGGTACAGACAGCATGGTTACCCTAGTCAATAGTACCATATTGCATATTTGAAAGTTGCCAGGAGAGTAAATCTTAAAAGTCTCCATCATAAGCAAAAAAAAAAAAAAAAAAAAAAAAATTTAAACTATGTATAGTAATGGATATAACCAGACTTACTGTATTGATGAAACATTGAATCAGTATGTTGTACACCCAAAACTAATAAGATATTATATGTCAATCATACCCCAATAAAAATAAAATACAAGTATATGGTCTTTATGATGATAACAAAAAATAAACTTGTTCAGAGAGAGACTGGTAGCCCCACACAATGCCCAAAATGGGGAAGGAAACTGGAGAATTAATAGAGCTCTTATTAAATGACTACAGTCAATAAATACATGATTTAATAAGTGGTCTAGGTATTACATTTCATGTGAACTCATTAGAAAATATATTTAGATCAAATGACCATCACTTTTGGTAGGTTTATTTCCTCTAAGAGAAACATTTATCCAAATGCTGACAGTTTCTATCAGGTAATAGAAAGCTATGAAGTATATTAGGGAACAATTTAAACTCTATACACACGCAAAAAAAAAAAAAAAAAACCCAATAGACCAAAAAAAAATACTTTAACAATCTTGAGACCAAAATTTAATATACCTGCCTATGTCAAAATCAAAATTGGTCCTTAGCCCTAATCACAAAGAATAATTCAATACAGAAAGAAAAGCCAAACAAGTAAAATAAACCAACTGTGCCATAAAGAGGTGGGAGCAGAAGGAGAAAAAGAGGGCCTGAGGATACAAAGCGGTTGCCTTTTCTATCTCTTCACAACACTGAGCATATTTTGTAGCTGGTAGGAGCTGGCCCAAGCCAATGCGAACAGGGCACCTGTCAGTGAGAGTTATGCTGGTGTGCTTCTGAGGCAAAAACACAAATAAGGCACAGAAGTGTATGTGTTCTGAAAATTCAGAGGGCACATGCTTCAATGACAAGGGGGTGACCCTATCAGAATTCTAGCTCTGTCATTACTGGCTGTCATGGCCAGATTATTTTATGTCCCTTTAGTGTCTTATGTAAAGAGCTGTTAGGATTATATAAGACAGTATGTGCAAAAGACTTATTAGCACAGCACTAGCACATACTAAGTGCTAAACAAACGGTGACAAGCATCGTAAGTATACACGTTTTGTCTTTTTTGTCCCTGAAAATGATGAACATGTGCATGTAACATTAAAAATGGCACCTACAAAACAGAAATGGTGGAAAATAATTTTTATAAGGCAAGATTTTTTTTTTTAATTACAAGCTTTAGCTCTCTATAGTGCCTACTAATGCTCTGGGGATCCAATTAAAAGTCTTAAAAAAAAAAAAAAAGGCTTTAAGTCAACCACAAACAAACAACTGGCAGATACACATATCTAATTCCCCCAAAAGTACAGCTGTGTCAGTAAAGGATTTTTCTTGTATCTATAAATGTTTCTTTAATTTTGTTAGCATTTCTTAAAACTCACCCAGGCAGGCCACTGTCCAATTTTCAGACATTCAAAAGGGCCAAAGAGCACACCGTGGCTACCCACACATTCTCTTTAGCTTGCTCACTAGTAGAAAGTAGAGCAGTACTCATTTCACCCACCAGTGAGGAGAAATGAAAGCAAATAAATAAAACTATCTGTATGTAACATGCTTATCACTTTAATTGCCTGATAACCCTTAAAAAATTTCATTTGCCTGTAGTTGCTTCAACAAATTAGCACTCTAAAAGCTCTTTGTGGCTCAGTCGGTTAAGTGTCTGCCTTCGGCTCAGGTCATGATCTCAAGGTCCTGGGATCAAGCCCCATGTCGGGTTCCCTACTCAGCAGGGAATCTGCTTCTCTCTCTCCCTCTGCCCCTCCCTGCGCTTGTGTGAACACACACACACACACTCTCTCTCTCTCTCAAATAAATAAAATCTTAAAATAAATGAATAAGGGGCGCCTGGGTGCCTCAGTCATTAGGCGCCTGCCTTCGGCTCAGGTCATGATCCTGGGGTCCTGTGATCTAGCCCCACATCGGGCTCCCTGCTCCGCGGGAAGCCTGCTTCTCCCTCTCCCACTCCCCCTGCTTGTGCTCCCTCTCTTGCTGTGTCTCTCTGTCAAATAAATAAATAAAATCTTTTAAAAATAAATAAATAAATGAATGAATGAATAAATAAATAAAAGCTCTGAGGTTCTTAACGTGTTGGGGTTTTTCCCTCACTTTTCACATTATTACAGAACCTCTATCACTTAATCCCTAATTCATCACCTATTAATTCTGGAAGTACAACATGGTGAAAAGTAAACATGTGAGTAAATAAAAAGCAGTCAATGCTTCCTTGATGTTTACTTCATTTCTGACCACAGGTTTTCCTATCACATCAAGTTTCACCGAACATTCTATTGTTTTCTACTGGTCTAGTTAGAGACAATTATGTTTATCAACTCAGTAACAGCCAACGATTAAAAAGAAATGACCAAGTATAATTTTTAATGTCTCCCATTGAAGCATCAGAATTAATAATGAATAAATAAATGAATTACCTTTAGTGGGCCCTTTATGTGGTCATCCTGAACTTCCACTGTTGAAGAATCATGCCTAAATGTTACCTAGAGATCACAAATTTAATTAGCAACAAGCCCACACACACAAAAAAATCAAGTGACACAAGCTCACCAACGCATGAATTCGTTCTCCTTACAAGTAATCTAACACAGCTGTCTAGTATATATAAAATCTCAATCCCTAAGCAGATTAACTGAAAAATTTATTACTTAAACAGACAAATGCCCAGACTAAATCAGTTGGTATTTCATGGATTAGACTTTATTCAATACTATTAGCTATTACTTTAGTAGTATAATTTCTTTTCCTAAAAAATGAGGGGGGGGGAAACAGGTGGAGACCTTAGGCTATTAGATCCTCTATCATTCTGTGAAGGCCTAGTTTAATAATAAGCAGTAGCAACAAACATTTATTGAGAGCTAAGCATCAGGCTCAAGCACTAAACATATAATCTTTACAACAACCTTATTAATAGGTAGGTATGATTGTTCCCACTTTGTTGATAAGAAAACTGAGGAGCAGAAAGTATAAGTAACCAGTCCAAGATCACAGAACTGGTACACAGTAGAGCTGAGATTCAAACTCGGGCAGTCAAGCTCCAGAAGTTTACTGTACTCTGTATCAGTACAGAAATCAGAGAATGGGAAACCAGATGTGAGGAGATTAAGTTAAAATAAGGGTTCAGGTTTAAATATTTCACATTAGTTGGTGAAAAATAAGACAGCTTCCAGTATTCAATGTAGAAAAAGTTGTTTTCCCTATACAAAGCAAGAGTTCTTACAGGGATTGAACCATCAACATGGTCTTATCAGATGTCTATGGTAATCAATCTACGTAATATGCTCACAAACAAGTTATGAAAAGAGATGTCCTATACTCACAGCATCCCAGGCATTTCTGTCTCACACAAAAGCATTACCATGCTTTATTTAAATTATGTGTTTAATTGTCTCTGTCACTCACTCAGACTGTAAGCCACTTTATGACAGAGATCAGATTTTAACACTAGAGTTTCAATACCTAATATAGTACTTAGCACACAGTAAATGTATAATAAATGAAAATTGATGAGGAAGAAGTATATCAACAAATTGTTGGAAATGTATTAACTTTGTCTGAATCATAAACAAACCAGAAATATACCACTATATCTGTTGAGAAAATAACTGAATTATAAACAGATTTTTAGAGCAGCCAAAAAAATTAACAAGTTTTAGCTATCCGTTATTTACAAGGCACAAGGTACTTGTACTCTGTGCTATCAACAGAAGCAGTAAAGACTAACAGTACTCTTCCTTTGATTAATAGCAAGAAATGGCAGGAGTGATACACGCCATTTAGCTGGTTCATTCATTACACAGCAACACCCAGCTGAGACTGCAGTCAGGGCTAAAATTCAGCCTGTGCTCTGCAAACCAAAGCATGGGTCCTGGAGTAAAACTGCTCCTGTCCTAAGGGAGCACCTTTTTCTAACTAACACAGAAGTCTTATCTGTAGGCCAACCTCCCCTGAAGAAGCTATCTACCAGGAGGGAGGGCTTTTGTCTAATTCACAGTAAGATATTACATGTGTTAGTAGGAGCCCTGTCTGGAAGAGTGAGGAAGCTAATAAAAAGCTTTCTCTGGGCGCCTGGGTGGCTCAGTTGGTTAAGCGACTGCCTTCGGCTCAGGTCATGATCCTGGAGTCCCGAGATCGAGTCCCGCATCGGGCTCCCTGCTCAGCAGGGAGTCTGCTTCTCCCTCTCCCACTCCCCATTTGTGTTCCCTCTCTCACTGTGTCTTTCTCTGTCAAATAAATAAATAAAATCTTTTTAAAAAAAAAAAAGCTTTCTCTTCATTTCCAAGATGGTAGTGGCAAAAAAATGAGTGCTCAGGGAACACCAGTGTGTGAAATCAGAACAGGGAATGCCACTATCAGAACACTGTAAGAGTACCCACAAAAATCAAATCACGGAAGAGCTCACAGATACCACACATGTGAAAACTAAAGGCATGGTGTGGCCAAGACTAGACTCCTACAGATTTACAGTTTATTTAAAGGTCTTGTCACAGTGGATCTTAACTAGGAGTGTAAATCAGAATCGCAGGAAGCTTTTTTCAACACATCCATGCATAAGGAAAGAACCTAGGATATAGACATGGAAAAAGCTCCAGAAGAAAACCTGAAACTCTCTACTGGACATACACCTCTGTGGCCTTTTGACTTGGTGATATTCAAACCAATGTTTTACAGGGTATCTGCTACTCTGCACCATAAATCCCCTGAGGATGAAGATCAGGCCATCCTCATATCCCCAACCTCCTTCCACCTAACAGAGTACTCTGCACAGTTTACCACTCAGTAAATAATTGACAAATGAATAAATATCTACCTTCAAATACTTCACTTGTCCTATATTTTTCAACACTGATAAATTTACTAAAATATAAACAATTACATTTCTTTTTCTGCACTGACACAAAACACAAGTATTTAAGAAAGGTTTTTTAAAAGAAAGATAGAGGATAAGGAAATCAACAACTAGATCTACCTTACTTTACTGTTATCTAAAACACCATCAAATTATAAATCACATCTCAACTTAATGGCTAAAATGGTGGGGGGTCTAAAATTAAGAATTAAACTACATGACTTCTAAGGTCCTTTCCAGCCTTTTAGAAAAGGCTAAAAACACAAACAGTACCAAGTCTGTCAATATTGAAAGGGCATTCAAAATATCAATTTGTAAGAACCTAACTTCACTCTAATTAGAATACTTTAAAATCCCAAATAATGTTTTGTTTTCAGGTATTTGACAACCCTTATATAGAAACTAAACTCATCTTGCAGGAAAAAAAAAAGTCTTAAATACACCCACCAAGAACAAGTTTAAATATCAAATACTGAACATATAATTTATAAGATCTACATATACTTACCTTGACTTTGACAAGTCTTTTTGCTGTCTTGATCTTAGCTTCACAAAAGGCTCCTCTGTATTTAGCACTCACATCAGTGCCCACTGTCAAATAGGGAGGCTCATCAAGGGCCTAAAAATGCAAACAAATATAATTAGATTTAAAAGTCTTTAATTCTTTAGCACAATTAGACTTCAGGCTGGCAGATCTAATCCCACTATAGCTAAAAAAAAGTTGTAATAATTGATGTATTCGTTAACAAAAACCATCCACAAAATACTCTAACTTAAAAACAAGTAAAATCTATGTATCAAAAAATCTATTTAAATGTACATCATATAAAATAAAAATGCATCTTTTTTCTCTATATAAAATACATACAGCCCATGATATGAATCATCTTAATCACAAATTTATCACTCTATCCACCCTTCCATCTACCCATTCATTCAAATATTTATTTACTATATGACCACCTAAAGAGAAGGCAGATCCTTAAAAGCCTCAAAAATTTTGGCTACATCTTAGAAGCCACCCAAATTCAGAATAGCTTTGTCATATCCCTACCTAGACAATTCTAAGGTAGAATAATAGCACAGAAGGGGTGGGAAGAATTACATGTATTTCAAGCAACTGGAGAAAACAATAAGAAGAAATCCAATCTGGGAAATCTTAAATGCTCTGGCATGAGTTCACTGTTTATTTACCCTTATATGTTAAATATTTGAAGTTTCCTCACTTGTGATTTTTTTTATTGTGTGTGTGTGTGTGTGTGAGATTTAGTTTTTAACAGTCCTAATCTAGCTGCTCTGACTCCAAAATCAGGTACACTTCTGTATAAGATCTATAATTTTAAGGAGTTCTGCTTATATTAATCATTGCATAATCAAGGAAAGATTATGTAGGTAACTTTGCACAAAGTATTTTACAAGAAATACTAATATCCTGAGATGTTCCACCAAAAAGAAGAGGAGAAAGTTTGGGAACATCAAACCCCTACTCTGCCTCATCGTCCAAATAAATCTTTTTTCTATTAACATCTTGCAGAAATTCTATAGAACATAAGGTGGAAAAATGCTGTTAATATAGCAGTGAATGATGAAAATATAAATTTCATTTGGATCTTAAAATAAATTCATCCCAATAGTTGTGGATAATACACACTGGGAGTGATCTATCAAAAAAATAAAAAAAGATATATTTTCTAATGCTATACCAAAAGTATTATAATCAAATAATTGTAACTTTTTTTTAAAGGTGGGAGGTAGCACATAAACCAAAACAAAGGTACTACAACTAAAAATACCATGGTGAACTCCTTAATAGCCATTTGTTTCACATTCTATTTATTTCACGAAAAGTATTTTTAAAAAGAACACAAAATAGGGCGCCTGGGTGGCTCAGTCGTTAAGCGTCTGCCTTCGGCTCAGGGCATGATCCCAGGGTCCTGGGATCGAGTCCCACATCGGGCTCCCTCCTCGACAGGAAGCCTGCTCTCCCTCTCCCACTCCCGCTGCTTGTGTTCCTGCTCTCGCTATCTCTGTCTCTGTCAAATAAATAAATAAAATCTTAAAAAAAAAAAAAAAGAACACAAAATATATCAAGTATACGGTTTTTAAAATCTACATGGCAGGGGGCTGGCTGGCTCAGCCAGTAAAGCATGCGCTCTTGATCCTGGGGCTGTGAGTTCAAGTCCCATGTTGCACGTAGTTACTTTTTTTTTTTTTTTAAAGATTTTATTTATTTATTTGAGAGAGAGAGAATGAGAGAGAGCACAGGAGAGAGGGGAGGGTCAGAGGGAGAAGCAGACTCCCTGCCGAGCAGGAAGCCTGATGCGGGACTTGATCCAGGGACTCCAGGATCATGACCTGAGCCGAAGGCAGGCGCTTAACCAACTGAGCCACCCAGGCGCCCAGCACGTAGTTACTTTTAAAAAAAAAGTTAAAAAAAAAAAAAAATCTACCTAGGAAAATGCCCATATTTCAATTCATTTATGCCATAACAGAAGTATACCCTCACAGAAAGACAATAATTTCTGAATTACTACTACTTAAATTTGTTATCATTGACTACAACTTTGGTAACTTTGTACTGCTCCTGCACCTAAAGTTAATAAATGTATTTTTCTACTTTACCTACTTGCCTTAACCCTCTTAACTTACCATTTTCTTTGGTCAAATTCTTGGTTAAATTCCAGACAAGCTAGTGGCTTTATTATAGCAAGTATATGAAATGGACACATAGCATTTCACCCAGAAATTTTAAGAAAATTTCAGGAAGACATCAATTCACTTTGTGGTTCAATTGGTATTGTGTGTTACTGCTACAAAAGCAAATGGTGGGGCTACCTTCATGACCACAGACATTAATCTCCACAACTTGCAAACCTCTCCCATTAACACATCCTGCCTTATTAGCCAGTAAATTTTATTTTCATAGACAAATAGTATAGTCAAAATAAATGAATACTGATGAGGAACGAGAAACTGTGAAATGTAGAAAAAAACAAGAAAACTAAAAGTTGCACATTTATGCCTACTCAGAAACAAATGTTTAAGAAGTGAGAAGTTTTTAAGATATTTTTATTATAGAGAATTGTGAACAAAAAAGGGAATAGAATAGTAATATATTTAGACTACTTATATACAGAAACCCATATACATATTCTTTTCATTAATAGTCATACCAAACCCTGGCAACATGCCAATGATAGCAAGCTATCAATATGTTTATTGAGCAGATTCATTCAACTTAAATTTGAATGAGATTTTTCCCCAAAACCAAGCCTATCTCCCATCCTTACCAACATAAAAATCCATGCTTACCAACATAAAAATCCATGCTAACAGAAAAGAGTAATAATTACCTTAAATATTGTGGAGGCAAATTATTATTATGAAGGGTAATATTTCCCTTCCTTCAAGATAGAACACATGAAAAGGAATTAGCAAAACACATAAAGAAAATGTCTACTACAAAAATACTTGAGAAGGGAAACCAAAGTCTAATAAACACCTGTTAAACTGAAATGCATTGTTAGAACAGTGTTAATCTGTTAAAGGCAACACATGAAAAGCAAAGATCTATGGTCTGATCTTACTTCTGCCTCTACTGTTTTGTTTTGCATCATCTTAAGTAAGTTACTTTTCTGTTCCCGAATTCTCATCATTAGATGAACATAAGAATTTGAATTCTGGGGCGCTTGGGTGGCTCAGTTGCTTAAGCGACTGCCTTCGGCTCAGGTCATGATCCTGGAGTCCCGGGATAGAGTCCCGCATCGGGCTCCCTGCTCATCGGGGAGTCTGCCTCTCTCTCTGACCCTCCCCCCTCTCGTGCTCTCTCTCTCTCTATCTCATTCTCTCTCTCAAATAAATAAATAAAATCTTTAAAAAAAAAAAAAGAATTTGAATTCTGTATACCTCTATTAAGTATTTCTCAAAGCAGGGTTACAGAGATGGCCAAAATGGGACACTGAGACACATAATCATCTAGAAGTGAAACTATGCTAACCAAAATATGAATGAGAATTTCTACAGAAAAACAAATGAAATCCATAACCTACCTACATGGTCAGATTTGTATACATAATTTTATCAGAGCATAAATTATCATTCTATCATTAGTATAATATAAGGTAATAAAGCAGACTAATAGCACAGGCAGAAAAGACAAGGTCCTTACCCCAGCTCTATTCCTTACACTAACTAGCTGAGTTTTTGTAGGCTACTAAACCTCTCTAAGCTTCAGTTTCCACAACAGGAAAACATGGTCAGTATTAGAAAGCACTCGGGGTGCCTGGGTGGCTCAGTCGTTAAGCGTCTGCCTTCAGCTCAGGTCGTGATCCCAGGGTCCTGGGATCGAGCCCCGCATCGGGCTCCCTGCTCTGCGGGAAGCCTGCTTCTCCCTCTCCCACTCCCCCGGCTTGTGTTCCCTCTCTCACTGTGTCTCTCTCTGTCAAATAAATAAATAAAATCTTTAAAAAAAAAAAAAGCACTCAATTATGATGCTTCAAGTATTCAGCTCTTAACAATTACTATTACTATTATGAAACACTCAAGGTAGGCAAACAAGTCATTAAACTGATGTAAATTCAGATTTGGCAGCCCCCCTTTTTGTTTTAAGATTTTATTTATTTGAGAGAGAGAGAACGGTGCACACACGGGGAAATGGGCTGAGGGAGAGAGAGTATCTCAAGCAGATTTCAAAGTGAGAGCGGAGCCTGACACAGGACTCGATCCCCTGACCCTGCGATCATGACCTGAGCTGAAATCAAGAATCCTTTGCTTAACCAACTGAGCTATCCAGGCGCCCCAATGAGCAATCATTTAAAATGAGGTTTTGGGGTGCCTGGGTGGCTCAGTTGGTTGGGCGACTGCCTTCGGCTCAGGTCATGATCCTGGAGTCCCGGGATCGAGTCCCGCATCGGGCTCCCTGCTCAGCGGGGAGTCTGCTTCTCCCTCTGACCCTCCCCCCTCTCATCTGCTCTCTCTCTGTCTCTCAAATAAATAAATAAAATCTTTAAAAATAAATAAATAAATAAAATAAAATAAAATGAGGTTTTGCCTCTAGCATTTTAAAAAGAAAAAAAGGAGGCACCTGGTGGTTCTGTCGGTTAAGCTTTTTCTAGAAATACAAAAATAATCAGATATATTTATGTTATTTTATACATATGTAAAAATATACATAATAAAGATAGGAATAACTGCTTTTATTTTTTTATTTTTTAAAGATTTTATTTATTTGAGACAATGAGAGAGAGAGAGAGAGCACATGAGAGGGGGGAGGGTCAGAGGGAGAAGCAGGCTCCCTGCCAAGCAGGGAGCCTGATGCAGGACTCGATCCAGGGACTCCAGGATCGTGACCTGAGCCGAAGGCAGTCGCTTAACCAACTGAGCCACCCAGGCGCCCCTGGAATAACTGCTTTTAAAAACGGATTAACCTATGGGAAAGGGAATGGAATGGAGGGGTATGGGTATAAAAATATTTCATTCAAAGTAAGTCTTCCTGTTCTTTTTTATTTTTGAGAGAGCCCACGCGCACGGGTGGCGGGGGTGGGGGGGGGCGGATTTTAAGTAGGCTCCATGCTCGGTGCAGAGTCTGATGCGGGGCTTAATCTCAAGACTCTGAGATCATGACCTGGGCCAAAATCAGGAGGTGGACTGCAACTGAGCCACCCAGGCGCCCCAGTCTTCCAGTCTTTAAAAAAAAAAGGTTTCTTTGTTATAAGTGGCATGTATTCTTTGCTTTTTAAAATGTATACTAAGGGGCGGGGGCGCTGGGTGTCTCAGTCTGCCTTTGGCTCAGGTCATGATCCCAGAGTGCTGGGATGGAGGCCCACATCAGGCTCCCTCCTCAGTGGGGAGCCTGCTTCTCCCTCTCCCTCTGCTTGTGCTCTCTCACTCTCTCGCTCACTCTCTCAAATAAATAAAATCTTTATTATTTATTTATTTATTTATTTTTTAAGATTTTATTTATTTATTTGAGACAGAGAGAA
This sequence comes from Mirounga leonina, assembly GCF_011800145.1. Lineage (NCBI taxonomy): Eukaryota > Metazoa > Chordata > Mammalia > Carnivora > Phocidae > Mirounga > Mirounga leonina. Next base: position 5,851,605 of record NW_023270380.1, read on the forward strand.
TGAGATACAGAGAGCATGAGAGGGAGGAGGGTCAGAGGGAGAAGCAGACTCCCTGCCGAGCAGGGAGCCCGATGCGGGACTCGATCCCGGGACTCCAGGATCATGACCTGAGCCGAAGGCAGTCGCTTAACCAACTGAGCCACCCAGGCGCCCCTAAATAAAATCTTAAAAAAAAAAAAAAAGATTCTCCCACTTCCTCTGCTCCCCGCCCCGCTCCCATGTACACGCACTCTAAGAAAATACAAATGAATAAAAACAAAACATATACTAAGAAACACTTCAAAACATATACAAAAGAAGATGGGACTGTATAATAAATCCCCCATATACTCATAATCTGGATCCCACAATTATCAATGCAATTTTGTCTCATCTATACTCCTACCCACCCCTCCTATACAATGATTATTTTGAAAGAAACCCAGATACTACATCACTTCATGAGAACAGTAAAGAGTATTATAATCTAAAGGGGGGAAAAAAGTATTCTAATCTGTAGTGGTTGGGATTATGGGTTATTTTTATTTTTCTTATTAATACTTTCCTGTACTCTTTAATGTACTTAGAATGAGTTTATTAATAAGAGTCAGTACAATATAGTAAATTAAGAGCACAGGCTCTTGAATTAGATGCTTAGGTTCAAATCTACCACTTAGCAGCTAGATGACCTTGAGCTAGAACCTCGCTACCTCAGGATAAAAGAGTGACTATCTCACAGGGACGAGATGTGAAATGCTACATGTAAAGTGCTTGGAAAGTGGCTAGGCATACAGTGCTAAATAAAGACTGTTAATATTACTTAATAATTTGGGGGGAAAATGTGAGTTAAAAAAATTCTTTAAGTTCTATACAAAAGATATTCCACACAAACAGAAGAGATGCCAGTATAATTGTGTATAATAAGGAGGAGGTTGGGAGGAGGTGTTTAAATATTATCCCCCTCATTCAATTCAGAAATAAAGTAATCCTGTTGATTCTAGTAGCAACAGAGGTTAAAGTGTTTGTGGTGTTGCTCCATTATGAAGTACATCACAACCCTTTAGTATAGTAGAAAGACAACCAAGACTATATACCTATTCTAGGGCTCCTGGCCTTCGGTGCAACAGAGATATACAAAGAATTATTCAGCTGGTTAATTAAATTACCTACACCAACACTGACCCTGTTACATAAACATGTCTTTAAACCAGAAAAAACTCTTCTCTTTTTGCTGTGATTCTCTGATTTTGGTCAATAATACAGACCATCTCAGAGGCTAAAATAAAATGTTATTATGCAGCACCTCCATGCCAAAAAGGAAATTAAACTACTAAATTACCATCCCTTTGTTTAGCAAACAGAACCGTTTTCTAGTTGTCAAGGCAACGGCTACCTCACAGTTATCCAGCATTGCTTAAACAATTATTTTTCTAGTCAATCTACCAAATGCCCTAACTGGCACTGAGAAACCATTGAATTCCATGGGAATACTAAAAAGCATAAGCGATTTTTAAATTAGCTATTGGTGGATAATAACCATTTAAGAAGCCAAAATGCCAGTGAAACATACAAGTGCCCAAAGGGATCAACAGTAATTTCTAATGTGCCTTGGGCTGCAGTACACCAAATGTTTGAAATAAGCTTCAAAAAGACAATAGTTGAATCAATTTTCCAAATGGCTGACTAACGTTGACACTGCCTAGGAAATATTCAGTTATTCAAGATCTATTTTTTTTAAAAAGTAAAACATGCCTGATGCCATTTTATTGAGGTAGTTTCTCCAGAAGGGTAAGCATTCAAACTGGCTGTGGCAGTGCCGATGCAGCCAGGAGAAACAGAGATTTGCTGCTACAACCATCAGTAAATAAATGTACTTAAACACATAGGGTAACAATAAATCTAGGAAAACGACCTTTTGTATATGACAATCTCAAAGAGGCATTAAAACAATAGCAGAGATAATTTCAACAGATGAATGAAAAATACACCTATACGCCAAAGGGTATGTCATTTAAAAACAAAAATGCACAATTTTTTAGAACATAAAAAAAACTAAGTACATTGAAGAAATAAAGAAAACCGTGTAATCTAACTTTAAAATCTTCTCTGGGACCATTTCCTCTTTTCCTTTTCATGTGGTACTAAGGACATGGGGTAGTGAGGGGTAAGGTTTGGGGAGGCACAGAGGGACAGGACAGATGCTGAGTGTACAAGGTAACGAGGAGGCGGCTGTGGGAGTCACATGCAAGCACAGGCTGACCCTGTGGCTAAGGACATGGTGGAAGCTGAGCAGAAACAGGAAATGAGCAGCATAATTAAATTTGTTACACTCACCAAATAAGTAAACTGACTGATCAAATAAGTAAATATACCAAGGATAGTAGGGCCATGTTTCTCACTGCCAGAGAAATGTAAAAGGAGGGAAGGAAAAAGGCTATAAAGAAGTCTAAGGTGGGGTGCCTGGGTGGTGCAGTCGGTTAAGTGTCCAACTCTTGGTTTCAGCTCAGGCTGTGATCGCAGGGTCGTGAGATCCATCCAGTCCTGCATCGGACTCTGCGCTGACGGGGAGCCTGCTTAAGATTCGCTGTCTCTGGGCGGCGCCTGGGTAGCTCAGTCGGTTAAACATCTGCCTTCATCTGAGGTCATGATCCCAGGGTCCTGGGATGGAGTCTGACATCAAGCTCCCTGCTCAGCGGGGAGTCTGCTCCTCCCTCTCCCTCCACCCCTCCCCCCGCTTGTGCACGCTCTCTCTCTCTCAAATAAATAAAATCTTAAAAAAAAAAAAGAAATATGAATTCATGGTTGCATAATACACACATACAGAAAAATGAATAGTTAGATATGTGTGTATATTATATATATATACACACACATATATTTGTGTGTATGTGTGTGCACATATATATGTACATATATTTGCCTAACTCTGTCCACCTAGAAGGCTCAATAGCAACCGATAGGCCAGTAACGAAAACATACCAATGGCCCATCTCTTGATTTCTAAATCCCATCCTACATTAAAAGAAACCAAAGATCTTTGGAGAAATGGCTGACTTCAAAGTTGGACAGGAAAACTACAAGAAGAATCTGAAACCTCTTGAGCCAGAAAGTAAGGAAATGTTCAACAAATGATGGGAGACATTTCAAAGAGAGACACAGGAGCCAACTGAAGGGGTTCCTACTGGCCAAATGGGGGAAACCAAAATAAATTTGGTTATCCTTGACAGGCATGTCTATGTATGTCAAAACTGACTTAAGATGTATATATTCCACTGTAAGTAAATTGTACCTCAGTTTAAAAACTTAATAAATTACAACCCACTCATTAAAACTGGCATCCATGAGTCCATACTGACAAGTGAATGAATGATGAATAAATAAGTAAATGCAGAAAAGGGAAAGTTCTTCCTTACAGTAAAATGTTCATAAATGTAGCAGGAATGATGGAAATAGAGGATCATCTTTTGGCAGCCATCTTAAAGGTGACAGATTCATAGTGTTGTCTACAGATGCTAAACTGATGAGTGGAGGTCTGATGAACAGCGTATTAATATAATTCTGGAATATTACTCAACTGTCAGTGGTGCAATGATGGAATATACTGAAAACAAAAGAGCAACTTTCTGTGTGGCACTTAACAATGAGAAAAACTAGAACCAGGCTGAAGAAGTTATCCTACAGAATTCCTTATTCCTGTATTCCTTAAAACTCAAAAGAATATGAAATATAGGGAAAACTAGGAAAGAGTTTTAGATTGAAGTAGTCTGAAGAAGTATGACAGTCAAATGCAACATGAATTCCTGGATAAAGCATGGACCAGAAAGGAAAAAGAGACATTCTTAGGAGAGTTGGTAAAATTTAAAAGGGATCTGTGGATAGGATGGCAATATTATACCCATGCTGACTTCCTGATTTAGAGGGCTGAAGGCAGGATAGGTACAAGAGTGGCCTTTTTATTGGGAATTACACAGTGGAATATTTAGGAGTGACAGGACATCATGTCTGCAGCTTGCTCTCAAGAAATATGAAGATAAAGATAAAGGTACATACATATGTATACATATATAGGTTATATTAATTATTTGTACTATAAATTCAAAATTCTTTGAAAGTAAACTCTTTTTTTAGGTAGTATATATGTTTATTGGGCATCTGTATATCTTTTTCTGAGTTGCTCATTTGTGTTCTTTATCCATCTTTTGGAGTTACTTTTTTTTTAACTGGATTGTAAAAGTTCTTGCATATGTTTTTTAAGTTCTTGCATATTAAAAAATAATCAGGGGTGCCTGGGTGGCGCAGTCAAGTTAAGCGTTCGACTCCTGGTTTTGGCTCAGATCCTGATCTCAGGGTTGTGAGATGGAGCCCGACACTGGGCTCCACACTCAGCACAGAATCTGCTTGAGGCTCTCGCTCTCTCTCAAACAAACAAAACTTTCTCTCTCTCAAACAAACACAAAAATCTTCTCTGGATGCCACTTTTTTCCCTAATATTTTCCTAAAATTTAAGTTACTTTAGACGATGGAACCACAAATTACTTGTAAGTAAATTTTACTCCCACATCTACTAACCAAAATTTACTCGTATCTACTAGCCAGAGAGAAAGCTGCACATTCAGAGAGGCATATTCCTGGAAATTTTAAAAGCTCAAAATAGACATTCTAACTAGACTATTCATCATCAGCAAAGAAGTAAGAGAGAAATATAGGAAGGATATTTATTAAGTGCCTACTGTACATTTAAGACATTATTCTATAAGCAAAAAAAGCACAGGCACTTTCCTCATATAACACAGAGGTAGTCAATTTATTTTGCCCTCAGAAGAGGTTAGTCTTATTTGGTATCTTGCTGGTGAGGTTAAAACTTTATTCAAACTAAATGAAACTGCTTCAGAATAACATCATTCTCAGAACATACCATGCTCATTTATAATATTTAAACTTTAATGATCTGCAATTTAGAGGAGCCTGGTGGTGCAGCCAATTCAAAAAATCAGAATTTATAAAGAGAAACCATAAACTGGCATTGTTACAGTTTATGTCTATCTGGGCATGTTAGTAACATCTACTTTGGCATGAACTGAAAGGCAGTAAGTAGAACATTTTGAAATGTCACAAGATAAGTCACTAAGGATGCATCTAGAGAATATTTTCTAAGAGTCTGCTTGATTACCAAAATAATAATCCTTGAAAGTCCCCATTAATCAAGTTTTTTTTTTAGATGACCTGAAAACAACAATATTACATTTTTGTTTTATTACCAATAAAAATTACAGTAGAAAACTAAGGAGAAAAATCAGATTAGCAGATGCGTCTGTCTTCCCAGAGATGACTATCGTTATACTATTCCAGATATTTTCCCCTAGCAAAATAACCAGAGAGATGACAGTTTGATCAACTGCTCTCACTTCATTGTAAACTTTTGTTTTTCACTTAGTAGAGCCTGAATATTCTTCCATATCTGAAATGTGATTCTGTAAAGTGACTGCTAATCATTACATAGTCTTATCTGTGCTGCACCAACCTTTATGTACTTATTTCTTCATGACTGCAGAGAGAGAGAGATAGAAGCAGGGAGGGAGTGGAAGGAGGATGGATGAAATAGAGAATGACAAGGAGATAAATGGTAGAGGCCAGAAGCAGAGAAAACAAGGAGGAAGCAAATCCTATGGATATAGGGTTTGGTACTTGATTCACTAGCTCTCCTGATGAAAACCATCTCCTATTTGTTGTCTGATTTCAGAGTGGCTGTACAACTTAATGTACTGATTAAGACCCTAGCAAATCTGAAGAATCTCTGGCTTTTGAGCTAGAGAGATTGCTATTCACTAAGTAACTCTATCTTGAAGTATGTCACCTCCACCATTTTAATCTTTGGTTTCCTCTCTATCGACTGGAGATTTATCTTGTAGGGTGCTTGCGAAAGTTTTAAGTTAAAATTAGGTAGTATATTTAGACTCTTTAGGAGACTGACAAGCACTCAGCAAATATCAGATTAAACCATATGAAAGTGCTATTTTTATAGATCAAAAAGGTCAAATATGGGCAATTTATATAGCTCAACCTAATGTTGATTTTGTCCTTTTCTTTTAAACAGGTGGGAAACCAGAGACCAACACCTCAGACACCTAACAGTACAGTGCCATTCCACAATCTGCTCAGACACTGCTCCTACTCCATTGCCCAAGAGCAAGACTACTCACCTCTCTCGGTCCCACAGTACTCCACTTATGTATATTTCCTTTAGATGACTGAGCCCTGGATCCTGGGCAACCTGCATCTGACCCTTACACCACTAACATGGGTATAACAATTTGTTCCCACTTGATGGTTGTCTGGCCCACCAACCAAGCTTTTATCCTGTTTTATAGCCTCAAGAATATAACCTTTTTTTTTTTAAATATTTTTTTTTTAAAGATTTTATTTATTTATTCATGAGAGACAGAGGGAGAAGCAGGCTCCCAAGGAGCAGGGAGCCCGATGCGGGACTCGATGCCAGGACCCTGAGATCATGACCTGAGCCGAAGGCAGACGCTTAACCATCTGAGCCACCCAGACACCCTCAAGAATATAACCTTGAAAGAAGCCATCAAAAGGGAACTAATCAGGCGCCTGGGTGGCTCAGTTGGTTAAGCGACTGCCTTCGGCTCATATCATCATCCTGGAATCCCTGGATCGAGTCCGCATCAGGCTCCCTGCTCAGCAGGGAGTCTGCTTCTCCCTCTGACCCTCCCCCCTCTCATGTGCTCTCTCTCTCTCAAGTAAATAAATAAAATCTTAAAAAAAAAGGGGGGGGGGACTAATCTGGGGCACCTGGGTGGCTCAGTCAGTTAAGCGTCCACCTCTTGATTTTGGCTCAGGTCATGATCGCGGGGTCGTGAAGTCGAGCTCCATCTTGGGCATGGAGCTGTTTAAAGATTCTCTCCCCACCCCCACGCTCTCTTTCTAATTAAAAAAAAAAAAGGAAACTAACCTTTGATTGCTCAAAAACCTGTCCATTACTTGTCTAATGACCAAAACAAACTGACCCACATAATATGTAATCAGCACTCTAAGCCCTAGAATTCATTCTAATTTCAGATCACTGATATATTAACTCCTTTGGTAACCAATACTACAATACTCACTGTTACACTATATACTGGCTTTGCTTGTCCCAAACAGATACAAACGTTCTGTAAAGGTGAGCATTTCACACTGTATTTTAATGAATTGTGTCTGTTCTCTCTCCTAGATTGAGCAACTTCAGGCAGAAATAGCCCCTTACTCACCTCTGGATGCCCTGGTCCTAGAATTGCACCTGCATATAGGAGGAATTCAGGAAACATTTACTGAACCAAAGAAGTCAGACATTAATTAAGCCTGGCTAAATGAGAGTTCTCTTAAGCTAAATATTTATATTTCAGAACACCTTATAATGAGAATCATCTTACAGTGAGAGGTCAAAAGCATGAGCTCTGGAATCAGAGTACTTGGTTCAAACTCTAGGTCTATGACTTACTAGGTATGTGACCTTTGAGGCAGATTATTTAACTTCTCTGAGCCTAGCTTCACATGTGTAAAGTGGGATTGATAAATAATAATATAATAAGCATATAATAGGGCGCCTGGGTGGCTCAGTTGCTTAAGCGACTGCCTTCAGCTCAGGTCATGATCCCAGGGTCCTGGGATCGAGTCCCGCATCGGGCTCCCTGATCTGCGGGGAGCCTGCTTCTCCCTCTCCCACTCCCCCTGCTTGTGTTCCCTCTCTCGCTGTATCTCTCTCTGTCAAATAAATAAATAAAATCTTAAAAAAAAATAAGCATATAATAAAAATAATAATATAAGAAGCATATAATATGTATTTATATATAAGTAAAACATAAAGTTGTGATCTGTTACATAGAAAATATCATGTGCTGATAAATCTAAAACAGTTTATAACTTATCAGTTAGCCAAACTGTTTAAAGATTTATTTATTTGAGAGAGAGAGGGAGAGCGCGCACATGAGGGGAGGGGTAGAGGGAGAGGGAGAGAAGCAGACTCTGCTAAGCGTGGAGCCCAACTCGGGGCTCAATCCCACGAAGCTGAGATCATGACCTAAGCTGAAATCAAAAGTCAGATGCTTAACAGACTGAGCCACCCAGGTGTCCCTCAGATAACCAAATTTTTACACTAAAAAAAGACCATAGAGTTTCATAAAGAATAAGCTGGTAATGTGACAAGCATCATTATTAGATAATTTCTCCTAACAAAGAGATATGTTCTGGCAATATGTTTTGCCAACAAATTGATTAGACTGGTAGCCAGACACCTGATCCAAACTGGGCAGACCAAGTTCTCTCTCCTAGGAATTTAATGCTGAAATGCTAATCAACTTGTTGGTAGAGCAAAATAATATAGCCTGTAGCCATTTTCTGACATGTGTACGGAGAAAGAGAGAAAACTGGTCCGCAAAGAAAGAGTAAGAAATAAAGAAGGACAAAACAGACATACAGAGGAAAAAGGGACACATAAGAGACTGTGTGTCCTCTGAGCGCCTAAGGGAATAGCTAGTTCCTGCTAGCTCTCCAACTCCCAACTCACTTCAATCCCTCCTAATATTTGACTGGATTTTCTGCTCTTGGATACTATGTATCCTTAAAATAAATTCCCTTTTCTGATTTTGATAAGCTGAGATGGTTTCTATTACCAATAATCAAAATAGTCTTAATTAAAGCCCATCAGAAACTTATCAAAGTAGAAATAATATAAAATTTAACTACAATTCTATAAACATTTATTGAGCATCCATAATGCCCTAGGATACTGAGGACTTAGATCACATCTATACAAACATTACACCAATTTCAGTTTAAAATTTTAGGCTAAATTGTCACAATATAGGTCTATGACACTGAGAAGACCAACTGGACACATTTAATGTTGTATACTCCAGCTAGCTCGATTTGGATTCAAAGGAGGCACTGCCAAAGCCTTCAGACCAAAATCTCAGGAAACTTAAAAGTACTTTGGTCCGGGGCACCTGGGTGGCTCAGTTGGTTAAGCGACTGCCTTCAGCTCAGGTCCTGATCCTGGAGTCCCGGGATCGAGTCCCGCATCGGGCTCCCTGCTCAGCGGGGAGTCTGCTTCTCCCTCTGACCCTCCCCCTCTCATGCTCTCTCTCTCTCTCTCATTCTCGCTCTCAAATAAATAAATAAAATTTAAAAAAAAAAAGTACTTTGGTCCATGGTTTTGAAAGATTACACTGAAAATAAGATTTCAACCTTCTATGAAAAAATAAGGTCCAAGTCTATTAACCTACTAACTATTCTTTTCTCACTTTCTCTAGAAAAACATTAATTCTGAAGAATAAAATCACTTACAAATATATGGTCCTTGCCTCCTATGGAGTCTCAATTTGTATTAAAACTATCACTAAAATTGGAAAGAACTTTCTGATACATCTGATCCAAGGCTATCTATCATTCTACAATACAAAATAAACAGTAATATTAAAGACAATAATGTGAGACTTTTTTAATGCCTATTTTCTTATGTGCATATTTTAGGGGTTTTGTTGTTGTTGTTTTGCTTTGGGGTTTGGTTTGTTTTTTCCCCTGATCGCCATCCTGGTATCTTTCAAGTTTTTAATGGTAGCACCAAATGACTTTTATTTGGCCATTCCTACCATACTACATCACACTAAATGGGGATTCTGTTAGTTGTTGAGGAGATCTCTTCACTTAGAACCAAGAGAAATTATTTCAGGACAGGTGTAGAGAAACATACTTATAACAAAACTATCTCCTGGCTCTGCATATGCACCTCATCTTATTGCTAGGTCACACTGGTTGTCCTCTGGATCACCAGAAATTACTGTTACATCAGTAACAGTATCAAATAGTTCCAGCCATATTTAAAGAACTCTTTACCCTTCCCTACTGCACAGTTATTTAAATAAATGAACACAAGATATCACTAATGAAAGCAGGTAGAAAGGGCCATACTATATACAGGGATCTGTAACAGGCCCTCCAGGGTATTTGAGCTTGCCTTCTTTCAATGGGCTCTGAGAACAAAGCAGACAATCCTCAAGGCACTCTAACACCATAGCTTACATCAGACCTGGACTTTTAAAAATGTATACCAGCCAAACGGGTGACTTATCAACCTAGGATCCCATGTGGATCAGAACATTTTCAGAATTTCATTACTAAGCCTGCCCTGCCACCTATTGTGATGACCATGCCCACACCTTGCCACCAGCTAAACTCTGCCTCCTTGGGATTCTCTGACCTCAATGAGGTCATGAAAAATTTTCAGTGAGATCCCCTTTCATAAGCATTCCTAGCTGGAAAGAAAAACCAATATTTTTTCCAAGAAAATGTTGAAGAAATAATCCACTAGGTCTGATTACTCAGGTGAGATGAGAAATTTCAAGTAGTGTGGGGACAATTCACTAAACATATAAAAAATATGGAATCTTTTATTTATTTATCTTAAATACAGATTAGAAAGTAAGCTTTTTATTTTTTTTAAGAGTTTATTTTTATTTATTTAGGAGAGAGAGAGAAAGAGCATGCACACTCATGCGAGAGAGAGCACGGAACAGGGGGTTGGGGCAGAGGGAGAGGGAGCCCTATGCGGGACTTGATCCCAGGACCCTGGGATCATGATCTGAGCCAAAGGCAGACATTTAACCAACTGAGCCACCCAGGCACCCAGAAAGTAAGCTTTTTAAATACATATCTAAGTTGATCCACCTGAGCCATGTGTCCCATGAACAGATATGTCCTGAGTGAAAAGTGGCAATTAAGGAACACAGAGGGGTTGAAAATGGTCCATTCACTTTCAGCATCTTTACTGTGTTCAGTATGCCTGTAGATGTATATTTGGCAGATGACAAATCTGGTTTCCATGGGAGTTGTGGATTATATTACAGATTAGGAAAGAGGTTCTCAGGTGTGCTCCCAGGACCAACTGTGTCAGGCATCACCTCCAAACTTGTTAGAAATGCAAATTCTCAGGCTCTACTGTGGACATCCTGAATTAGAAGCTCTGGGGAAAGGAATCAGCAATCAGTGTTTTAACAAGTCTTTCCAGGGAACTCTGACACACCTACTGTTTGAAAACTTAGAGGTTATTTCTGTAGGTCTTCACTAGAACTTGTAATAGATAGACTCAACTAACAGAATCTCTATTTGGTTTCCTGACGCATGTATTATGAGATACTATGGTGGGAATGGCCAAAGAAAAAGCCATGAAAGATATCAGGATGGTGATAATGAAAAAAATATTTAACATACACACAGAATGAAGTAAGGCAATAAAAGCAGACTCATTTAAAACAATATACAAATGTGGCTTAAGATTCTAGCAAAGAAATCAGAAACTGAGATAAAACTATTAATGCAAAAAGTAAAAACTCTAAGAAAAATGAAAACTAATACTTCTCTGCATTAAGAGTTAAATACAACAGGCCTGACTGCTATTGTTGGCCTGCCTGCCAGGCAGGCCCTGAGATGGCATCTGGGAACTTATGGGAACCTGGATTTCAGAAGCATTCCCACAATTCACTGATAAGAATGGCTCACTGTGCCCAAACTGTATTACAAACAATACAGTTTATGCTAAACACCTGTTTTCATTCTCAGAGTTGGGCATTTGGATATGTGCCAAGCATGGGGTGCCTATGTAACTAGCCACTGTAAAAATCCTGGGTGCTCAGTCTCTAACAAGCTTTCCTGTTGGCAACATTTCAGATATACTGTCACAATTCATTGTTAGGGGAATTGAGGGCCTCCTGTGTGACTCTACTGGGAGAAGATTCTGGAAGCTTGCACCTGGCTTCCCCCAGACTTCACCCCAAGCATCTTTTCCTTTTGCTGATTATGTATCCTTTTGTTTTAATAAATTACAGCCTAAATATAACTATACACTGAGTGCTGAGAGTTCTCTCCATGAATTACCAAACCTGAGAGTGATCTTGAGAACTCCCAACACATTCTCTTCTATTATGAGCTCTTTGACAGTCACATAACAGGGTTAAAAACACTGACAACACCATCAAATCTGACATGTTTGTATTATTTTTACTTGATGCATTAATAAAATAAAACATTTTAATGGTACTTTATTTCCATTTTCTTACTTTTTAAAAATATATCCAGTAAGTCTAATCTGAATCGCATGCTCAGTCCTTGGCCAGTCAAGGACAGGGCACCTACACTGACAGTCCCTTCAGGGAATCCAGCATGCTATGATCAAATGAAGGGAGAATACATGCTGGGCAGGCCCACATAGGAGAGGACCACTAAAATCAGGCTATTGGACAAATCCAAAATTTACTTCAAAGAAATTGGGGCAGCACCTCAAAGAAGACAGTCGTGGTCTCCCACAGTTCAAACTAAGTTATAAAGAGTCCTGAGTAACTTCTCATAGTAAGACATAAAAATAAAAAATAAAGTGCCTTCAAATGCAAACTCAAACTAAAAAGTCGCAGACTGCACAGACTGCACAGTGATGACTTGCCATCAGACTGCTTCTTAGCAGGGCAATTCTATAGCGTATGCCCCAAAGTGAGCAGGAGTTAGTAATCTAACAGCAGTTAGCAATTCTAAGGCAGCTGGGTAATAGCTAATAAAAATTTATTGTTTATACCACTGAAAAGACCAAGGAGAGATGTTAGAAATGTTAGAGATACATAATGAAAAGAAAGTAATATATTACTAATCGTATTACATATCAGTATTATCAATAATGGAATAATTTTCAGGCACAAAATGGTCCTTAAACTTTCCTATTTGAGGTAAAATATGGGCCTAAGGACATATACCACAGTTTAGGAGACGAGGGATCAGGTATGAAATAAAGAGAAACACTGAAATAGTAGAATTCAGTGGTATATTTGAAGGCATTAAAATCATCAAAAACACAATCACTATGTAAGCATAATGGTGCCTAACAATGGTCTCTAGTGGGTCCTAGTTAACCCAGTATTTACTTGGTTTGCCCTTAAACACTATGATATTGCATGAAAACTGTTTATAGCCCTGATTGCTTACTTACATCCTCAAGAGCCTAAGTTTTTACATGCTCCACTAAACTCAAGATCCTCCTTTAGCCCTCACTGCTGCCTCTAACTCACAGAAGGTAATATTCTGCTCCAGATTACTTCATAGAATACAATCAGCTACAGGCAACCTCTGTTTGGTAGACTTTGGGATAACAGTATGTAAATTTAGTTAATGCAAAAATTAGTTTCAAGTACAAGTAGGTAAGCACAAATATGTAAGCACAAGTTGGTAAACCTGGAAGCACAAGTAGGTAAACCAAGGTGCTGTGGACAATGGATGCAGACTACTGTATACATAGGAGCAGTTAACCTGGAAGCCATAAAAGTGTTTCTGTAGGTCTCTGACAACCCTACAATTAAAGACAGAATTTTTCAGAGATTTTATATATGTATAATAAATATATTTTTTCATTAACACTTTTCATTAAGGTTACCTAATTAAAATGCAAGAAAGGGAGAGAACAAGAATACTTTGAAGCACATTAATCAGATTTAACCAGAGATGGAAATATTTACTACTCTAGAGAGTATTTAACATTATAACAAAATAATAAAACTGATTAACACATTCCTTTCTATAAAAACAAACAAACTCTGTAGGTGAATAGGAAAAGGACCATTACTCACGGACATAAAAAAGCAAACAAAGGCAAAACTTTAAGTGATTTTAAGGACACAACCAATTAGAGATAGGAAAAGGGCATACACCCAAATTTCTACTCAGTTACTGCATGCTGCCTTGTAACACCAGCCTTGATCATCCTTTAAAACTCTGTGGGCGCCTGGGTGGCTGTCAGTTGAACAACTGACTCTTTGATTTCGGCTCAGGTCATGATCTTGGCGCTGTGGGAATGAGCCCCATGTTGGGTTCCACACTCAGGGTGGAGTCTGGTTGGGATTCTCTCTCTCTCTCTCCCTCTGCCTCTTCCCCCCCACTCATGCACATGCACTCCCTCTCTAAATAAATAAATTTAAAAATAAATAAATAAAACTCCATCTGTAACTAATATATAAACTGATCTTCCCATTTAGGAGACAATGTTAAAAAAATATTAAAAAGAAAAAAAGTTATTACTACAAATTCTGTTTAAAAAACGTGTATATGGGGTGCCTGGGTGGCTCAGTTGGTTAAGGGACTGCCTTCGGCTCAGGTCATGATCTCAGAGTCCTGGGATCGAGTCCCGCATCAGGCTCCCTTGCTGAGCAGGGAGTCTGCTTCTCCATCTGATCTTCCCTGCTCTCATGCTCTCTCACTCTCATTCTCTCTCTCTCTCAAATGGACAAATAAAATCTTTAAAAAAAAAAAAGTGTGTATGTAAAGACTTGGAAGGATATACTAAAATGTTAACAGTAGTTATCTCTGCAATGTCTTCAGCTGGTGATCTTTATCCTGTCTAGTTTTCTAGATTTTCCATATTTTTATGAGTTTTTAATAACCTTTATAATAACCAGAAACTGTTTAAATCAAATCTTTTTTATTATAGAATTATTAATATTAAACACTAGTATTTAGTATTTACTTAAGAGCAGTCAATTATGAGATTTCTTGTCAACACTGTTCTTTTCTTTTTAGAAGTTAACTTGGACTCCTTCATAAAAGAAATAAAATTCATCCTGTATTTTAAGTGGATCTCCATTAATTCTGTGAAGTCTAACATCACCTGTTTTCCAAGCATACTGTAAAATTATCTTAAGATGAAATGTGATAATTGATCAGATAGAGAAATTTAAGTACATTTACTTCACAGGCTTTCATTTGTTTGTACCTATATATGACAAGTGTGTCTTTAAAAATATAATGTGACCATGGCATATTATTTCAACTAAAAATTAGGTGAATGAATTCTAAATGACATGTTTTCACTGCAACTTAGTTTTTATTTTAGCTTTGCAAACATGTCACTATTTTCTGCATAATTGGCCCTTTTGTCATTTCCATGGTTATCAAAAAGAAGTGATTATACTTCTTCCACACAGATTAAAATACTGTATTTGGTTAACCAGAGAACACAACATATCATCTAACATACTACTCTTACACCTCGTTTTTACATGGGTGCTAAAGTTTATCAATAATACAGTCACTATCATCAAGAAAAGGGTTAAATTAAGTTTAAAACTATCTTTTAAACAACATAAAATACTAAGATATTTTATAAAATTTCCATTAAAAAAGCCTGCTTAATGTTAGAAAAAGGTAAAAACTGTAGTTAGTATCCAGAAGTGACTCACTTTTCCCAAAGTTTCCAGAAAACCTAAGTTTTAATATTGCATCTTTGAGTAATATAACTATTCAAATATTATCCTCAAAAAATACAGGGGCGCCTCAGTGGCTCATCCAGTTAAGTGACCAACTCGTGATTTCAGCTCAAGTGGTGACCCACCAGAGTTGTGGGATCGAGCCTCAGGTTGGGCTCTGTGCTCAGCACGGAGTCTGCTTGTCCTTCTCCCTCTGCTCCTCCCCCGTTCATGCTCTCTCTCTCTTTCTCTCTCAAATAAATAAAATAGTTTTAAAAATACAAGCCTTCTAGTAACTAATCAGCTGTATAGTAGCCAAATGACTGTTGTCATTTATAGATCCTAATTTCATAAACATACTTTGTGGCTAAAAATATTTTGAGTTTTGTTTTAACACAGAAAAGTCTAAACCTAAAAACACTGTAGAGCTTTTGTCAGACTTTAAAAAGCTTATGTTAATATTAATGGCTGACATTTGTGCTTACTTATTATGCCAGACCCTGTGCTAAGCATTCTACGCTAATTAACCCATGTAGTCTACCTATGAGGTAGGTAATATTACTATGCACATGGCATGAAATCCTAAAGCAACATCTATAACACCAAAATATTCCCCCAGTCTCAATGAGAATAGTGTAAAAGAAGGTACAAGTAAACAGAATAAATAAGACTGATAAAGGAAAGAAATTCTGGCCTTTTGTCTAATTCACAAACTGAAATATTATCAGCCTAGTCACACAAAGTAGCTACCTAATCATTTCTTCAGCAGGCACTAGGCATGAATTTTGGTGCACTATTTCTGTATTCTGGAATCTTGACTTACTGATTTTTTTTTCATGTGTAAGATATTCTCTTTGGAAGAAATTATTAGTAGCCTCTTTCAACCAAAACAGAGTAACAAGCAATTGGATTTACTATCCAGCCTGAAACTATAAACAAACAAACTTTAAACAATGGTTTTCAAGTCACTGTACATCAGGCAAAGAGGAACAAAGATCCCTAAAAGAAAACAAATGAGGTGAACCCTGTAACTGCTATGATAGTTACCAGGCCATGGCACAAGAAGAGGAAACTGAGGCAAAAGCCAGAGGACTCCCTGCATTGAAGCAACAGAGGTAAGAGTCTAAGGAGACCAAGGTGCCTAGAAGTCCTAAAACAGACTATCAGAGAGGAGAAGGCTACCCAGAAAGAGAACCCTGGAAATCTGTAAAAGGTTCTCCTCAAGTCTTCAACAGAGGACCTAGTAATATATGTATGTGAGGAAACTACACAAGATCATGGAAGAAACGATTACAGGGAATGCTGCCTGGTGTTCACACAGGTCCAAAAAGTGCTTGTTCTTGCCAGCTAGATTGGAAAGATCATAACTTATGGGTAGAGTACCCAGGAAAGTCTTGTCTTATCTCAGTAGTGGAGAATAACTAGCCCTTGTCTGTGTACTGCTCCTGGCCTGCCTAACAAATTTTAAAAGCAAGACCCAAAAAGACCACACTGTTTCCAAATAACTTACCTACTTCCTAAGAAAAACTTTAATAAGACTTACAGGACTACAGAAATATCCAGCACACACAGGGCAAAATTCACAATGTCTGCCATCCACTCACAGATTATCAGGCATGCAAAGAGGGAGGAAAATATGAACCACAAGAATAACCAATCACTCAAAACTGATCCATATCTGTCACAGATATTAGAATTTGCATCTAAAGACATCAAATTCCATATGTTCAAAAAGTCAAATAGAGACATGGAAAAAAATTTTTAAAGACTCAAATCAAACTTCTAGAAATGAAAACTATGATGTCTGAAGGGTGCCTGGGTCGCTCAGTAGATTAAGCATCTGCCTTCAGCTCAGGTCATGATCCTGGGGTCCTGGGATTGAGCCCTATGTCAGGCTCCCTGCTCAGTGGGGAATCTGCTCTCCCTCTGCCCCTCCTCCATGCATGTGCACATGCACGTGATCTTTCTCTCTCTCTCCCTCTCTCAAATAAATAAATAAAATCTTTTTTTTTTTAAAGATTTTATTTATTTATTTGAGACAGAATGAGAGAGAGAGTGAGAGCACATGAGAGGGGGGAGGGTCAGAGGAAGAAGCAGGCTTGCTGCCGAGCAGGGAGCCCGATGCGGAACTCGATCCAGGGACTCCAGGATCATGACCTGAGCCGAAGGCAGTCGCTTAACCAACTGAGCCACCCAGATGCCCAAATGAATAAAACCTTAAAAAAAAAAAAAACTATGATGTCTGAGATGAAAAATACGTTAGATGAGGAAAAGATTCATGAACTTGGAGACAAATAGAAAAAATTCAAAATAAAACAAAGAAAAAAGAAAACCCCACCTGTAAAAAATGGGAAGAGCATCAGGGAGCTGTGGCACAACTTCCAATAGCGTACTATATATGTAACTGGAATCCCCAAAGAATGAGAAAGGGGATAAACAAAAAATTCTTTTGAAGAAATATGGCCAAATTGTTTCTAAACTAGATAAAAACTATAAACCTAGAGATCCAGGAAATTAAAAAATCCCAAACACAAGCAAATAATGCAATCAACCAAGTTGACCTAATTTACACGTATAGCACTCTACCCAACAAGAACAGAACATTCTTCTCAATTGCACACACAACATTTATCAAGACAGAACATATTCTGGGCCATAAATCAAGTCTCAATAAATAGGAAAGCACTTAAGTTATACAAAATATGACTACAATGGAGTTAGAGATCAATGACAAGAAAGATCTCTGGAAAGTCCACAAATATTTGGGAACTAAGTGGCACATGTCAAAATAACCCATGGGTCAAAGAAGAAATCATAAGGAAAATTAGAAAGTATTTCGAACAGAATAGAAATAAAAATAGAACACATCAGAAAGTGTGTGATGTTGCTGAAGGAGTATTTAGGCATGAGTCTATAGCACTAAACACCTGTATCAAAAAGAAGAAAGGTCTCAGATCAATGACCTCAACTTCCACCTTAAGAAAGTAGGTAAAGGTAGGAAAAGGGAGCGCCAGGGTGGCTCAGTTGGTTAAGCATCTGAATTCAGCTCAGGTCATGATCCCGGGCTCCTGGGATTGAGCCCCATGTTGGGCTCCCAGCTCAGCAGGGGAATCTGCTTCTCCCTCTCTCTCTCTGCCCCTCCCCCTGCTCGTGCTCTCTCTCTCTAATAAATAAAGTCTTAAAAAAAAAAAGTAGGAAAAGAAAAGCAAATTAAAACCTGAAGTAGAAAACAAAAAATAAATCAATATAGGGGCGCCTGGGTGGCTCAGTTGTTAGGTGTCTGCCTTCGGCTCAGGTCATGATCCCAGGATCCTGGGATTGGGCCCCACGTCAGGCTCCCTGCTCAGTGGGGATTCTGCTCCTCCGTTTCCCTCTGCCTTCTGCTTGTGTTCCCTCTCTTGCTGTGTCTCTCTCTGTCAAACAAATAAATAAAATCTTAAAAAAAAAATCAATCAATCAATCAATCAATATAACTATCAGTGAAATAGAAAACAGGAAAATAGAGAAAATCAATGAAAACAAAATCTGACTTGTATTGAGATCAATAAAATTGCTAATCTAGCCAAAAGCATCATGTGGGAAAAAGGGAGAAGATATAAGTTACCATTATCAGGAATGAGGGAGGTGACATCACTACAGATTCTTTAAACATTAAAAGGATAATAAGGGAGCATTATGAACAATTTCATGCCAATGAGTTCAGTAACTCATAAAATGGACAAATCTCTTGACAGATACAAATTATAAAAACACATTCAACAAGAAATAATAACTGGAATAGACCTCTACCTATTTTAAAAATTTAATAGTGGAGTAGTGGAGTGCCTAGGTGGCTCAGTTGGTTAAGCATCCAACTCTTGGTTTTGGCTCAGGTCATGATCTCAATGTGTGAGATCGAGCCCCACGTGTAGCTCCATGCTCAACACAGAGTTCTCCCTCTCCCTCCCTCCACTCCTGCATATGTGTGCGCACTCACGAGCTCTCTCTCAAATAAATAAAATCTTAAAAAAAAAAAAATTGAATCTGTAGTTAAAAACCTTCCCACAAAGAAAACTTGAAGTCCAAATAGCTTCACTGGTAAATTCTATGAAACATTTAAAGAAGAAATATTATCAACTCAACACAAACTCTTCGAGAAAATTGAAGAGGATAAAATCTTCCCCAGCTCATTCTATAAGGCCAGGTTTTTCCTTATATACAATGACATTATGAGAAAAGAAAACCACAGACTATTATCTCTGATTTGCATAAATGTAAAAATTCTAAAATTTTTAGCAATCAGAATCCAACAATACACTAAAAATACATCATGATCAAGTGATGTTTATTCTAGAAATGGAGGATGGTTTAAAATTCAGAAATCACTCAATGTAATTCAGCATATTAACAAATTTTTAAAAGAAAAAGCATATGATCATCTCAATAGACACAGAAAATGTATTTGACAAAAATCCAAAATGCATTCCTGATAAAATTTCTCAGCAAACTAGGAACAAAAGGAAATTTCCTCAACACAGAGGCAACCATGAAAAACCTGCAACTAACATACTTAATGGTGAAAGAATGAATGCTTTCCCCTAAGATTAAGAACAAGACAAGGGCCCCTGGCTGGCTCTGCCAGTAGAGCCTGCAACTCTTGATCTCAGAGTTTTAAGTTCAAGCCCCACATTAGATGTACAGACTACTTAAAAATAAAATCTTGAAAGGAAGGAAGGAAGGAGAAAGAAAGAAAAAGAAAGAAAGGAGAAAGAGAAGAAAGAAAGAAAGAAAGAAAGAAAGAAAGAAAGAAAGAAAGAAAGAAAGAAAGAAAGAAAGAAAGAAAGAAAGAAGGAAGGAAGGAAGGAAGGAAGGAAGGAAGGAAGGAAGGAAGGAAGGAAAGAAAGAGAGAGAGAGGGAGGGAGGGAACGAACAAGACAGAGAGGTCCACCAATTCTATTCAGCATTGTCCTAGAGAGGGGCACCTGGGTGGCTCAGTCAGTTAAGCGTCTGACTTTGGTTCAGGTCATGATCTCAGGGTCTTGGGACAGAGCCCTGCCATCAGGCTCCGCATTCGGTGGGGAGTCTGCTTGTCCCTTTGCCCCTTCCCCTGCTCATGCTCACACACTCTCCCCTCCCTCTCTCTCTTTCAAATAAATAAATAAAATCTTGAAAAACAAAAAACAAACAAAATAAATTGTCCTGGAGATTCTAGCCAATGTAATCAAGAAAGAAAAACAAAAGGCATTTGGATTGGAAGAAGAAAAACTCTACTGGCAGGTGACATGATCAGCTAGCTATACAGTAAATCCAAAGTAATCTACAAAAAAAGCTACCGAAACAAGGTAAGTGGTTTTAGCGAGATCACGGGATACACAATCAATACAGGTAAATTAATTTCATTCCTATAAACAAAAACAATCAGAAATTAAAATGATCAAATGTGGCAATTTTACAACAGAATAAAAAATTACTAAATAATTAAGGATAAATCCAGCAGTAGATGATAGTTAATCATTCTGAGAGTACTAACTGGTACATGAGAATTCCCTCAGTGTTTTTCAAACTAAGTTATGATCGATCAATGGACTGTGAATATAGTTTGGTGGGTCCTGACCAGTATTTCAAAAAATGAGGTAGAAAAGAATAGAAAGTATCAGAGTGAAATGAACATGGAAGAATTATTATTTTGTGGAATTTCTGTGTCCAGTGTCTATGTGTACATGTATTGTGTTGCTACACAAAATCTATGCTCAAAGAAAGTTTGAAAGAGACTTAGAGAGAGCGGTTTTTTACTTGATGAAAAACCCAAAAGATATATGGCCGAAGATTATGTCCAAAAACAAAAGTTCCAACTCCAAGTCTTGGCTCTGAAAGAGAGATATGGGTACTGTAAAGTGTTATGCTAATATAATATTCAGAGGCAAGAGCTAGGCAGGCATAGGTTTTGTGTTCCAGCCATGTTAGGCTTTTCAACACTTCAAATTCTCCCAGCCTATTGGATCTTTGGCCACAATGCTATCTGTCCTTGAAGCATCCCTCCCCCTACTCTCCATCTAGAACACTATTCATTCTCCAAAGTTCTGCTTAGACATAAAGACTTCTCTGAATTTTCTAGACAATGTCTCTGTATTCTTCCAACCTTTTGTGTATCCTCAGGTCAGAACACACAGATTCTACCATTCACATGTTACTCTATGTAATTTATGATATATCTTTCTACCATCCTTCTATCTGTGAATCATTTATATTTAAAGTAAATGGCAAAAAATTAATAATAATAAAGTAAATGGCAGAAGACTTCCTGGTTCTGTTCTGGCCTGTAAGGAGACTGGAAGTTACCACTCCCATCCCCAGAAGAGAAAAGCTGAACAAACTGAAAATCAATGACTCTTCTTTCTCTATTAGGGAAATGACACCACAGGTCAAACCATTGCTCCCAAAATTGAAGAAATGAACAGGCAAATACAGAGAATTACAACTTAACCAGAGAAGTAATGCAGGAGTAGAAATCTGTGCGGGAGGTAGTAAGGCATAGGAAAACCTAAATTGTTATTGAAGAATTGCTAAAGGCTCAGTATGGACAGCCTGAGCTGTCCCATACTTTCGTGTTTTTTTTAAGATTTTATTTATTTGAGAGGGGACGTAAGCGCGTGTGCACCAGTGGGGCAAGGGGCAGAGGGAGAGGGAGAAGCACACTCCCCGCTGAGCGGGGAGCCAGATGCAGGGCTTGATTCCAGTACCCTGGGATCATGACCTGAGTCGAAGGCAGGCTTAACCGACTGAGCCACCCAGGCGTCCCTGTCCCATACTTTCATGAATGACCTACCAGATTCTCACAGACATCAGAGAAAAATCCCCTCGTGCTTCTGGCAGGGGGTTAGGAAAAATTTTCACCACTTTGAAATACACCCAGGGCATTGCTTTTCTTTACAAGGCTGGCCCTCAAAAGAAACTATTCTATCAGAGCCTAACCAACCTGGGGGAAGGAAAATACCCAAAACCAGCCCCCTCAAACCTTTCAGTCTCATCCCAGGAGAAGGGCCTGAGAAATGTTTGTGAAGATCACAACCCAGGGACACTAGCTCACTAAAAGAATGAGACCTGATTGTAAGACTACAGAATGCTTCCTTCTCCTTCCCCCACACCTTTCCATCATATGAACAGAACTTACAGTAACGGAGGATTACAAGTCAAAGAACTGCATGTATAAGACCTTATATAAGAAAGTCTCTTAGAAGGGGCACCTGGCTGGCTCAGTCAGTAGAGCATGCAACTCTTGATCATGAGTTTCAGCCCCACACTGGGCACAGAATTTACTTAAAGAAAACCTGAAGTGAAAAACAAAGACACCAGGGAAGATTTTAGCCTCTGACACCCACAGCCACAGCAAACAGTATATATAGCCTAAAACCTAGCCAATAAACATAAAACCTTACATTAAAGGCCCATATACTTCAGTTCCTTTTACCCAGTACATCATTACAAGTAAAAATTAGCATAAAAATTTACAGTAAAAAATTACAGGGCATACTAACACATTTTGAAGAAAGAGACTGGATCAGAGCCAGACTCAGATATGGCAGAGATGTTGGAATTATCAGAGAATTTAATTTTTAAAATATACTTTATCCCAGTTGCATTTATTAAGTTTTCTAATAACAACACTTAATTTTTGTTTATTCTGTCAATTTCTTGTATAATTTTAAATTTGTGTACAGTCAGATCATTGTTTTTTGGTTTATTTTTAAGTAAACTCTTTGCTGAACGTGGGGCTTGAACCCACAACCCTGACACCAAGAGTCATTTGCTCTATCAACTGAGCCAGCCAGGTGTAAGAATTTAAAGTAAATGGCAGGGGGCGCCTGGATGGCTCAGTTGTTGAGCATCTGCCTTTGGCTCAGGTCAAGATCCCAGGGTCCTGGGATCGAGCCCTACATCGGGCTCCCTGCTCCGCGGGAAGCCTGCTTCTCCCTCTCCCACTCCCCCTGTTTGTGTTCCCTCTCTCGCTGTGTCTCTCTCTGTCAAATAAATAAACAAAATCTTTTAATAAATAAATAAATAAATAAAGTAAATGGCAGATGTCAGAGCAAATTTTCCCTAAATACTTCAGAATACATATTGCCTTTTTAGTTTTTAAACTAAAAATTATATCCCTTGCCTAGAAATCTGAAAATAGCAAACGTCCATTCTTTGTAATAAAAATAATAAATTCTTGTATTCTTTCTTGGCAGGGTAGGGGGGGAATTAAGCATGGAATATTAAGAACCCAGCACACAAACTTTCCTCCTATTCTTCAGTTTGCTTTTTCTTTTACCCTACCCCATTTTTTCCACTAGGTGGGGAAAGAACAAGAGAAAAGAAAGGTAAAGAGAGTAAAATTGCTGAGAGTTAAGATTACATAAGATTAACTATTCACTGACTCATATTTTACCTAAAGCCTATAATATACCAGGCACTAGTTAGGAACCAAGGAGACAATCTAAGACTGTCTTTGTTTCCAAGGAGTCCAGTGGAGGAGTCAGTTAAACAAGTGAGCAATTACAACACAAAGGTAACTACTGCAATCAGGCTCTGTACAAGGGGAGCACAAAGAGCAATGTAAATCAGTCTTAGAATAGCAGACAAGGATACCTGAAGGATGACTAGAAGTCTAGGAAAAAGAATCAAGATGTGTAATGACCTGGGGGCACCTAGGTGGCTCAGTCAGTCAAGAGTCTGACTCTTGATTTTGGCTCAGGTCATGATCTCAGGGTCAAGCCCCATGAAGACTCCATGCTGGGCGTGGAGCCTGCTTAAGATTCTCTCTCCCCACTCTCCCTTCGCCCCACCCCCCAAGCACACATGCACTTGCTCTCTCGCTCTCTCTCTCTCTCTCTCTCTCAAAGAAAAAAGGAAAAAAAGATGTGTAATGACCTGAAATGAGAAATATAGAGTCTGGAAAACTGTAATGCAAGGGGAAAGGTAGTTATATAAGAGTCTACAATTATTAATGACCATACTGAGAAGCATTCTGATAGTCAAGGGAGAAGCATGGCCTTAGAGCAACAGGAGAACCATCACAAAATTTTATGCAGAGTAATATGATCTGATGTATGTCTCCTATCACAGTGGCTGCCATGTGGAAAATGGACTCCAAAAATATAAGACAGAATCAGAGAGAGACAAGTTAGGAATCTCTTGTAAGCTAGAATAAGATATAAGGTAGAGTTAGAGAGAGAAGGACTGACTAAAGACATCTTCACAGGGAGGCAAACCATAAGAGACTCTTAAAAATAAAAAACAAACTGAGGGTTGCTGGAGGGAAGGTGGGTGGGGGGATGGGCTAAATGGGTGATGGGCATTAAGGAGGGCGCTTGTTGGGATGAGCACTGGGTGTTATATGTAAGCGATGAATCACTAAATTCTACTCCTGAAACCAATTCTACACTATATGTTAACTAACTTGAATTAAAAAAAAAAAAAACAAATCTTCATATTCAGTGACCAACTGAATAAAGGAATAATGAAGAATTGTATCTTTTTTCCTCTGACTGCTGATTCCCATTTCATTAAAACTGGACTAGTGAACTAGGGTAACTGAACTAGAGAGATATCCAGAGAGCGGGAGAGGTTGTAAAAGCACGGGGGAAGACAAGAGACAATTCCAGATGAGGCTACAGGAAGAACAGGCTCTATGTTTACTATCTTGAATGTATTACAAGCTAGAAGTATTCATGACAATATATGGGAAAGGGTCTGCATATTTTCATTCTTGTATTTGCCCTAAAGTGATGAGCATGCATCATATCAAGCAAATTAATGCCCTAATTATAATCAAATTAGTAAACTTTGCCTTTATTCTCTACCTAGTGATTCAACTGG
Organism: Mirounga leonina; assembly: GCF_011800145.1. Taxonomy (NCBI): domain Eukaryota; kingdom Metazoa; phylum Chordata; class Mammalia; order Carnivora; family Phocidae; genus Mirounga; species Mirounga leonina. Next base: position 5,876,696 of record NW_023270380.1, read on the forward strand.
CAGCTACTATTTTCATTAAGAACGGTTAAATGAGCCTGACAAAATGAGATCATATTCTCATATGAATTCCTGGTCCCAAAGAACCTAGTCTTTTTTTTCATCATACAAGTTAATACATGAATTCATCTGCTTTATAAAAATATATAGAAGTATACAGAAAGTAAATGCTGTCTCCCTTTACTTTCTCCTCTTCTCACATCCCTCATACTAACTCCTTTTGCCTCTTTCGGGTCTCCTTCAAGTCTCCTTTCTCTGCATCTACAGGGATCTATGCACAAAACGACATACTTTTATTGCCAACAAATGTTTAAATTAGCTTTTATTTACACAGCCTATGAATATACTATCCTTGTACAAATAATAAAACATTACCATACCCAGTCCCAAACCTTCCCATTGGTAACCACTTTTATCATTTTGGCATATGTCCTTCCAGATCTCTTCCAGACTTTTCCATTTATATACTCGTATATGTACCCATATACAATATTTCTGTGAATATATTTTTACATAATTGGTACTAAATTGAATACACTCTCTTTCAACTTCTCTTTTTCACTCAAAAAATGTTTTAGAGATCTTTCCAATCAGTAAACACTGATGATCAAATTATCTTTGTGGTATTTAATGACATTAAATGGCTTCCAGCTTTGCACGATTACAAACAAGGCTTCAATAAACACATTCATACACGCTTCCTTGTGTACCTACCCATACCAGTGTTGCTCTAGGACAGATGTCCAGAGGGAGCACAGAATATGCACGTTTTTATTTTAAGAGGTAATGCAAATGCTCCAAGAATTTCTAAAATATAATTCTGGTGCCTTGAAGACCAATACATAATGAAAAAAGAAGATTCTCAGTGTTCTACAACTAAGTGTTCTACTTTCAACAAAAGCTTTCCTAGTACTGGAGGAGTTTAATGATCTGGCATCTTGAACACCAATCACCACTTATTCCTTCACCAGTTATTAGCAATGAAGTATTTTAACAGTCTTAAAAGATACATGTATTCAATTTGAATTTGATGACAATTATCAATATTAAAAACACATATATCCCTAGCCCTAAGAATGTACACCAAAATTCATCCAAAAGATACATTTGTACATGTGTGAGACAATGTATGTTCAAAGGTATTCATCACAAATACAAGTCAATAAATCTGGCTAATTTAATTCAAAGTGATAATGAATTATGACCTTGGAAGGGTATTCAACTTATGCCTTACTTTAAAGAGTAAATTAACTCGAAGTTCAAAAGCTATAAAAGAAAACATTGATAAATTTAACCATTAAAAAAGAAAACCTCAGGGGCGCCTGGGTGGTTCAGTCAGTTAAGCGTCTGCCTTCAGCTCAGGTCATGATTCCAGGGTCCTGGATTGAGCCCTGCTTCAGGCTCCCTGCTCAGCAGGGAGTCTGCTTCTCCCTCAGCCCCTGCCCCTCCCCACCCCCCACCCCCCCACCCCCGCATGTGCAAGCTTGCTCACTCTCTCTCTCAAATAAATAAAATTTAAAAAACACCCTCTGGGGGCGCCTGGGTGGCTCAGTCGTTAAGCGTCTGCCTTCAGCTCAGGTCCTGATCCCAGAGCCCTGGGATCGAGCCCCGCATCGGGCTCCCTGCTCGGCCGGAAGCCTGCTTCTCCCTCTCCCACTCCCCCTGCTTGTGTTCCTTCTCTCACTGTGTCTCTGTTAAATAAATAAATAAAATCTTTAAAAAAAAAAAAAAACCACCCTCTGCATGGCAAAAAATAAAACTATACAAAGCAAGCAAATATAAATAAAAATAGCAAACTCTTTGAAAAGATTTGTAATCCATATCACTAACAAAAAACTAATCTATGGACACCTAAAAATTAATTTTTAAAAAAGACTAACCATTCAAAAGAAAAGTGGGCATATTATAGGAAGAAGTAATTGACATAAAAAGAAATGCAAGTAGCTCCTGGGGCGCATGGGTGGCTCAGTAGGTTGAGCACCTGACTCTTGGTTTCAGCTCAGATCATGATCTCGGGGTCCTGGCATCCGGCCTGGCGTTGGGTTCCACACTCAGCACTGAATCGCCTTGCCCCTCTACCTCTGCTCCTCCCCTCAACGGCACTCTCTCCCTCTCTCATAAATAAATAAACAAAATCTTAAAAAAAAAAAGAAAAAGAAACTCAAGTGGCTCCTAAACACATGAAAAGATGTTTAAACTCATTCATAAGAGAAATACAAATAAAAACTACTCCCAGATAGTATTTTCTACTTTCAGATCAGCAAAAGTTCAGAAGACTGATAACATGATTGGCTGGTAAGGTTTGGAAAAACAAGCAATCCTGTTGTTGGGAAGAATGTAAATCTATTTAACCTATATGGAGAAAATACCAAAATAAAAAATATATATACCCTTTAACCAGTAACCCTACTTTTGGGATTTATCCTACAGATACTCTTGCACATGTATAGAATAACATACGTACAAAATTACCTCATCTCAGAACTATTTATAAAAGCAAAAGGTCACAACAACAACCCAAACTCCAAAAATGGAGGAGTGGTTAAATAAGTGATATTACATCCATAAAACTGGCTAATACAGAGCTGAAAAAATAAGTGAGGAGATTTGGGCTTGTCTAGGGCAGAAGATGAGAGTGAGGACTGACTACAGATGGACAGGAGGAACTTTTTAGGGAAGACAAAAATGTTCTAAAACTGGATTGTGATAATGGATGCATAACCTCATACATTTATTTAAAAATCATTGATTTTTACATTCATTATGGTTTAATATGCTGGTGTAAAAATTATACCTCAATAAAGTTGTTTAAAAAAACTCCACAAACGAGGGCATTCTCTGTTCACCTTCATATGAAAACATCTCCCAGATGTGCCAAGCAACAAAGTTGAAAAGTGCAGAACGGAATGTACGATTTAAAAATCCAAGGTAGGGGCACCTGGGTGACTCAGTTGGTTAAGCGTCCAACCCGATTTCAGCTCACGTCATGATCCCAGGGTCGTGAGATTGAGCACAGACTCCCTCAGAGGGGAGTCTGCTTGAGATTCTCTCTCTCTCTCTCGTCCTCTGCCCCTCCCCCAACTCTCTCTAGAAATAAATAAAATCTTTTAAAAAATAAACAAACAAATAAAAATAGAAGATAAATGGGGCGCCTGGCTGGCTCAGTCAGAAGAGCATGCAACTCTTGATCTCTGGGTTATGAGTTTGAGCCCCACGGGGGGTGTAGAAATTACTAAAAAAATATAAATTTATAAATAAATAAGTAAATTTTTAAAAATTGAACATAAAAAAGAGAGAAGTAAGGCAAATTTGTGTCCGCTTTTCTATGCATAAGCAACACTGGAATGATACACAAGAAACAACAGTGGATACCTGTGTGGAAAGAAGGGAAACTCAAAGAGTGGAAAGAAAAAGTGAACGAAAGGTTTTTTACTATATTCCTTTACATGTTTTTAACTTTTCAGCCATGTAAGTATTCTAACCACTTGAAAAATTAAGTTAAAAAAAGACATTTGGGGGCACCTGGGTGGCTCAGTCAGTTAAGCATCTGCCTTCGGCTCAGGTCATGATCCCAGAGTCCTGAGATGGGTCCCCCATCGGGCTCCTTGCTCAGCAGGGAGTCTGCTTCTCCCTCTGCTCTTCACCCCACTCATGCTCTCTCTCGCTCGCTCTCTCGCTCTCAAATAAATAAATAAAATCTTTAAAAAAAAAAACCAGACATTTGGACTTCAACAATATGAATATATCCTCTAACGTAACTTGTCTGCTTTCACTTTTCATTATATATTATATAAGTTTGCAATCATCCTAACATTAACAATTAATGCATCTCAGTAAAAGTGTTTTTTTATTTTTTATTTATTTATTTTTTTTAAAGATTTTTTATTTATTTATTTGACAGAGAGAGACACAGCGAGAGAGGGAACACAAGCAGGGGGAGTGGGAGAGGGAGAGGCAGGCCTCCTGCGGAGCAGGGAGCCCGATGCGGGGCCCGATCCCAGGACTCTGTGATCATGACCTGAGCCGAAGGCAGACGCTTAACGACTGAGCCACCCAGGCGCCCCAAAGTGTTTTTTTAAAAAGACCATCTATATACCAGTCTATACCCCTTCACTAAATTAAACCAGTAAGAATTGACAAAAACAAAATCAGTAATCTCTGAGGTAAAACATCTGACTTACCTAGATAGTACAAACCTAAGCAAACCACTGCCTAAACCTAAGTAAGTACACTGGGGTTTTATCACACAGCGTATTCTAAAAAGCACAGATACTGAAAGAAAAGAGAAAAAGAGAAAGGATGAAAGAAGATAGGGCCAAATAAAGTCTAGCAACCCAACATAGCAGTATAGCAAGTTTATCACCACCTACTACTCAAGAGCTGATTTTAACATTTCCGTGGTAGACTGGCATTAAGCAAGACTATACCTACAACAGATCTCCTCCAGTAGAAAAGGGCCTACTCTGGCAAATTTGAGCCATATAATCTCTGAAGTCTGGCTCTCTGTCATAATTCAATATATTAGCCTGCAAAACTGAGAAAGAAAACGAGAGAGCAAGCAGGGGGAGGAGCAGAGAGAGAGGGAGAAGCAGACTCCACACTGAGCAAGAGCCTGACACAGGGCTCAATCCCAGGACCTTGAGATCGTGATCTGAGCTGAAATCAAAAGTCTGCCGCTTAACTGACCGAGCTACCCAGGCATCTCTTGCAAAACATCTTTATACAGTTATTAACTGATGGGAGAATGGAATTACAGGAAATATTTATTGTTTATCTGCAGATATCACAACCACAACTTTTAAGCAATGATAGTTCCATCTGCCTTCTAATGACATGTAATATGTTCAAAACCAAGTAAAATATTTGAAATTAAAAAGCAATATATAGGGGCACCTGGATGGCTCAGTCAGTTAAGCATCGGACTTGATTTCCATTCAGGTCATGATCTCAGACTGGTGAGCTCGAGCTCTGTGTGGGGTTCCGTACTCAGTGGGAGTCTGCTTGAGATTCTTTCTCTCTCTCTCTCTCTCCCTCTCTCCCTCTGCCTCGCATCCATGTACTCTCCCTAAAATAAATAAATCTTTAAAATAAAAAAATAAAAAGCAATATAAACAAGAACTATTTACTGCCATCTAGCAAACATTTGATGACTTGAAAAACTTATACTGGACTTTTAAATTTGAGCCTTAAAGAAGTCATGCAAACATAAATTAGATTTTAAATAAAAAATTACTGTATAGTAAAAATTTAAAAATCAAAATAAATATAGTAAACATTTAGAAATATAATTAATTATATATTTATATAACTATATAATTTGTACAGTAATTATATTAACATAACAGTATAATTGATTATACAATTAACAGAATTAATATTAATGTATTTAATACAGTAAAATACAAATATAGTAAAAAATAAAGTTTACTGTACAGTAAAATACTTCCTTTCTTTAGTGACAGAATATGAGAATAATGATATGCCAACCACCAGCATCTTTTTAGAAATGCCCCAACATTTGAAAACATGTAAATATTTACATTAAAAAAAATAAAAAGCAGGGGCACCTAGCTGGCTCATATGATATAGCATGAGACTCTTAATTTCAAGGTCATGAATACAAGCCCCATGTTGGGCATAGAGCCTACTTAAAAAAAAAAAAAAAAATTAAAAAGAAAAAAAACATAGTAATCTCGAAAAATCAAAAACAAACTGAAATGAACTGTTTATCAAGGTGGTAGGATAAGCACATAGAAACAATGATTTCAAGTCACTTTAAAATAAGTATTCTGGGGGCACCTGAGTGGCTCAGTCAATTGAGCATCTGCCTTCGCTCAGGTCGTGATCCTGGGGTCATGGGATCGAGTCCCGTATCGGGCTCCCTGCTCCACGGGGAGCCTGCTTCTCCCTCTGCCTCTGCCACTCTGTCTCTCATGAATAAATAAATAAAATCTTTAAAAATAAATAAATAAGATAAAATAAAACAGGTATTCTGGGGCGCCTGGCTGGTTCAGTCAGAAGACCATTAGACTCTTGATTTCGGGGTTGTGAGTTCAAACCCCATGTTGGGCACAGAGTTTACTTAAAAAGAAAAAATTACAAAGCAAAATAAATAAGTCTGTTCTTATATTCCTCAGTGGAATATAGCCTGAGGACAAAAAAAAAACCCACAAAGGAAACTTTTTTTCTTTTTATTTATTTATTTTTATTTTTTGGAGAGAGAGAGAGAAAGCACGCACAGGCAGGAGGAAGGGGCAGAGAGAGAAAGAGAATCTCAAGCAGGCTCCACACCCAGCATGGAGTCCAACATGGGGATTGATCCCACAACCTGGTGATCATGACCTGAGTCAAAGTCAAGAGTCCGATGCTTATCCAACTAGCCTCCCAGTTGCCCCCACAAAGGAATCTTAAATTGCATCAATTAGTCTTAGTATTACTAACAAGACTGATATTGTTATTTCAAAACATATGTATGTTATATGTAATACATGTTAACGTTATTAGGAACAAAGATTTTTAGCATAAAATTTAAAAAATACAAATGTAAATTAAATCAAAACTCTGTAATTGTTTATGGGAATTGGAAATATCGGCATAACAAGCAAAGGGCACCTGGCTGGATCAGTCAGTAGAGCATGCAACTCTTGATCTCAGGGTTTTAAGTTCAAGTCCCACGTTAGGTGTAGAAATGGCTCAAAAATAAAATTAAAAAAAAAAAAAAAAAGCAAACAAACCAAAACCAAAACAAAAAACCTTATTTTCTGGGTATAAACACTAAAAAAGCCTAGAAGCAAAAAAAGGACCAGTAGCAGTGAACACACCTAACACCCTGATTGTGATCTCTAAAAACCATTTCTCACTTGAGGAAACCAGGGCTCCTCCAGGAAAAATCTGATTTCAGACCTGGAGCAGGCAATGTACATGACAAGCCCAAGATCCCCTGTGCCAGCGAGTAAGGAAGTTATCAAAAACTAACAGGATCATATTCAAAAGAACACATAATCCATTTGAAAGAACTGCAACTGGCGCTGAAATGTCAAACAGCAACCACAGTGAATTAAAACACATAGAAAACATTTAAAAAAACCCTAAAACAAAAACCAAAAAGCTTCACTGGTCATTTTAGAAGGGCACCTACTAATTATTCTAAAAACCAGCAAAGTGAAGGGAAAGTAGTCATTTAGTCTGTATTTTTTTTTTTTAAGATTTTATTTATTTATTTGACAGAGAGATAGAGAGAGAGCACAAGTAGGCAGAGAGGCAGGCAAGGGGGAGAGGGAGAAGCAGACTCTCCACTGAGCAAGGAGCCCGACGCGGGGCTCGATCCCAGCACCCTGGGATCATGACCTGAGCCGAAGGCAGCCACTTAACCAACTGAGCCACCCAGGCGTCCCAATTTAGTCTGTATTTTTGTATTTTAGAGTCACTACATAGAATTTCAAGTAACAAATGCAGTAACAGTGATATAATTATAAAATCATTTTGCAATCCTTACACAATGGACAGGCAACAATCATTAGTGGCTGCTAAAACCACTGAGTGAAAGTTAACATGAACTTTGTAACAAACAGGTAAGGCTTACAACACCTAAAACCACTGACCAATCTTAGTAATACTAAAAAAAAAAAGTGAATCAACCTAACATTATGTGCCTCCTGATGATACATAATAGAAATACAACACCTCTTAGGAAGTATGCTCATCAAAAAAAGTCCCTAGAATTATCAGTTTACAAGAAATATAGGGGTTAAACAAAACCACACAGACGTAAATGAGCTATACTCTGAATTTAGGAAATTCTACAGGTTAAATAATATGGTTCCTTCATCAAATAAATGGCATGAAAACAGAGGAGACTTTAAGAATAAGAGACTAGGCTTAAGAGACGTATCTTTCGATTGCAATGTGAGGACCTTATTTGGATCCTAATGTAAGGAATCCAATTGTAAAAGACATATGTGAGACAATCAGAGAAATCTGAACATGTTCTAACTATAGGATGGCATCAGGAATTATTGTTAACATTATTAGTTGTGACAATGGCATTGTGATTATGCTTTGGAAAAAGAGACGAGTGAAATGATGGGTGAAATGATACCTGAGATTTGCTTTAAAATGCTACACAGTGAGGCGGAGGGGGGAGAAGGAGCAGTAAAGTGAAACAGATAAAACTAGAATGACAAAATGTGAACAATGCTGAAGCTAGGTGATAAGTATGTGAAAATTCACTGAACCTCAATTTTGTATGTTTTAAATTTCCATAATAAATTTTTAAAGCTGTTATCACCAGCATATTTGTCATACTAAAGTGTACTCATCTCTGATCATCTATTTTCATCTCTTGAAGTCTCCAGAATTTGAATATCATGGAATTTTCTAAAATTAAAAAAATTATGTTTCAAATAATACAAACTAATTACCATATATTAAATCTATACAAAAATTACTACTTGCATTATTAACAGTCACTGTACCTATCCACAGACTAGTTAAATATTTATTTAGCAGACTGGTCCTTATGTAGTATATGGCTTCATTTCACTTCAGTTTTACTTGAGATCTTCACTGAGCTTAACTAGGACCCTACATTTGTTTTATCAACACTTAATCACAGCTAAAACTGCAATCAGGACAATTTAAGTTATAACTTCAGTGGTGTGGAGATGGGGAACTAAACCACTATTAATGTTTGCCATAAAAGCTGGCTTGATCCACACACAGAGGCATTTCATTCATTAAAAACTGCAGTCCTACCTGGCTGGCTCAGTCAGTGGAACCGATTAACTCTTGATCTCAGAGTCGTTAGTTCAAGCCCCACATTGGGTGCAGAGCTTGCTTTAAAAAACAAACAAAAAAAAACCCTGCAGACTTACAAGTTTCTCATTGTACATTCCAGAGTCACCTTAAAGTTTGAACCTAATCCAAGTTCATATTCATTAAATACCTGTTAGTGTTTTTCGAGGGGACAAACTATGTTTTTGAAATTATCCAAATGTTTAATGTGCTAACAACTAACAACTGCTGAGAGTTCAGCCTAGTCAAAAATTAACACCAGACACTAATTCATCAAGGAAATAATTACTCATAGAAATGCTTCTTGCCCATCACTGTGGACACTGGTTTGGCACTGGTTTAGAAGTAGATGGACCTGTTCTCTGGAATACAATGGAATATAATGGAATACAATGGAAAGGAACACTGGTTTATGAGTCAAGAGATCAAATGAGGAGGCTGGTCTACACCAGTTTGAATTCCTAATTCTTACCCATCTGTAATAGCTGCCTAAAGCACTATCATGGGAAGGAATTTTAAGGTTTCATTTATGACCAGCAGAAAATCTTTATATCATACATTTAAAAACTGTCAGGGACTCTAAAGAATCTGGGAGTAGAAAAAAATGTGCCTTTATTAGGTATCTTTTTATTGTCCCAGAAGGAATTTAAATATTTAGTCCTGTTCTTAAAAACCCAAATGAATGGTTAAATACAGTGCTCCCCCTCCCTGCACATCACTCCACTCCAGCTCCCCCATTAGAGAATCCCAGAAAAACTACTAAGGGGGAAAAAAATACTCTTTCCTTTGCTTTTTCACTCTATCCAGAAACTAATAAGGAGGTGGTGTGGTTGCTAAGAAGGCAAGATCTGGAGCTGGGTGAAGTTCAAATCCACGCTCTACTGTTTTCTCCTTATCTGTAAATAGGAAATAAAAGTATCTATCTCACAGTGTTGTGTGAAGATTAAACGAGATATCTGTGTTTAGGAGAAGACATAATACATATAAAATACTCAGTAAACAACGGCTGTCATTTTTTATTACTCCTTCTGTTACTATGTTTGTTCTTTAAAAAAAAAAAGATTTATTTATTTATTTGCACACAAACACAAGCATGGGGAAGGGCAGAGAGAGAGGGAAAGAATCTCAAGCTGACTCCAGAGCTCAGGGATCTATCAATACCATGTCCTCAAGACCACCACCCGAGCCAAAATCAAGTGTCAACATCCCAAGTGAATGAGCCACTCAGGCACCCCACTATAGTTTGTTCTACATTAAAGATGCCTTTCAGGAGAAAAAAAGAAATGGCCACAATACATTTTAAATAAGTGTTTTCCTTCAGTGATAGAAGTTCTTTTCCTTCCCTTCATATCATTATTTTAAATATTTTTAAATATTTAAATATTTAATCTCTAGTGCTTCCTTTACACAGGAGTTTCATCTACAGAATCTTTTTTTTTTTTTTTTAAAGATTTTTATTTATTTATTTGACAGAGAGAGAGACAGCGAGAGCAGGAACACAAGCAGGGGGAGTGGGAGAGGGAGAAGCAGGCTTCCTGCCGAGCAGAGAGCCCGATGTGGGACTCGATCCCAGGACCCTGGGATCATGACCTGAGCCGAAGGCAGACGCTTAACGACTGAGCCACCCAGGCGCCCTCTACAGAATCTTCTTAAAAGTGTATAGGCTATCTAGAGTATACTGTGGTCTCCAAGTTTTTGTTTCAATTTAAATACAAATATTAAACAAGGAAATAAATCCTGAAACTTAAATCGCTAAAATGTTAAGTTTCCCTTTAAAAAGTATCCCCCAGGGGCGCCTGGGTGGCTCAGTTGGTTAAGTGACTGCCCTCAGCTCACGTCATGATCCAAGGACGGGCTCCCTGTTCAGCGGGGAGCCTGCTTCTCCCTCTCCCTCTGCCACTACCCCTGCTTGTGCTTGCTCTTGCTCTCTCTGTGAAATAAATAAAATCTTTAAAAATAAATAAATAAATAAAATAAAATGTATCCCCCCAAAAGATCCTGGTGTAAAATCAAATTATGTATCAACAATAAAATCGGGGCGCCTGGGTGGCTCAGTCGTTAAGCGTCTGCCTTCGGCTCAAGTCATGATCCCAGGGTCCTGGGATCGAGCCCCGCATCGGGCTCTCTGCTCGGCAGGAAGCCTGCTTCTCCCTCTCCCCCTCCCTCTGCTTGTGTTCCCTCTCTTGCTGTGTTTCTCTCTGTCAAATAAATAAAATCTTTAAAAAATAAAAAAATAAAAAAAAATAAAATCAATGCATTTACATTACATGTAAATGTACAAAGTTTAGTATCTAAATGTAATTTTAACAACCAAAAAAGTACCTGGTACATGACAGATAGTATCTACAGACATATTTAAATGTATTTTAACAAGAGTATTTTTAAACAAAAAAAGCTTTTAATGTAATCACCATAACATAATTCTGAGAAGAGCCATGGAGAACACAGGCACACAGGGACATCCTGTGATGTCAGATGAGGAGCCACCAGCCACAGGTGTACCTGAAATGTGGCTACAGAGGAACTGAATTTTTAACTTTAATTTTAACTTAAAAACTATGTTCAATTCAGTTATTAGAAAACTTTTATGTATGTTTAGAACAACCTGGATATATGAACCTACTTTTTCAACTGTAAATTTTATGAGCTGCAGTTATAGATCAAGTATCTCCAATGAAAATTTAGTGTCCAAATTAAGATGTGCTGTAGGTGTGAAATACACACCAAATTTCAAAGACATAGTGTGGGGGGAAAAAAGGTAAAAATCTCATTAGTAATTTTCTATTGATTACATGTTAAAATAACAGTATTTTGGGCGTCTGGGTGGCTCAGTCGTTAAGCATCTGCCTTCAGCTCAGGTCATGATCCCAGGGTCATTGGATCCAGCCCCGCCTTGGGCTCCCTCCCATTAAAAACTGAAATCCTCCAAGATTACTTGGGATATTCAAACAAGAATAACAACTAGGCACACACAAAATAATCATAAGCAATAGTGATTTGAAACTGCCTACTACTCAAAGTCCCCACCCCTTTTTTTTAAGATTTATTTGAGAGAGAGAAAAAGAGTGCTAGAAAGAGTGTGAGCACAAGTGGCGGGGAAGGGCAGAGGGTGAGGGAGCAGCAGGCTCTCTGCTCAGGGGCTCCATCCCAGGGGTGGGGCTCGATCCCAGGACCCCGGGATCATGACCTGAACCAAAAGCAGACGCTTAACCAACTAAGCCACCCAGGGGTCCCTCAAAGCCCTCCTTAATTACTGTCATACCAGTCCTTTGAAAAATCATAGTAAGTGGAAAAGCCTACTGCTTAAAAAATGTTATCTTTTAGACTAAAACAGACTCAAATCATAAAAAGATGAGAGTTAAGGGCCCCCGGCTGGCTCAGTCGAAGGACTATGCGACTCTTGATCTCGGGGTCATTAGTTTGAGTCCCATGTTGGGTGTAGAGATTATTTAAGTAAATAAAACTTTTTTAAAAAATCAGAGTTAAGCATTCATCTATTTTTTCAACACTGGGCTATAAATCTTCACCACCCTCAACAAACAAAGGTCTGGAAAGGTCAAATTCTAAAACAAAAAGTCACGTAAGAGTCAAATTAAAAGGAAACAACAGGGGTGCCTGGCTGGCTCAGCTGGTGAAACATCTGTCCGACTCTTGATCTCAGCTCAGGTCTTGATCTGAGAGTTGTGAGTTCAAGCCCCGAGTTGGACTCCACAATGGGCGTGGAGCCTACTTAAAAAAAAAAAAAAAAGTAAACAACAGCAGTGAAGCTTCACTCTCTGGGAAGTGTCTGAGTCACTGACATTTTGTTCTGCTTCTAGAGGCCAAACTTAACTCTCGTATTCAGACCAGAGTTTACCAAGCCCACTGGTTACCTATCCCCAAGCATCTACCCAACAGAAACGGTAAAGATCAACCAGTAAACATCTGTTAATAATTCTGAATGTATTCTATGCATGATCTGTCTGTACTGGCAGAGAATTCCCATTTTCATGAAATTCCTTTGTGGTAAACAATAAATACAAATCTCATTTTATAGAAAAACCTAAAAGGTTAAAAGATTGTGCTAAACTCACGAGCCCCTGGTAGGCAGAATAATGGCCTCCCCAGAGATGTTTGTATCCTAATCCCCAGAATCTGTGAAAATGTTGCTAAATAGCAAGGGAGAATTAAGGATGCAGATGGAATTAAGGTTGCTAATCAACTGACCCTGAAATGGGAAGATTATCCTGGATTATTTGGACCGGCCCAACGAAATCACAAGGGTCTTAAAAAAGTGAAAAAGGAAGGCAGAAGAGTAGGGTTAGTCAGAGATTTGAAGATAGAGGATAGGTCAGGAGCAAAGGAATGTATGTGTACAGCCTCCAAAGGCCGGAGACAGCAAAGAAACATTTCCCATCCAGCCTGCAGATGGAATGCAGTCCAGCAACACCCATTTCTGCCTTCTGACCTCCAGAACTGCAAAATAATAAGCTTGTGTTGTTCTAAGCCACAAATCTGTGGCAACTTGTTACAGCAGCAATAGGAAAGAAATACGGAACCTAAATCTGTCACTGCTCTGCAAGAATTTACTAGTTTTTTATAAAGAACCTAAGTAGTAACATTTAGTAATGATTTGCTATAAAAACCCCTGTTGCATTTAATCCCTCAAAATTCAACTTGTATACTCTTACATAAAAGTTTCTTGATTCTTAAAGAAAAGTAGTGATTAATCCTGAATTTTAAAATATACTTTAAAAATATAACAGCAACTTATTTGCCCAGTACCAAGGAAGAATGAAGTATTCCACAGAAGTTAATTTTTTTATTTTTTATTTTTTTAAGAAGATTTTATTTCTTTATTTGATTGACAGAGAGAGACAGTAAGAGAGGTAACAAAAGCAGGGGGAGTGAGAGAGGGAGAAGCAGGCTTCCCGCGGAGCAGGGAGCCCGATGCGGGACTCGATCCCAGGACCCCAGGATCATGACCTGAGCCGAAGGCAGACGCTTAACCAACTGAGCCACCCAGGCGCCCCAGAAGTTAATTTTTTAATAAGTGAAATTTATACTTCCCAGAATACAACCCTATTTTTTATGAAAATTTAATGGACCTTTCTAAATTCTTGTGCTTCCCTTGTTCCATAAAGAGAAGGAACAGGTGTGTCTGGCTGGCTCAGGTGGCAGAGCGTGCAACTCTTGATCTCAGGGTTGTGGGTTTGAGCCCCATGTTGGCTGTAGAGATTACTTAAAAATAAAAACTTAAAAAAGAAATGGAACTTATTAAAACCTGACAGTTTAAGGTCCACATGTGAAAACAGAAAGGATTACTGAACGAGAATATATTCATGTGTCTTAGTTTTTAAAGTATCTCCCTTTTCTCTTCCTTCAGTAATCCCAGAGCTCACTGTGCCCATTTCAAAATCCCTCGCCCAAGGGTGCCTGAGTGGCTCAGTCATTGGGCGTCTGCCTTCGGCTCAGGTCATGATCCCAGAGTCCTGGGATGGAGCCCCGCGTCGGGCTCCCTGCTCCGCGGGAAGCCTGCTTCTCCCTCACCCACTCCCCCTGCTTGTGTTCCCTCTTGCTATATCTCTCTCTGTCAAATAAATAAATAAAATCTTTAAAAAAAAAAATCCCTCGCCCAAGACCCTTATATGTACATATAAACATAAACACACACACAGACACTCACAACTCATAAAGAACTGGATACTTATAAATCATCTGTGGACTAAGCAAACTAGACATTATGTTAAATGAGAGGCAGAACAGTATTGGTAAGAGCTCTGACTTGGGAGTAGCTTAGGTTTAAAACCTAGCTCTACCACTTAACTAGTGGCATGAATTTACTTAGGTCAATTACATAATCTCCTCAGCCTTACTTTTTCCATCTGCAACACAGGGATATTCATATGTACCTCTCAGCATTTTTTTGAGAATTACATTTTAAAATGTAGAAAATGTCTGACACATATTAAACACTAAATAAGTAGTAGCAAAATTACCATAATAACAACAATGATGAATTTGATGATGTCATGAAGAACATGATGAGGGCAGAGGTTGTGTGATAAATATTTTAATACTATTTCAAAACAAGATAAAATTGATGACAGCTTGACTCTGGGATAAATGGGATATGTCTATAGCAGTAAAAAATGTATTTAGAAATTGTATGTTTATTAAAATACAGGATTGTGCTAATTACCAAAGTACATAAGGATTAACCATTACTTATTATCACAGACTTGTAACTCATGTCAAAGCATCTGTCTTAACACTCCAAAACTGAATATATAATTTTCTGGCTCTCTATGATCCCTTCAATTAAATCTCTTTACAATAGTTGCCTATTATTTGAAAATTTCCCCACGATCTCCCTCTATCAACACAAGATTATAGTTAGAATTCTTTTCAACTGGAGGGGTGCCTGAGTGGCTCAGGTTGTTAAGCGTCTGCCTTCACCTCAGGTCATGATCCCAGGGTCCTGGGATCAAGCCCCACATCGGGCTCCCTGCTCCGCAGGAAGCCGGCTTCTCCCTCTCCCACTCCCCTTGCTTGTGTTCCCATTCTCACTGTCTATGTCAAATAAATAAATAAGTAAAAATCTTAAAAAAAAAAAAATTCTTTTCAACTGGAAAGAAAAAAGGCCGCATATAAGAAAAAATAGTAATTATTAATATACTGGGGGAGAGGGAATGGAAAAATAGAATCAAGTCCAAACAAGTAAATAGAGAATGTTTCCAATGGACAAGAAAACTTAGAACTTAAGGGATGCCGCCCAGACTGTAGTTTTTTAGTCTAAGTAACGCAGTTTGTCACTTGCTACAATAGCTGGGGTCTAAATCCACAGAGCCAAACGATCTTTGAAAGTCTCTTCTAGCTCTATAGGCCACAGTTGTTTCCACTCAAAATTACTTGGCAATATAACCTGAGGATTCATTTTTCTCCTACTATAAAATATTAACTCTTCAAAGCCTTGTACCATTTTCCTCTAATTTACAATACTCATTTTCAAGCCAGTAAAGGTTCTCCCAGAAGAACTAAGTCCACTGTAGTTCATTTTAATGTTTTCCTATGATTTTTTCTATTTTTAAAATAATAGGATAAATTTACATAAAATATTTAATACTATGATACCGGTAAATTCTAGCCTTATAAGGATTTTCTTTCAGTAAAGAAAGTAGGTAAAAGGTTTCTAAACTACATTCACTATTCCATAAAGCCATCAAAAGGTCACTAAATGGAAACAACTTTATTACTCATTTATAACTAGCAGAGAGGCAGCATGGTTCAGTTTACTAACAAGAGAACAGATTCTGCCATCAGTTTAATGTGTGCCTGTGGGCAAATCACTCAGCATCTTTGCATCTGCTTCTCTGACCATAAAAAAGGAAAAATGCTGCTGACCTACCTCAAAGGGATATTATAAGAAATAACTTAACGACTATGAAACTTTAAAAACATAATGTGCCATTTAAAAACATTATAACGCTAGTGTTAAAAAGTCCTTTCTAAACCACATACTCTGACCCGAAGCATCTGTGGGGGTCAATGCCTACAATAGTCTGTCCTAAAATTAACCTTTCTAATAAATGCTACTAGGGATCCCAAGAATAGCCTTAGCTTCTCTAGCAGCAGCCATATAGCACAGGGATGCTCCCTCACTAAGTTTCCAGCTTACCTTTTAATAGCAATCTCATGCAATACGATTTCATTATTAGTTAGTAGCTGTAATAATAATCCATAGGGCCATGAGGGGCTGTCATAAATGCTACAGACGACTGGGACTATTCACCACCTAGCAGTACTACATATTCAAATAAATTAACAATACTTACTGATTACTTACTGAATGCTAAATACTGCTCTAAAGGAGGTTTCTACACACTTGCCAAAACTTAAGGCTAAAGAAACATAGTGGTGCCCTATACGAATCATTTGGTGGTAGAGAAAAGAGCATATTGAATGCAAATAAAATCTTGCTAAAGCCATCAAAAAAGAGTGACAAAGCTCTGTTACGTACTAATGCACAAGGACAGATTAAAAGTCACAGAACGGTACTTATAGTATGAGCCCATTTTTGAAAAACCAAGCATAACAAAATAAATCCTCTTTTGTAAATGTATATGTGCAAAGAAAAAGGTATGGAAGAATATATTCCCTACTGTTAGTTAGCTCAAGTTGCCCACAGGAAGTGAGACTGGGGAACATAATGACTTTTACTATTCACTGTACGATTTCTGTAATTTTTAATGTTTATAGCAAATGCTACAAGTAAACCTGTATTGCTTTTATAATAAAAACTTATTAATTTATTTTTTATTAAAATATTTTATTTATTTGAGAGAGTGAGCGAGAGAGAGAGATTGAGCATGAGCAAGGGGAAAGGCAGAGGGAGAAGCAGACTCCCCTCTAAGCAGGGAGCCCAATATGGGGCTCGATCCTAGGACCCTGGGATCATGACCCGACTCAAAAGCAGATGCTTAACCAACTAAGCCACCCAGGCGCCCTAAAAACTTATTAATTTAATTTTGCTAGGAAAAGAACTAGTTTAGAAAAATAGGTCTCCAAGTTCAGGTAAAGCAAAATTAGGTGACTAAGTGTCAAAAGCCCTCAGACACGAAACAACTTTTCTTAAAAATCACTGGACAACTTTCAGGAAGGATATTCAGATAAAAAATAGAGATGGGTCCTTTGGTGAGATACCCTTATCAAGATAAAACTGAAAAAATGGAAAGCTACATTATTTTAAAACTCCCAAACAGGCATAAGACAAGCTGCCTCATTTAAACTTTGACAGCAATAGTAGCTCCTTTGTCTTCAAGCCTGTTCAGCTTTCCTTTTACTCCTCTCTAGAGTCCAGACAGGCTTGGCAGGGCCCCATCACTCATTTGCCCCACCCCCACAGGCTCCCGATGCCAGACCAGCTTCAGGTGACTAACTGCCACATCAGAAGAGTGATCGGATCAAGAGAAGAAAAAAATGTTTGCCCTACATAAGCAAGGCTAGAGGTGGATGCTTATCCAGAAAATAAATATCTCCAGTGGTTCACCTAATCCAATAACAACCCTCTAGGCTTGGAAGTAAAATTTACTTTTCCCTTGAAAAAAATCCCATCTGGACAAACCAGCTGCAAATTAGAAGAGAGGACAAGTATTATAATTACTAAGAGAAGCTTCTGCATCAGGAAGGGAGGGCTGGGATAAAATAAAAGTTTGAAATGGGAGCAAAGAGTTCTTAGAATAAAGAAATCTGGTTTCCCCTTCCATGAAATAGTCTCTCTTTTTTTTTTAAGATTTTATTTATTTATTTATTTGACAGAGATAAAGAGAGCGAGTGAGCGCACAAGCAGGGGAACGGCAGACAGAGGGAGAAGCAGACTCCTCACTGAGCAGAGCTCGTTCCCAGGACCCCGGGATCATGACCTGAGCCGAAGGCAGATACTTAACTGACTGAGCCACCCAGCTGCTCCTAAATTTTGTTTTTAAGGAATTCATAAAGACAAAAATAACAGGTTTTAACCTTAATCACAAAATTACAACTTTTCCACAAAACTTCCAAATCAACTTTTAAATTAAAAAAGATTAGTGACTATATCACCCTGAAAGCCTACTTTAAACTCACAAGAGTTTGCACATTCTTTCCACAGAACTAATAATAATAGCTACAATTTATTGAGAATTTACTATGTAATAGATCCTGTTATTACATTTAGGCATCCCCCATAACCCCATGAGGTAAATACTACAAACGTTCCTCATTTTAGGCAAGGGCACCAGCCTTCTTAGAAGGTTTAAGAAAACTGCCCACAATCTGGATAAGTAGGAGAGTCCCAATTCAATCCCAAGGAGTCTTGATTAAAGAATCCTCACTCTATCAGTTTACAAAAGACATGACAAGCTTTTATAGGAATAATAAAGCTACCACATACTGACTGCTCAGAACTATGCCAAGTTCAGTATAAAGCATTTTAAATGATATTTCATTCGGTACTTACACAACTTTGTAAGGCAACTATTATTATCCCCAGTTTGCAAAAAAAGAAAAGAAAAAAAAAAGAAACTGATGTTTCCTTTCATTGCAAAAATAAATAACTCTGCCCAAACTTCAACAGCCAAGTAAAGAACAGAGTGAGACAGTACTGGGAACAAGACCTCTCTTTCCAAGCCATATGCTCTTAATCATTTACACTGTTTATTGGGCACTTTAACTAAACAAAGATGGTTTTTATAGTCATATTCAAGTATAGCTTTTTACTATCGCTATAAAGTGAATCTTTTCTTTAAATGCCACTTGCTCAAAGTTTTGTAGTTTATAATCTTCATTTCTGCTATTAAAGTAAATGATTAAAAAATGAGTGATTTTCAAAAAAATCATTAAACAGGTATCTAGAATTATGCTCTCATAAATGATTATGCCCAGCAAAATTATCAAATTAGGAGACAGCAACCTGTTCCTTGGCAAAGCCTTGACACAGGACTTCAGATATCCTAGAGCTAAGTCATACTGCCAAAAATTTATCTATAAATTAGAAGAAAATGGCTTAAATAAGTCTACATAAAGTATCCATACCACCACCCAAGACACACTACATATAATCTGACATACTTTAACAGCATAAAGCTATTACAGAATTATTATTCTCTTAACTATAGCTAAATTTATCATTTGATATAGGAGCACCTGGGTGGCTCAGTCGGTTCAGAGTCTGCCTTCGGTTCAGGTCATGATCCCAGGGTCCTGGGATCGAGTCCTGCATCGGGCTCCCTGCTCAGCAGAGAGTCTGCTTCTCCCTCTCCCATTGCCCTTCCCCCCCAGCTCATGCTCTCTCACTCACTCTCAAATAAATAAAATCTTTTAAAAAAAAAGTGATATACATTATTTTCTGTAAGATTTTCTTCTGTATAAATCATAATGGTCCAGAGAATCAGCTTCTGTACCACGTGACTGCCAACATCAGTGTTAAGCTGGAAAGACACTCACACCAGCAAGAGTAATATAATCTCTAACTGTATCCTAAAGCTAAGTATATCTGGATATTCAGTTAGACATTATCCTTGCTCTGGATGACCCCATTTGGCAAATAAGTGAATGTGGAAAAAGTAATAAACATACATTAACTTTTATAATAAATAGTTTCATAAGTAAAGCCAGCATGCTAAAAACTACACTTCCAGATTTCCAGAGCAACCTTTTAAAATTATTTTATGAAATGTTTCCATGAATCAAAGGCTATTTATTTATAATTGAAAAATTCAAATTCGTTCCAGAAATTCAAAAACTCAAATATTGTAAGCTATATATGCATTTCATATAAATGCTAACATTTCAAAAATAAAAACTCTTTTCTGATTGTACAGTGATCTAAACAAAACAAAAAAAAAAGAAAAGAAACTAAGTAGTAACCACTTGATTACCTGTTTAAGGATAAGATCAGAAGTACATACAAACAACTATTCCTATTAAAATGATTACCAGCATATCAGCAAACAGGTGATACCACAGAGTTGTGTTTCTTAATATCTGTATTACAGGTTCCACTGAGAAGCTGATGAAAGCTATGGTTCATCTTCCCAAGAAAGCATATGGGTATATGAAATTTTGCACATAACTCTGGGGAGAGGAGAGATTCACAGCAATCTTGAAGCCCATACTTGGACCTTCCCAATAGAGTATGAGCAAATATTGATTAAGGAATACTGGGAACAGGGCACCTGGGTGGCTCAGTCGTTAAGGGTCTGCCTTCAGCTCAAGTCATGGTCCCAGCGTCCTGGGATGGAGCCCCGCATGGGGCTCCCTGCTCAGAGGGAAGCCTGCTTCTCCCTCTCCCACTCCCCCTGCTTCTGTTCCCTCTCTCACTGTCTCTCTCTGTCAAATAAATAAAATCTTTAAAAAGGAATACTGGGAACTATACTCAAAGTAAAACATGTCATTTTAAAACTTTCCCTTTTTCTTGTCTTTTATTTTGTCCCTTGCTTCTATTAACCAGCCAAAATATGACCATTAGCACAGAAAGTTAAACATGAAGTTTGGTTTCTCTGTCTCTGTAAACTGATCCCCGTAGATCTGCCTTTTATTTTCTAGTAAACTGTTCATATATTTTCATAATCTCCAAACCTGAATGCTATCTCGAATCTTAGTATGAAAATGATCAGATTTCTAGAAACACATCATCTTCCATAGAAAACCTGAATGTCAGAATTTCCAGTACTTCTGAAAGCAGAAATGTAACAATTTTTATACAAAAGTTCTCATTTAAAATTAAGTTAAACACACCGATTAGAAGTTTAAGAGATAACAAATATGCATACAGTCTTATTTTGACGTAAAGTAATTATATGAAAATATTTCAATTATCTTGGAAACAAAAGCTAGTTATATAGCTTGTTTTGTTCAATGTCCATTAGGTGTAAAGGAGGCCCAACTGAAAAGAAAAAAGACTGACATACTTTCTTTAGAGGCCTTATCAAATCCATACCTTCTATAATCTACATTTAAATATCAAAAGGATGAACAGGACTATGGCTTCCACCGCTTACTGTTAGTGTCATATAGAATACTAGATCATAATTTTCATGAGTGTAGAAACATCTTTGTTCTGTGACACCAAAAGGAAGGCAGAAGGAGTCTTATTTTTAAACAATTCATCAAGAACAAAAGTTTGTAGGGGCGCCTGGGTGGCTCAGTCGTTAAGCATCTGCCGTCAGCTCAGGTCATGATCTCAGGGTCCTGGGATGGAGTCCCACATCGGGCTCCCTGCTCAGCAGGAAGCCTGATTCTCCCTCTCCCACTCCCCCTGCTTGTGTTCCCTCTCTAGTTGTGTTTCTGTCAAATAAATAAATAAATAAATAAAACTTTAAAAAAAAGAACGAAAATTTTAACTGTTTTAATCTATTAACAAAAATTTAATATAGCATACCTGTATCTTTTTTACAGCCATATTTCACAGAGCAATACACCACTTAGCATTTTTCACAAATATAAAATATAATGCTTATTTCCAAAAATTACACAGCCCTAACTTCATCCTCAACGCCAGTTTTTCAATTATTCAGCCAAAAAACTGTGTTCTCCTCAACTCTCCTTCCTCTACAATCAATCTGACCAGAACTCCTGCTGGATCTACCTTCAAAAGAGATCTAGACTTTGACCACTCCTCACTTCCCTCACTGTGGTAGCCAATATCCCATCCCACCATCATCATCATTACAGCTATTATTAAAATAGCTTCCTAACTATATCCCACCATCATCATCATCACAGCTATTATTAAAATAGCTTCCTAACTGGTCAGCTTCTAGTCTATCTTCAACTTGCCTTCAGCCTGTTTTTAACACAGCAGTCAGTGATCGCTTAAAAATATAATGAAACTCTGTCACTCTGTAATGAGACTGCATAACTCCTCTGCTCAAAACTCACAGTTTCTATCAGAGTAAAACTCTAATTCTTTCAGAGTAAAAACCACAATCCTTAACAAAGGCTGTCAAGGTCCTAGGTGATCTGATCTGCTCTGCCCCGAACCTGCATCCCCTTTATCTATCTGACCCATCCCCTCCCATTCTCTTCTTTCCTTACTCTACTCCAGCCACTTCGGCCTCTGTGCAGTTCACTGAACATGTTGAGCTGCCTTTAAAGCCACATGACTAACTCTTTCACATCCTTCAGTCAAGTATTTGCACAAATGTCTTCTCAGTATACTTACCTGACCACCTTATTTAACACTATAACCTGTCCCACCCCCCCGCATTCCCTACCCTCCTTACCCAGCTCCCCTCTTATTTCCATACTATTTGCCACCTAACAAACTAGAATACTTATTATGTTTATTCCTCTTTGTCTGTCCCCCCACCTTAAAATGTAAGATCCACAGGGCCTGGACTTTCTGTTTTGTACATTGATATATCCTAAATGGATACAACAGAGACCAATACATAAGTGTTCAATAAATGTTGGATAAATTTTTTAATGTTCAAATCTTTGGTGGCCATGTGATACAATGGCACACAAAGTATCTGAAGCTAAACACTCAGCTCTCAACAGGGTTATCAAAGATAGTATTACTACCCTGTAAACAGAAAGATCCACTCCTAGGACCCAAGAAAACTGAAAACATGTTCACACAAAAGCTTACATACAAAAGTTCACAGGAGCATTTATTCATAATAGGCAAAAAGCGGAAATTATCCACATGTCCAACAGCTAGTAAGTCGATTAGCCAAATGTGGTACATCCATTAGATGAAATATTATTCACCAATAAAAAGGAATAAAGTACTGCTACAAAATGAACCTTGAAAATATTATACTAAGTGAGGGTGCCTGGATGGCTCAGTTGGTTAAGCGTCTGCCTTCAGCTCAGGTCATGATCCCATAAGGTCCTGGGATTGAGTCCCACATCAGGCTCCCTGCTCAGTGGAGAGTCTGCTTCTCCCTCTGCCCCTCCTTCCTGTGTGTGCGCGCACGTGCTCTCTCCCTCTCGCAAAAATAAATAAAATCTTAAAAAAAAAAATATTATGCTAAGTGAAAGAAGTCAGGTACAAAGGCCACATATTGTATGATTCCACTGATAGGAAATGTCCAGAATAGGCAATCCCCTAGAGACCGAAAGTAGATTAGTGACTGCCTGGGGAGAGACAGAGGAGGAGAACAAGGAGTGACATCTAATAGGTACAGGTTTCTTGTTGGGAAGACAAAAATGTTCTGCAGTTAAACAGTAGTGAACAGATGCACAATCCTGTGAAAATACTAAATACTGACCTGTACACTTTTTTTTTTAAGATTTATTTATTTGAGAGACAGCACGTGAGCGAGAGTACTTGAGTGTGTGCGGGTGTGGGGAGGAGCAGAGGGAGAAAGAATCTTAAGCAGACTTATTTGCTGAGCATGGAGCCTGATGCCGGGCTCGATGCCACGACCCTGAGATCATGACCTGAGCCAAAATCAAGAATCGGACGCTTAACCGACTGAGCACCCAAGCACCTCTGCACTGTAGACTTTGAAAGGGTGACTTTTATCTGATTTCCTAAAATTTAAAAACAAAACAAAACAAAAAGATGGAAAGGACTGTTCAATGTTCATGGCTCAATGTTCATGGCTCCCTAATAAGGGAAGGCTAAGAGTTGGGAATGCCTTCTTGGCTGTATTCAATCCTAAGAATCCCATCCACCAATTAATCACAGAAGACATATTTTAAAAGGGGAGGGGGAGAGACTAGTCAACCATAAGTAGCAGCAAGAAGCAGAACTTTTCCTTCACATCCAATCCATTCAAATCCTATCATCCCCACCTGCAACACACCCACCTTCCCACCTGGTCCACCACCATCTCTCACCAGAACTAACTTGGCAGCCTTGCCATTGGTGCCCCTCCTTCTACTCTTGCTCCCCCACAGTCTAGCCTCTGACCAGCAGTTACCGCTTAAAAACGTAAATCAGATCACTTTACTCTCTTGCTCAAGACCCTTCAGTAATTTCCAATACACTCAGGTTTTACTCCAAGTCCTTCCCAAGACCTACAAGGCCCTACACTGAACTGGTCCTTGTGATCTCTCTAGCCTCATCTCCTACCACTCCAGCTCTAAAGGCCTTCCTGTTCCCTAAGGTATGCCACGGTCAAACAGGCCAAATACATTCCTCCCCAGGACCCTAGCCCTTGTATTTTCTGCATAAACCACTCTTCCTCCAGATAACTGAATGAATCACTGTATCACTTGTTTCGCATGATGCTTACATGTCATCTCCAAAAACAGGCCATTTATTACACTTCACCTAAAGTTAACACCTTCTGTCACTGTAACCTCTTATCCTGATTTTGCTTTACTTCACAGCACTTATCACTTTTTTTTTTTGCTTGGTGTCTGTGTGTCCTAATTTAAAGTAAACTCCATGAGGGGAAGAACTCTTGTTTTGTTTACTGCTGTATCCTCAATACCTAGAAGCATGTCTGATACATGGAGGGTACACAATTATTTCTTCAGTGACTGAATTCACAGACTGAAGTAGCAGGAACACATTCTTTAGTGAAATATGTACTCAACCAACATGCTTTTTAAAAAAATTACAATAGACAATTAGCAATTTAGACAGAACACACGTCAGTATTTTACAAAATTACCTGTTCATCAAGAAGACCACAAATTCATAGGACAAAATACATACGCCACATTATAGATATAAATCCTCTCAAATATTACAGTTAAAAGTTAATTCACACTGAATTAACCATGCCTCTGATTTCTCTTCATCCTACCTGCTCTCTTAATCTTACATTTTAACTAGAGGATGTGGACATCCTACAGTCCCTTCAATACTCAAAACCCTGTACAACATCTTTATTTCAATTCCAACAATACTTCAGGTGACAATAATATCAATCTCATGCCCCACGACAGAAACTTCTTCCCACCCTAGGGCAAGTTACTAGGTCCTGAATTCTGTTTCCTAGATATCTCAGATCTACCCCCACTGCATTAGTTCAAGCCCCTACTCACTTCTCAGTTGGACTTCTCACCTGGAATCTCCAGATCTTCCATTCAGATCTCCCATTTGGCGTATTCACTACGATACTACCAAAGTGACCTCTCCAGAATATAAATCCACCAACTTTACTCCTTTCAAACAACCTTCAGTGGTTCTATGTACCGTTCAAGAAAATTTTCAACTGCCTAACTTAGCCTTCTCCCATCCCTGCCCTCCTATTTCCATCCCAAACACATCATGCTTTAAGTTAGGCACAGTGAACAGTTTCCAAATACACGATCTTGATTTTTTTCATTTTCCAACATGTAGTCCCCTGTCTCACTGTTTTTTACCCTTCTTTGCCCAATGAAAGCTTTAACACTCAGCTTAGATGTCAATTCTACCACAGAACTTTCCACGACTCTGATTTAGATGTCCTCTTCTGTCCTCCCACAGCACTTACCACAATTATTGTATACTGTGGTCAATACTCTTATAATTCAATATGTGCTGTTCTGCTTTGCTTTTCTATGTCTTCTACTAAATTGTGAGCTCCTTGAGAGCAGATCTGATAGCTTATTCACCTTCATTCCACACTGCCTGATGCATGGGGTTGTTGTTAAATGAATGATTTATGAAAGAGGGGAGAAGGAAGAGGAAGAAAGAAGGGGAAAAGAAGGAGGTAGAGAGAGTGATGGGAGAGGGAAGAAGCAAGTGAAGAAAAAGAAGGAAGAGGGGGAAAAAAGGAAGGGAAGAAAAGAGGGAAAGGAGAAGCCAGGGAAAGGAAAGGGGGAAGGAAGGTGGGAGGAAAGGGGAAGGGGGTGAGAACATGCACACAAGCAAAGGGCATTTGTAATCAATCCATTATTTTTGTGTGTTCTAAAGCCAGTGATTACTGAAGATAATGGTAGATCTGAAAAAGCCCACTCTCCCAAGATTCTAAGCACAACCATCTAAATCACTTATCCCCTAAAGATTCTGAAATCTCCAGCCTCTCCAGCTTCTCCCACTTCATTTGAAAATTTACTGCAATGTAATGAGAGATGTTAATAATGTGCACGATGTATAAGCAGGAAAACAGTTTTAGTTAGAAAAAAGTAGGAAATGAATCGGACATAATTCTTAGAATCATTTACCAACTTTTAATAATTTAGGATTTCCTGAAAATGTGCTATCACTGACATTGAAAGACCTATAAAAACTATAAAAAATCCGATGTAACCCCAATATCATGACCTATGTTAAGAACAGAACTGCTTTGTGTTACAGTGCTATTTCTCAAAAACACACTGGGCAAAAATATTACAAGACAGAATATACTAGTGAGTGAAGGGGCTTTATTTAAATAAACTCTTGAAGTAAGTACTACAGCAAAATTGTTTCTAAAATACGTAACATTTAAAATGATATATATATTTTTCTTTATTTTGGGACTCTAAAGCAACAACCAGAAAAGTATTACTAAACATTCTTTCAATGACATCAATACACTGCCACTTAATAAAATTTAAAAATTTCTTGTGACTGGGCGCCTGGGTGGCTCAGTCGTTAAGCGTCTGCCTTCGGCTCAGGTCATGATCCCAGGGTCCTGGGATCGAGCCCCACATCGGGCTCCCTGCTTCGCGGGAAGCCTGTTTCTCCCTCTCCCTCTCCCCGTGCTTGTGATCCTGCTCTCACTGTGTCTCTCTCTGTCAAATAAATAAATAAAATCTTAAAAAAAAAAAAAATTTTTCTTGTGACTAATAAAACAGACAATAAAAACTTAAAAGCTTGCCTCAAAGTACTAGTATGTTTGGAAAGATCTGATAAATAGCATAAATCCTTCTATAGCTCAGTTGTCATTACAATTTAGAAACTGGGAACACACACAAAAAAGAGAAAATGTGAGCCCAATATAATCACTACTAAATACTTTTTGAATTACAACTTTGTTAAAGCAAAATACCAATCATGGGCAACCTCTCAATGTTCACCACGTAAGAAATTACGTTATAAGAAATACGCTAAGTTTGTAGTACTGCTGATTATCAGTAGACTCCCAATGAGAAGACTTACTATACATACAATAACAGGAAGTTCTTCTTGTATAAAATTAGAAATTTAATAACTCTTCCTTTGAACATTAGTAGTACCCTTTTTTAAAAAGGCAATGTTAATGGAAATGCTAAGCACTTAAAATTAGTAGTTCTAAAATGATACCAAAAATTTGCATTTGCCTAATACTATGACACTTTTAAGGCTAAAGTTTCCAACGTAGTTTCATTTTTTAAACACACAAGTTAAAAAAAAAAAGGGGGGGGGAATGAAAGGAAGAAAACGAAAGAAAAGAAAAAAATCTTAAGGACCTTCAACTTACTACATTTCTTTTAATCAAACATTAACAGAGTACCCAAGATGTGCCAGGCAGTTCACTGGGAACTATGACAGACTGCAGTATCTATCACAAACTAAATCCTGTATTATTCACCTTCTGAATTTATTATATGTTATTCAACCCAACACTTTTCTTAAGAAATTCTCACCCAATACCGAGGAAGATAAACAGTTTTTCCTAACAAATTCACTTGTCACTGTTTTACACAGGTCTCAGGAGTTATAGGTAGCATCTGTGACTAATAAAAGGAATCTGTTTCTGAAACATAACTGATTATTTTTTTCATCTACATGAAGATGAGACAGGAATTCAACAGATATAAACTGTTTCAGGTAGTTTATAGCACCCCAAACTCAAGAAGAAAAAAAACTAAAAAAAAAAGAAAAACTAGACTAAACTTACTTTGTATAGCTGATACATATTTAAGTAGTCACAGCTTTTACTTTCTTCCATAAACACAAGCATTACAAATTTTCATTTAGATGCAGTACTATAAAAGCAGTTGATCCTGAACAGAAGAAAACTTGTTTTCAAATAATTCACCGGAACTACCAAAAGTAGACAACATTTACATTTTCCCATACTATTCTATGCATTTCTATACTTGTGAACACACCCTACCCTTTCAAGCACTTCCAAATTTGTCATGGATGAAAAATATCTCTAGTTTCTAAGTTCCACCAGTTGAATCTCGAAGGGCCAGATACCTAAGGCTTTTCATTCTCCAGTGTATTAAAAAATGACAGCATTCAATTACATAGTCTCTAAAAAAAAACCCTATACTTTCACTGCCATGATCTCTTCCACCAATTAAGTAAACTCTACTTTTTACACACTATCCTCCATTCAGTTAACATGTTTACATTTAAGAGTAACCTGGCCATGGGTTTTCCACATCAATCCACATTGGTTTTATCACAACATCTAACAATTTACAGACTAAATGGATCAACAAAGAAAAATAAACCATATAATCCTAAATCCCAGGAAATACAAGGAAAAACTGCTATCTCTGAGTTGTGTAAAGATCACAAAGATTCTCTTTAAAAATCTTTCAATTCAGATTATTTTCATGGCTAACCGAATAGGTCTTCTGCTAAAAATTCACAGTACTGTTCACACAATAAAACGAGATTTTCTTTCATCAGTGTAATCGCTAGAACCACCATACAGTTCAGTTTCTAGAGTCAGATTACTTGACCTGCTTTTTCTGTTTTACCTTTTAAAACACTTTATTTCATGCAGTTACTCCTGCCTTACCCTGCAAAAAGAGACGTTCTATATGGGAGAATTATGCTCAGTGCGACATCCTGTAAGTGGCCCCAACTCCACAGCTAAACCGACAGAGAGCCACACCAGCTGAACCCCATCGTCTCCCGGGAAAGGGGCTCGGGCTCCAAGCTACCAAACACACCTTCCTCTGCAAAACTCGGAGGCCCCACACACGACCTCGATCAACCCCCCCGCCCCCACTTCCCCAATTCTAGAACCCCAGAGGTCATTTTCTGTAAGCAATCTTACCTTCATGATGATTCCGGGACCGCGATCCCCTCGAAAACAGCAGATTCACCTGCACCTGGAAAGGAAACAAAAGACACCCGGTCAACACCACAGGCACCCCTCTGTACTGGCGGAGGCGGTGGGAACCGAGCGAAGCCTGAACCCCGAAGCAAAAGCCGTAGCGGACGTCAACCTCCGAAACACGAAACGCCGATGAGGGGCTCCCTGTGGCCTCGCCAGCCCCGCAAACCCAGCCACCTACACAGCTCGGCAGCTTCCCGTCCCCATTGTCGGGACCCGACGGAGTTTCCAGTCTCCGACAATGACGCCATTTCTGTCAGAGAAGAAACTCACAACAAGCCCGGGGGCCGGCGCGGCGCCGGCTGTCCTCCCCGAGGGCCTCCGGGCCCGGCCGAGCGGGTCGGTGCCCCAGAGGGTCGCGCAGCCCCGCGTCCGAGCCGGAGCAGGCCCGGGCCCAAGGGGCCCCGGATGGGGGCGGCGGAGAGGCCAGGCGGGCCGTAGGGCCGCGGGCAGGACCGACCCACCGCACAACCGCTGCCCACGTCCCGTTCCGAGGCGGAGACCAGACAAGTGCGAGGGGGATCCCCGGCTGCCGGACCGCGGAGACCGCCAGAGGACCGAGGGGCCGGGAAGGGGCACAGCCCCCCGCGCCGGCCCGGGCCCCCCATCGCGGCCCGGAGCCGGTAAAGCGCTGAGTGTGCGGCCGCCAGGCTGGGGGGCGACTCGGGCTTGGCAACTGCACGGGGGCGGGGGCTCCCGGGAGGCCGAGGCCCCGAATCCGGGCGCCCGGCGAGACCCCCGAGCGATCATCCCCTGCTCCTCGGCTGGGCCCGGTGACTCCCGAAAGGACCCCCTTACGAGACGGTGAAAGCCTCAGAAAATGACCCTACCTTCCGCGGAGGCGAGCTCTGACCCTGGCACGTCCAGAGTTCCCTCCCCTACTCCCCCCAAAACCAGTAGGCCCGGGGGAGAGATGGGGGAAGAAGGGCGGCGGGTCCAGCGGTTGCTGAGGCTGAAGCTCCGGCTCCTCCTCCTCCCGCGGCGGCGACTGGTACCTTTGTTTGGCGGCCGCTCGGGCTCCCTCGCTGGGGGGAGGGGGGACGACGAAAAATCCCTCCCGGACTGAAGGTCCGGGCCCCGAATCGCGCTGCCCTCCAGAGGACGGCGGCGCCAGACCCTCTGCGGCTCCCTCCGGGCAAAGATCCAGGCGGTGGCCGTGGCGGCGGCAAGCTTAAGCTCAAGAGTCTCCCTCCGCTCCGGCGCCCGAGCTCCTCACTCCGGACTCGACTGACGGGCAAACATCGCTTCCCCCCCCAACCCCAAGTGTCCCCCCTCCCTTCTTTCTCCCCTCCCCTAGATATTTTCCCCTCCCCTACCTCTTTCCCGGAGGGCCTCTTAGACGACCTCAGATTGGTTAACATTCTTTAGAACCCGCCCATACCCTATTCTTATTGGTCCTCGGGATACAAACAACGACGCCATTTTCCCACCACTTCTATGGAAACAGAAAGTTACGCCTCAAAGCTTCCCGGGAAATGTAGTCCAACCTCCCGGGCCAATGCGCAAGCCCTTGCCCAGGAGAACTGCAAGATCCGCAATGCTCCGCGTCCGCATGAGACGAGAAGGGGGGGCGGAGCGACAAAGCAGTGGGGAGGCGGCAACGACGCCTGCGCAGTGTGACCGGGATGGCGCATTTTCCTGCACCGAGTAATGCGGTGTCGCTGGCGGCTGAGGAGGGTGGAGAGTTCTGTGGTGAAGTAGGGGGAGGGATCCATGTAGGCGTCAGGCGGCATCTTGGTCTGAACTATAAAGTGGGAAGTTGATGCTGGGTACTACTACTCCCGGACCGGCAGCGCGAAAGTTGTGATATCACCGTTGAACCGTGAGCGGCTGTGGTGGCGGCCGGGGGAAACCCGGATGGGAATGAGGGCGGGGGAGGCTGGAAGGCGGGGTCGAGAGGAAAGAAAGAAAGGAGGGTGAGGACCCGGATGCTGAACCGGATTGTGTATGAATTTTCCATCCTTGCTAGAGAAGGGGAGGAGCTGTAGGTGACCCAGTAGGGCGGAAGGAGGCATCTGAGCGGAGAGGAAGCAGGAACCTCACCGACCCTGCAGGCTCTGGACTAGCAGAGTACCCCCTTGAAGCCCTTTTGCCAAGTCTGTTAAAAATCGGCCTTGAAGTTATTTAAATCCACTGCCTGTATCTCGGGCAATTTTCTTCAGGTTTATCATCTCCCAAAGTTTGAGTGGAAGGATTCATTCTGCGTTTCACAGCTACACTTATTTTGTATGTCACTATTTAGCGATTTTGAAACCAGATCATTCCCTTAAAAAAAAAAAAAAACTTGCACGGTATTTTAACTTTTTATATTGCAAGTGTGTGCCCTGATTTCGTCCTCTAGCGCGTTAGAAGGCACTTTCTGTTCATTCAATCCTTCACATATCTATTGAACACCTACCATATAGAAAATCCGTACAGACAGATATGAAGTAAAATGGACCCACGAGTGTGAAATTGGTAACAGTGGTGACTGCTACAAAGGAGAGTTACGTGATGATTTAAAATAGGGAATTTTGCTTAAGGGAAGTAGAGTGAGGATCGAGCTGAGAGTGGGTTAGCAGGAGTTAACTAAGGAAAGAACATTCCAGGCAGAAAAAATATGTTGGAAAGCCTTGTATCTAGAGGGAGCTTTTAAAGTGTGAAGAACTAACATAATAAAAATAATAATGAGATAAAGTGTGAAGAACTGAAGTCGGGGTGGGGGAGGCGGGAGAGTAGTCCAATCTTAGTTTGTTAAGGAGTTTTGTTTTTACCTTAAGAGCAAAGGGATGTCTTTGAAGGGTTCTTGGTTGGGAAATAGGGCGAGATCTGAATTTTGCAAAGATGGCTGAAGAGTAGAGGTCTAGATTGAGGGGCAAATGCAGGGAGCCCAACTAGGAGATTATTTCAGTAATAGTCCACACACAGGGGATAATCTATTTTTATATTAATATTCATCCATTAATTGTAGGAACAAATTAAAGGCACTTTTCCAGTTTTGAAAGTGAGTAGTTTCAGACTCTCTCACAGAGGCATTCTGTAGTTATTCAATCTAAAAACAAGTTAGTAGATTTCATGTAACACTAATGCCTCAATATATTTGAGTCTAGTACCTGGTGGCTGAAATTTCTACCCATAATAGGAGTCCTTTGCGTTAAAAAAAAAAAAAGGGGGGGAAATCAGGTAGGGTATAGGCCACAGTGTGTAGAACCCCTGAGACTTAAGACATAAAACAGATTACTTTTCAATACCTAGAAAAATTGAGGTTCCTGTGTTTTCCTGCTACTGAGAATACTTGTGTATAAACATCCTCTAGGAAAGGAACGTTAATTCACGTAATAATTAGTATTTTTGTATTTTAATGGCATCAACCAAAGCCTTAAGAATTGGAGCAAAGGTTAGTTAGCTCTGACTTCTGGGCAAAGTATACTTGTCTCCAGATAGAGACAAAAGAGTTCTTGACACATAACTCATAAGATAAATGTGTTCTGGAGGTTGTGAAAAAAGATAAACGTGATTATTGCTCTCAACCTAGTTGTGAAGAGATGGCTACCAACTGTTTTAAAGGCATAAGTGTATAAAAGATGCCCTTTTTTGTTTATCCTACCCCTAATTCTTTCTCTTCAGTAATCTTTTATGTAAGTGATTATTCTTCCTGCTTGTCACCTTTGTTTTTTTTTTAAAGATTTTATTTATTTGACAGAGACACAGCAAGAGAGGGAACACAAGCAGGGGGAGTGGGAGAGGGAAAAACAGGCTTCCCGCCGAGCAGGGAGCCCGATGCGGGGTTCGATCCCAGGACCCTGGAACCATGACCTGAGCCGAAGGCACACGCTTAACGACTGAGCCACCCAGGTGCCCTGCTTGTCATCTTTCTTTTTTTAATCTCTTAAGAATGGGGTAACATTGGGTGCCTGGGTGGCTCAGTTGGTTAAGCGACTGCCTTCGGCTCAGGTCATGATCCTGGAGTCCCGGGATCGAGTCCCGCATCAGGCTCCCTGCTCGGCAGGGAGTCTGCTTCTCCCTCTGACCCTCCCCCCTCTCATGTGCTCTCTCTCATTCTCTCTCTCAAATAAAAAAATAATAAAATCTTTAAAAAAAAAAAAAAGAATGGGGTAACATGTCAAAGTTAAACAGTATAGATAAGAGGGGTGCCTGGGTGGCTCAGTCAGTTAAGCGTCTGCCTTCGGCTCAGGTCATGATCCCAGGATCCTGGGATCAAGTCCCGCATCAGCTCCCTGCTCAACGGGGAGCCTGCTTCTCCCTCTGTCTTGGGCTGCAGCCCAACCTGCTTTTGTTCTCTCTCTGGATCTCTCTCTGTCAAATAAATGAAATCTTTAAAAATAAATAAAATAATAGTATAGATAAGAGATTACTAATTTTTAGATAATTTCAAAATATTTTCTGAACTTTTTTTTCCGCTGAGACAGACTGGGTATTAATTGTCAGTCAAGGCAGGTGTAAAACTTTTCTACATGGAGTGTTTGTCTTTTAGGTCATATTGCTAAGATGATTTCCTTTGCTGGAATGTTCAGTTCTTAAGATTGTTTCACCTAGTTACTCAAGAGGAGATTACGAAAAAACTCACGTTTCAATCCTTTTGGTTCATGATCCTGAATACCAAATCATTGTTATAGAAGCAAAAGAAAGCAGATAAAGGTGAGAAACCACCTAAAATGTGCCCAAGATGTCAGAGCAATGAGAAAAGAAGATTCCTAAGATAAGGAGAAATAAAAATTGCAAAGATACTTACAAAGAAACCAAGTGGGGATTGGATTCAACAGTAAAGAAGTATTGTAGAAGACCATGAAGGGTATTCTAGAAAATATTGAAGTAAATGTAAAACTCAGATAATAAATCACTACAAGGGAATAGTGTGTGTGTGTGTGTGTAGGTACAGGCTAATATTTTTGATAATTGCATTCAAGTTAATGCACGTCTTAAATTAGAATCTCTGAAATGGAGTGGTTGTAAAGAAAGTACAAGAGAGCGTTGGTGGTACAGTGGTGAGCATAGCTGCCTTCCAAGAAAGTACAAGAGAGAAGTTTTCCCCTTACATTTTAAGTATATAAAATGTATTCATCTTAATGCTCATTGAAAAAAGTATGCTTACTAATTTATGTAATAAATCAAATATAGAAGTATAATTCTGTGGGTTTGTTTTGACATTGATTTGATGTCAACAATTTAAGCCTTTATGGTTGAGTAAAATAAGAAGGGCTTAGTATAAGTTTTTTAACTAAGGCTGACCAATGAATCACTTGAAGATTTCCTTTTTTTTTCCTTATGAAAGATAATTTACATATATAGTTCACCCACTTAAAGTTTAAATTTCAGTATATATACAGGGTTGTGCAGCCATCACCACAATCTAATTTTAGAATATTTTAATCCCTACAGAAAGAAGCTTCATACTCCCTGTTCTTGCTACCCCAACTCTAGGCAATCATCAGTCTACTTTCTGTCTTTATAGATTTGTTCTGAAGACTGGCTTCTTTCACTTAGCATGTTTCAAGATTTCATATATGTAGAATTTTCTTATACAACAAAACTGAAAGTCTGCCGGTACAAAAACACCTTGAGATACAAATTCCTTTGCATTTGAAACTCAAAATTAATTTAGTTATTAAGATTATATTTCTCCTTTTTCACAGATCAGCTTTGAAATTTAAAAACAATGGAGAA
The DNA here is from genome assembly GCF_011800145.1 of Mirounga leonina. NCBI lineage: Eukaryota > Metazoa > Chordata > Mammalia > Carnivora > Phocidae > Mirounga > Mirounga leonina. The sequence continues at coordinate 5,911,537 of NW_023270380.1, forward strand.
GACTCAAGAAACAGTCCAAAGAATTCTTCTAGAACCCTATAAATATTTACTTCAGTTACCAGGTAACTGTTTAGTTATGGTCCTTATAGGGTCTTGTGATAGAGTAGTGGTCATTCAAATGCTAGCATACAGAAAAGGTTAGACTTAACAGCTCTTAAGATTTCCTATTTAATAAGGTGATACATATGAGAAAAATGACAAATAGAGCTTTTTAGTTTTTGTTTTTGTTTTTTTAAGATTTTATTTATTTATTTGAGACAGAATGAGAGAGAGAGAGAGCACATGAGAGGGGGGAGGGTCAGAGGGAGAAGCAGGCTCCCCGCCGAGCAGGGAGCCCGATGTGGGACTTGATCCCGGGACTCCAGGATCATGACCTGAGCCGAAGGCAGTCGCTTAACCGACTGAGCCACCAGGCGCCCCAAGTTTTTTGTTCTTAAAAGAGATATTTTTGGGACGCCTGGGTGGCTCATTCGGTTAAGCGTCTGCCTTTCACTCGGGGTTGAGTCCTGCATCGGGTTACCTGCTCAGTGGGGAGCCTGCGTCTCCATCTGCCTGCTACTCCCCCTGCTTGTGCGCTCTCTCTGACAAATAAAATCTTTTTTAAAAAGGATATTTTTGAAGCTCTCTTTTAAAAATGTCCAATTACACAACATAACAAAAAAAAATACTGAAAACATTTGAGTACGTCATTGGAGGTTTTATTCTTTAGGGATGCCACACATTCCTATTCTCCACTATTTAGATATCAGGGGTTTTTATGCCAATTTGTGTAACAATAAAAATCTTTACTCTACTTTCCATGTTCATGTTTTCTACTACCACGCATACACTGCATTTCTTACGCTACTACTTCCTTTAAGAGCCAAATAGTAATGCATCTCTAAGTCACATTACTTGGAAACATAGCCCACATTATTCCTATATAAAGATGGGTCACCTGAACATAGCTTCTTACAGTAACACCTGCCTAATCATGTATATGCATGTTTTATTTTGCTATTTTTTTAACTTGGTCTGGAAAATGGTAATAGCAAGTTAAAACTCATATATATAATAAGTGTGGGTTCTTGAATAAAATGAATAAAAATTCATTCACAAACCAGTTACTTGAAACTTGGAATGCTCTTTCTTGTAGAAATTATATGAAAGATGATAAGTTAGTTGACAGCCATAAAAACCTATTTAGCCCATAAGATAGTTAACCTATAGACCAGTGATGTTCTCAACTCAATCACAATAAACACTTTTTCATTTCTGTTCTAAAGTGCACACCTTTCTTTATGGGCACACCTCAGCGGTATTATGTGTATTTCTATTCTTCCTAAGCCTGGAGAGGATAAATATGGTTATCTAAAGCAGAAGAGTGGTAGCTCCCCAGCTACATCTTGAAAGCCATCATGATAAGTGTCATTTCTATTCTGGCAGACCTAAATGGAGACGTACCTGCTAATGTCAATGCTTCAAAGGAATGGAGGGAACCATCTACTCCCCAACTCAAATTATACCCAGCCATATTGTCTGATATAACTCACCAAAGCTTATTAAATGAAATTTAATTGACAGCATAAAGATACTCCATAGTACTATAGAAGCAATATGAAAGGATCCTAAGTTTTTTGGATATAAATTACCTTCCACCATGATGATTCCAGAGACAAAAAAAATAAAATAAAATCCTTCTTCTTATAAGTTAAAATCCAAACGTATTAAAGATGAAATCCTCAAGATCCAAAGGACAAAGAAGATACACACTTTTTAAAAAACTAGTCAGTCTGTTACTATTTTTATATTCATTACTGATAGTGCACCTCTTTATTGCCTACACCCAGGGCAGACAACGTCGACTGCTTGCCCTTGGCTTGGTGCTGCTTTTTATTGATATATAACTGCATAAACAATGATCGTAAGTACACTCAAAAAGTTAACCAGGGGGTTACCTGGGTGGGTCAGTCAGTTGAGCATCTAACTTCAGCTCAGGTCATGATCTCAGGGTCCTGGGATCAAGCCCCATGTTGGGGCTCTCACTCAGCAGGGAGTCTGCTTCTCTTCCTATCCTGTCCCTCCCCTCAAAGCACACGCACGCGTGCTCTCTCTCTCACAAAAAAAAAAAAAACAAAAAAAAAAAAGAATCAAAAAACACGAAGAAGAATGAAAAGGAAAAGTTGCCTGCTATTTAAGAAAAAGCCAAGGGGTGTCTGGGTGGCTTAGTTAAGTATCTTGACTCTTGATTTCAGCTCAGGTCATGATCTCAGGGTGGTGAGATCAGATTCTCTCTCCCTCTGCCCCCCCCCACACACACACCCCCGCCGGAAAAAGAAAAACCCAAGAGACCCCTTTTGAGCGATATTTATTCAGCAGCTGGTAACTACACTTATTTCAGAGTCTCCTGCTGAGAAACATGATGTTACTCCTGCACTCTACTGTTGTTGGACTTATTTTGTAACAAGTTTGCAAACTGGCTAGAACTGGGCTATGGTAAAACATGTCAGTTATCAGTGCTGTAAAGAGTCTTAAAGAGCATCTCCTGTTCTGCTACTGTGCAAAGCAAGGACTGTCTGTAGCTACATTTTAGCAATACTGTTTACCTGTGTAATGAACTTCTGTAACATTTTTTTTAATCATTATCTTGAAGTAGTATTTTAAGCCATTAGATAACAAACCTCTTGTTATGTTTCTCACTTTTTTAATTTAATATAATCTTGCATCTATTATAGAATATAACCTCAGAAGATTTTCCTAAAGAAATAAAAAATTATGAAGCACCTAGCTGACTCTGGAGCATGTGACTCTTGACCTTGTGATTGTAAATTTAAGCTCCACAGTGGGTGTAGAGAATACTTAAAAAAATAAAAATCTTCATGTTGCCTGGGTGGTTCAGTCAGTTAAGCGTCTGCCTTTGGCTCAGGTCATGATCTTGGGGTCCTGGGATCAAGCCCCATGTCGGGCTCCCCACTAGTGGGGAGTCTGCTTCTCCCTCTCCTTCTGCCCCTCCCCCGACTTGTGCTCTCTCCCTTTCTATCTGAAATGAATAAATAGAATCTTTAAAAAGTAAATTACAAAACAAAAATAAAGATCTTTAAAAAGAAATAGGGGAAAAAAATAGGGAGTGGGGGAATTGGGTGATGGGGGTTAAGGAGAACACTTGATGTAATGAGCATTGGGTGTTATATGCAACTGATAAAATCAGTAAATTCTACCCCACAAACTAATAATACAGTATAATGTTAACTAAATTGAATTTAAATTTTAAAAAAAAATTTTTAATGGGGGGGTGCCTGGGTGGTTCAGTTTGTTAAGCGCCCATCTCATGATTTCAGCTCAGGTCATGATCTCAGGGTCATGAGATTGGTCCCTCATTGGGCTCCATGAGGAGTCTGCTTGAGATTCTCTCCCTCTCTTTCTGCCACTTTGTGCGTACATCTGATCTCCCCTCCCCCCAAATTAATTAATTAATTAATTAAATCTTTTAAAAAAATAGGGAATTGTGTTATGGATAATAAACCTATTTTTCACAGAGAACTTCGGAGTTCCTAAAGTGACTTAAAGGTGGTCCAGGCCATTTATTCTGTTCGAAAGTTACTCTTGCTCATAAAAGATTATAATAATTAATAATTATTAATATTAGGATTTTCTGAAATTTGTGAAATCAAATGACTTTTATTTATTTGTCCTAGTGTAGGTGCCCAGGCCAGGAGTTAGTAACATTAAGGTCTTTTAAAGAGGAAAGCTAATTGGGGGCACCTGGGTGGCTCAGTTGAGCATTAGACTCTTGACTTCTGCTCAGGTCATGATCTTGGGTTCATGGGATCAAGCCTTAGCTTCGGGTTCCGCACTCAGCACAGAGTCTACCTGTCCCTCTTCCTCCCTCTCTGCCCCTACCCTCACTCACGCACTCTCTCTCCTTCTAAAATAAATCTTTAAAAAATAAAGAGGAAAGATAATTATCATGTTTCTTTTAATTTTGAGGGATCTCTATGACTAGTACCTGTTAGAAACTATTTGGGGCCTTAAAAATATCAATCCAGACCCCAGAATCTGGTTAAAGGAAAAAAATACTAAAACACAACTGCATGACCTATAAGTTAAGCCATTTATTGTGCTGTTTTCTATGTACATTCTAAAGCAAAAGGGAAAATGTGGCTCTACATTGATTCTTTGTGTTCTTCATCTTCTGAACTTGTTTTTTAGGCAGTATGGGTTACTTTGCACAGATGTGCTTTGTAAGTATAGCTCAGATTGGCCTTTGTTAAACTGGAAAGTAAATCAAAAGTATAAAGTATATAGCTGCTACCCAGACCGTGCTCACCTTAAAGGTTACTAGACAGAAAATACTGCTTCTTGAACCTTAAGAGATCCTTCCCTTTTAGGCTTCTCACAAAAAGTGCAACTTTCTTTCATTTGGATATGGGATGAGAGTTTATGTATTCATTTGCTTGGGTGACTGGTGCAGAGAAAACAGATAGGTTTTTGTTCACACACACACAAAATAACTGTTTTTGTTCACTGAAACTTTTTATGTAACTTTTTCTGAAACCTCATCTGAAATTAGGATGTTACTGTGCATTCCCTCCAGCAGGAAGCTCGTAGAACATTATTAAAAGATATTGTTGGGGTTTTTATCTACCATTCCTTTATATTTGGGCAAAAATGACTTCTATTGATAACTACTACCCAAAAACCTCTTGAGCTTTCCATGTAAGAAAATGATAATATTGAAAAACTAATGGCCCTAGTCAAAATAAAGAAATTAACTTTTGACCAAACTGGGATGCTAAAAAGGAATACTTCGGGGAATTGTCATCTCATTTTTTGATAGGAAAGAAGCAGAGTTGTACAGTCTCTAAAACCTTAATTTAAAGGAATGGTAGATAATTTTAAGAGGTAATTTTATGAGATTTTATTGAATTCAATAGCAAAGTACATTTCATTAGAAATACCTATAGTTCTTGGGTGCCTGGGTGGCTCAGTCGTTGGGCGTCTGCCTTCGGCTCAGGTCATGATCCCAGGGTCCTGGGATCGAGCCCCACATCAGGCTCCCTGCTTGGCGGGAAGCCTGCTTCTCTCTCTCCCACTTCCCCTGCTTGTGTTCCCTCTCGTTGTGTCTCTCTCTGTCAAATAAATAAAAAATCTTAAAAAAAAAAAATACCTATAGTTCTCTGAAACAGACATTGCTAATTAACTGCCACTGACTAGACCGACTTATTTTTCAAAAAAGGAATGAATTAGATCATAGTTCGTAAAATGCCCATTTCATTCCAAAATTGTTGATACAAGTTAAGATGAAAGGAGTGGGCTTACTAGTGGGCCATTTGAATACTTTAGAATCTCTTTGCATGCCCTAATTTCAAAAGGCTGTGAGCTTTTAGAATGTGAATTTTGGTAGAGGGGGCAGTAGGGGCCCAGCAGTGATGGGGCTGGATTCAAGTTTGAACAGTTTTCAAGGAGGTTTCTGAATGTATTTTTAATAACTGAAATATTAATTTTATTGCCAAATTTTATTCTTTAATTTCAGGTAAACAAGTGAGAACCAAACTTTCACAGGCATTTAATCATTGGCTAAAAGTTCCAGAAGACAAGCTACAGGTATTTAGGCAATTCTAACCTCATTCTTAATCCCTAATAAATTAATAGATGTCACATAAAATACCTCTTGCTCATAATTGAGTTTAATGTGCATACATGTATTGTTTTATATTGAGGTTGCTAAATAATTGTTCATTGCAAAAACTAAGAAATCTGAGACTCTCATAATCTGTTAAGTATTTATAAGCTGTTTTGAATAGCTCAAATAAAATGAAATTATCACTTGTCTTTTTTGTTAGATTATCATTGAAGTGACAGAAATGTTGCATAATGCCAGTTTGCTCATCGATGATATTGAAGACAACTCAAAACTCCGACGTGGCTTTCCAGTGGCACACAGCATCTATGGAATTCCATCTGTCATCAATTCTGCCAATTATGTATATTTTCTTGGCCTAGAGAAAGTCTTAACCCTTGATCACCCAGATGCAGTGAAGCTTTTTACCCACCAGCTTTTGGAACTCCATCAGGGACAAGGTCTAGATATTTATTGGAGGGATAATTACACTTGTCCCACTGAAGAAGAATATAAAGCGATGGTGCTGCAAAAGACAGGTGGACTATTTGGATTAGCAGTAGGTCTCATGCAGTTGTTCTCTGATTACAAAGAAGATCTAAAGCCACTACTTAATACACTTGGGCTCTTTTTCCAAATTAGGGATGATTATGCTAATCTACACTCCAAAGAATACAGTGAAAACAAAAGCTTTTGTGAAGATCTAACAGAGGGAAAGTTTTCATTCCCTACTATTCACGCTATTTGGTCAAGGCCTGAAAGTACCCAGGTGCAGAATATATTGCGCCAGAGAACCGAAAACGTAGATATTAAAAAATACTGTGTACATTATCTTGAGAATGTAGGTTCTTTTGAATACACTCGGAATACTCTTAAAGAGCTTGAATCTAAAGCCTATAAACAAATTGATGCACGTGGTGGGAACCCTGAGCTTGTAGCTCTAATAAAGCACTTAAGCAAAATGTTCAAAGAAGAGGATGAATAATATTAAGCCATTCTTGATTAAGCCTGGTAGCTTATTGCAGTTGACTATTTTTTTTTGTCTTTTAGCCTATCACTTTTTAAAAAATCTGGACCAAGCTGTCACTCTCCACAAACTGAGTGAATAGGGGTGATGTGAATGAGTTTGTTTCCATTTAGAACCCCTTTGTACAGATAATCATCATATACAAAGTTGAAGGAATCAAAAGGAGCCACATTTAAATAGGTCTAATTTGAATGTCAGAATGTGCTGTGTTTGGACCTTATGGACAACTGCCACAAATGTTCTGTTGATTCTGTCAATAAAGAAGACTTCAGCTTCCAGGAATTTTTATCCAGATACTTCCTAACTACCGTATGAGCAGTTCCCCATTCGTCTACCCCAGTTTCAAGCCAGTGACTCCTTGGGACCAGTTTCTGTAGCGAGCTGGCCCAGAGACCACTGGACCTCCTCTTTCTTCCTAAATGTTGCTACTTAGAATATCTCAGTCTCTTCTTGGAAACTCCCTCACTGAAGTCTTCCATGAAAGAGCTGACCGTGATACTCAGTAAGTGCACTGGTCTTTTTTCTTACCCCCTTCCTTTTTTTCTTCTTCCTGCCCAGCAAATTCAGCTCTTTAACCAAGGAGTCTCCACCTAATGAAATTTATATGCTAGCCCAAATTCATTCATTTTTCCTTGTAATTTGTGATCCAAAAACTGATTAATATCTGGGTACAGCAATGGCTTTCCATTTGTGAAGAAACAAGGGTATATGGAAAAAGTATTTTAGGAAGGAGCCTTAATTTAAGCCTTTTTATATTTTCCTATTGGTTAGTAGTAAAAATCATAAAAGAGCTGTTTGCTCACCCGAAGTACAAAAGCAGGGGGAAATGTTCTTTTCCTTGCCACCCAGGTCACTACTTCCCCTTGAAGGCAATTGGTGCTTGAATAGAAAGGGAAGTAGGTATCTTTAATCTCTGTGATTAAAGGAACGAGAAGTGTTAACCTGAGAGCTAGTGCCTGGCTGAAAAGTAGTCAAAGGCTATGCTATCAGGCACTAATTAGCTTTATAGTGCTTTAACCCTGACTCTCTATCCCTTTTGTGTACTTTCCACCACCAAGCCCCTGGAGCCATCTGGCAACAAGAGGTAGGAGAAAAGAAAAGAAAAACCCTGATTCCTTCATTTACAAGTGTTGCTTACCTCTCAAAATGAAACTGTGTTTTTCAGAAACATTGCATTTTGCTTGTTTGGTTCCATTATAATATGTTATATCAGATTTAATCACTATGTACTTACATGAGAAAATCTCACTGAAGCCTTCAGCCGAAATTGTTGAAGAGTTGGGTACTACATTTACTAGCTTTTAAAATAGTTTGAATCTTCCATTTTAATTGACATAAGGGAAACTTAAAATCATGGGTATTTATGCTGCATTATGGAAACTTGAACTCTGTGTTTATGACTCCATTACTTAAAAACATAAAGATTATTCAAAAAAGATCTGATGCTAACTACATAGACAAAATATTTACCTTTAAGATGAAGACTGTTTAAATTGATTATTCCTTACCTAATCAAATTAATCTTGGCCTGGTGCTATTCATGATTCTTTTGTCATTTGTATCTGGTCTTTGTCAATGACAGAAATGCTTGACCTTGAAATGGGGACTTAAAAAAGAGTCATTTTATCCATTAAGTAATCAAAAATCTATTCTTTTCACTTGAACTATAATCACAGTTGTCAATACAGAAGAAAAACAATGTAAGAGTAGTTTAAATCTAATAAAATATATTAATTTATCTACTTAGGTTTAAGCTACAGTATTTTTTTTTTCTGCTTAAAGGAATGTCTTGGAACCAAAGTAAGTTGGATTTTGTCATGTAGAAGACCTGTAATTTTAAAACATTTTCACATTTTCTAGTCTATGGAGGTTCAAAAAATAAATTGATTTTTTTCCTTGCCAAAGCCAAAAGAATGAAGGCTAAATTATGTTGCCATAAATCACTTTCGGCAAGATTTTAAATCCGTCAGCTCTTCTCTATTCTACTCTATTCCACTCTGTTAACTTCTAACTTGACTTCCTTCCTTTCCTGACCTATGCCCTACAGTCATTCACTAAAGGCGGCCTTTCAAGAGCTTTCTCAGATCACTTTCCTCAGGCCTTTCTCATCCTGCCAACTCCCAATCTTGGATGCTTCCAACCACCCCCATCTTTGTTCTCCCAACTTGCTCAGTACTGCCGGGGAGCGTTTCCAGAACTGCTGTTAGAACCATTGCAGGTTAACATGTTAAGGCCTCAATAAGCCCTTTATCTAATCCTGATGGAGTTTTCACATTTATCAATCTAATGTCCCCTGCTTCTTTTCCACTCTTTTCCCAGTTAGTGGAAACTCTGCAAACTTTCCTCCTCCCTACTTCTTAGGTCTGTCTTCAAATTGTCTGCCTTTCATCTCAAGAAAAGTTGTTTGTCCTCATGCCATTAGGCCAAGGAAGCCCTCCTGCTCGTTTCCCTCCCTTTCTGCCTCTTGAGGGCCTGTATCAGTCCCCTGCCATATACAAGTTTTATCCATTGGCTCTTTTTTTAATCAGTGTATTCAGAGGAAGGAAAAGGGGAAGGAAATGTACATAGAAGAAGTACCTATTGGGTACCAGATAATTTGTTTTTTTCTTCAAGCATTTGCTGAGCAGAGCCAGGAACTTGAATACAGGTCAAAGCACGTTGTTCTGTACAGCCAGCCTCCCATTCTATGTGCACACTTAAATGTGTTTAAAAGTTTGGAAAGCACTTGTCTATTATAATAACATACATTCCAACCAAAGCGGTCTTTACAAAGCATAAATCTGATTGTCATTCCCGTGTCTTACATTCTTTTTGGTTTGTTTGGGCTTTTTGGATTTTTTAAATCTATTTTAGAGAGAGAGCACACGAGCAGGGAGGAGCAGAGGGGGAGTGAAGGGGAGAAAGAATCTGAAGCCAACTCCATGCTGTGCTCTGACAGAGCCCGATGCTGGGTTGATTCCACTCCCTCTGAAATCATGACCTAAACCGGAACCAAGAGCCAGATATCAGCTGAGCCGCCAGGCACCCCTCTGACATTCTCTTTGAATCCTCAGTACTGCCACCTATAAATCCCTTGGCATCACATATAAGGCTTTCCAAAATCTGATCTCCAACCCACCGTAACTAACGATATTTCCTAACACTTCACTCTCCCCACACAGCTTATGCTCTGCCATAAAATAGTACTCATCATTGCTGAGACTATTTTCATTTAATTTTTTTAGAATATTTCCTGAACGCCTATGTGCTAGATCTACGCTAGGCTTTGGAGATTTAAGAGTGATACACTATTCCTTCCTGTAATGGAGACTAGTAAGTAAATAGCCAATTATTAAATAGCATTTTTAGTGCTGGAATTGGGGCCCCTAATTACTTTTTTACTTGTCTCCCATTGCATTGGAAACTCATTAAGGGCAAGGACTGTGACTTATTCACCCTTGTATTCCTAGAAGCACTTAATAAATATTTATAATGAATAAATCTACTTGAAACTAATCTCCCACCTCTCAAGGTTTCCATTAAAAAAAGTGTGTGAAAAGATAACATAAACTTCAAATGTTAACTTTTGTGTTAATGTGGTTCTACCTCTAACTTTCTCAGATGATTCTTACTCAATGTTCTGTTCGCTTCTGAAAGGATTCTTAGACTGCTTACTGTTTTGTCTGTGATTACTATTTTATCCAAAGACTGACCTCAAATTCAGGTCCTGTTACTGCCTACTCATTTGAGCTTTCCATCATCACCTTGAAATAACGTATTTAAAACCAACCTATACTTCCCTTCGATCCCTCTACCAATCCAAACAATGGAATGAAACCACTTCAACCCCTGCCTTTTCTATCACCGTCTTTATGCTTCAAGTGATCCAGGAGTAATTTATTTACCCTCATCACCTCTATCCAGTCGTCCCAAGTCCTATAGGTTCGTCCTTTTTTTTTTTAAGATTTTACTGTCAGAGGGGCGCCTGGGTGGCTCGGTCGTTAAGCGTCTGCCTTCGGCTCAGGTCATGGTCCCAGGGTCCTGGGATCAAGCCCCGCATCGGGCTCCCTGCTCCGCAGGAAGCCTGCTTCTCCCTCTCCCACTCCCCCTGCTTGTGTTCCTCTCTTGCTGTGTCTCTCTCTGTCAAATAAATGAATAAAATCTTTAAAAAAAAAAAAAAAGATTTTATTGTCGGAGAGAAAGCACAAGCAGGGAGAGCTGCAGGCAGAGGGAGAAGCACGTTCCCCACTGAGCAAGGAGCCCAGTGCGGGACTCGGTCCCAGGGCCCTGGGATCATGACCTGAGCCAAAGGCAGATGCTTAACTGACTGAACCACCCAGGCATTGAGATCGTCCTTTTTTTAAAGATTTTATTTGAGATAGAGCGAGAGTGAGAGAGCACAAGCAGGGGGAGGGGGAGAAGGAGAGGGAGAAGGAGTCTCTCCACTGAGCCAGAGAGCCCGACTTGGGAGTCATTCCCAGGGCTCGGGGATCATGACCTGAGCTGAAGGCAGATGTTTAATCAACTGAGCCACCCAGGCACCCGGATTTGTCCTTTGAGATGTCTCTTATCTGACCCTTACTTTGCAATTTCCCTGTCATTAGAACAGGTTTTGTTGCCATACATATAAGGCTGATATTTGGTGGTTAGAATACAGAAAAAGACTCATTATAAAGGATCCCACAATAATGTGAATTCAGATATAACGCAATTGGCGTTCGGCTCCTCAAACCGTCCCCCCCTCCAGCTGGCTACTACAGACTTCCTCTGGTTATTCCATTAATCTTGTAGTAATGCAACCTCACATTTTATGTGATTGAATATACTGGACCTTAATGAGTGGTATGGCTTATTTTTACTATATACTAGCTAATAAAATATATAGTAGTGCAATAAGCAATAATGTTAGTAATATAAGTTTCAGTATTAACCCATGAGTTCAAGTTAATTGTGTAGGATGTTTTATGACCATTAATTAATGGGCATCTTTTCACAGAGATGTCTGGAAGACACTTGTAGCACTAGCTGTTATATTTTGTGCGTTCTTTTTTTTTTTTTTTTTAAGATTTTATTTATTTGTCAGAGGGAGTGAGCATGACCAGGGGGAATGGCAGAGGCAGAGGGAGAAGTAGGCTCCCCGCTGAGCAGGGAGCCTGATGCAGGACTCGATTCCAGGACCCTGAGATCATGACCTGAGCCGACGCTTAACCAACTGAGCCACCCAAGGGTCCCTCTTTTTTTTTTTTTTAAAGATTTTATTTATTTATTTATTTTGGGGAGAGGAGAGGGAGAATCCCAAACAGACTCCATGCTGAGCACGGAGCCCAACAAGAGGCTCAATCCCACGACCCTGAGATCATTACCTGAGCCCAAACCAAGAGTCAGACACTCAACTGACTGAGTCACCCAGGTGCCCCTATGTGCATTTTTTTTTTAAGATTTTTTTTTTTAATTTATTTATTTGAGAGAGAGAGAATGAGAGAGAGCAAGCACATGAGAAGGAGACTCCCTGCCGAGCAGGGAGCCCGATGCGGGACTCGATCCAGGGACTCCAGGATCATGACCTGAGCCGAAGGCAGTAGCTTAACCAACTGAGCCACCCAGCGCCCCCCTATGTGCATTCTTTATAAAGCACTGTATACTTTAGAAGAATGACCAATTGATTATCCTTGAATTATATTTGTTACTGTACATAGAGAAAGAAAACTATATGTGAAGATCTGAGAATTGGTTTAATGAATAATAGAAGATATTTAATGGTAAGCTACAAAGTAATTTGTAAATCTTACCAAAACTTGTAAAGTCACTTAACAGAAATTTTAAAATGTGAATTAACACTTGAAAAGTAAAAAAAGATTTAGTTGTAATAAATGATATTCTAACTCATGTCAATGTTCTCACAAGAAAGAAATGATTTATTAAAGCTGACAGATTGAAGCACCTGGCCGGCTCAGTTGGTAGAGCTTGTGACTCTTGATCTCAGAGTCATGAGTTTGAGACCCATGTTGGGTGTAGAGATTACTTCAAAAACAAAATTTTAAAACTAAAAAAGAAAAGCAGACATATTAAGTCAACCATAAAGAATTGGACATATAAAACTAAGTAAAGGAAACTGAAAATGAAGCAGGTTATTTAAACCAATAATGTTATGTTCCACTCTAGGGATAATTTATGTAAATAATTTTTTTTCATTCTTTTTCACACGGTGGCAACTTACTGTAACAATCTCTGAAACCACCTTGTGCTTTCTTGTTTTTCTCTTCCTATAGCTTGGAGATCAGCCTACCTTAAGAACCAAAGGGAATTTACTGAAGGGATCACCAGGTTCAGGTTCAGGACAAATAACCAAGATAGAACAAGAGTCGGAAAATAACTGTAACAGCAAGTACTATTTAGCCTTTTGGTCAGAGTCTGCTGCCAGATGAGGGGACTCCCAACAGTTTTTTCCACTCAAGAATCTCCATGGAGGGGTGCCTGGGTAGCTCAGTCAGTTAAGTGTCCAACTCTTGATCTCAGCTTAGGTTTGGAAATCACAGTCATGAGTTCAAGCCCGCCATTGGGCTCCACGCTGGGTGTGGAGCCTATTTAAACAGAAAAAAGAGAGGAGAGGGGAGGGGAGAAAGGGAAGGAGAAAAGGAAGCGGAGGGGAGGAAAAGGAAGGGGAGGGGAGGGAAGGGATAAAGGGAAGGAAAGGGAAGACTCTTCCTAGAAGCAGAATCCAGCTGGCCAAGATTAGGTCACATATTACCCTTTGGTTGTAGCAGTAAGAGAAGGACATAGCAACCTCCCGGGACCCTTTGGCTTCTGTATGGGAAGACAGGACACTGTGGCTATATACAACTGTGGAGTGGTAATTTGCCAAAAGGAAACAGATGGGATTAGGAAGAATTAGGGTGGCCGAGTGTTGCCATGGCTGTGTGCAATCGCTACAATTCCATCCCTGTGTCTACCTCCCTCCTCAGAGACACTTCTGACAGGACCTCCACTGGCCTTGCCCAGCACTTAGCCAGGGAGAGCAACGAACAGGTGTTTGTCAGCTGTAACCTTCAAAGCACAGTCACTTCCATTACTTGTGGAAAGAGGATTGAGGAAATGGAGGCTTTTCCGGAAAAGTTCTAGCAGAGTGACAGAAGTGAAGATTTGTAAGTCATGTACAATAGATATGTCAATAAATGGATTGAATTTCAAAACAAGAAAAACAAAGGCCTTCCCTAGAGGATCTTATGCCTTGTTTTACATAGCTACATAAGGGTATAACAAAAGAACCTAGGTCTGCAGGGGTGCCTGCGTGGCTCAGTCATTAAGCGTCTGCCTTCAGCTCAGGTCATGATCCCAGGGTCCTGGGATCGAGCCCCGCATCGAGCCCCGCATCAGGCTCCCTGCTCCGCGGGAAGCCTGCTTCTCCCTCTCCCACTCCCCCTACTTGTGTTCCCTCTCTCGCTGTGTCTCTCTCTGTCAAATAAATAAATAAAATCTCTTTAAAAAAAAAAAAAGAACCTAGGTCATCAGTAGAAGGGGGCGCCTGGGTGGCTCAGTTGGTTAAGCGTCTGCCTTCGGCTCCGGTCATGATCCCAACTTCATTTCTTTTTAAGTCTGAATAATAGTCCATTGCATGGGTGGACCATATTTGTTTATGCATTTGTGAGTTGACAGGCATTTGGGTGGTTCCTACTTTTTGGCTATTATCAATAATGTCACTACAAACATTTGCATATAAGTTTTTGTGTGGGTGTATTTTTTTCATTTCTTTTGGGTAATGTTATGGACTGAGTGGTCATGTTCCCCCAAAACTCATTCTGAAGCCTCAACCTCCAATATTTCTATATTTGGAGATAGGGCCTTTATGAAAGCAATTATGTTTAAATGAGGTCATAAGGGTAGGGACCTGATCCAACAGGATTAGTGTCCTTATAAGAAGAGACAAGAGAGAGCTATTTTTTCTGTCTATCATGTGAGGACACAGTAAGGAGAGCCATCTGCAAGCCAGGAACCAAATTGGCTGGCACCTTAACCTTGGACTTGAGCCTCCAGTACTGTGGGAAAATAAACTTCTGTTGTTTAAGCCACTCAGTCTGTGGTATTTTGTTATAGCAGCTCAAGCCAACAGTGACAGGTAAATCCTAGATGGCTGAGTCATATGGTGATCTTGCTTTACATTTTGAGTAGGGAATATATACTTAAGATATGCCCCCTCAGGTGTACAACATGTATATAAAAATATATTTATTTATTATAGCAGTACATATAATAGAAAAAAGTGACAAATGTCCATCAATATAGATGGATTAAATCACAGTCTGTGATTGAGTGCAGCAAAACTATCTATATACTGGGTGCCTGGGTGGCTCAGTTGATTAAGCATCTGCCTTCAGCTCAGATCAGGATCCCAGGGTCCTGGGATTGAGTCCTGCGTCAGGCTCCCTGCTCAGTGGGGAGTCTGCTTCTCCCTCTGCCCCTCCTCCCATTCATTCTCTCAATCTCTCTCTCTCTCTCTCAGATAAATCCAAGAAAAAAAAAACTATATACTATAAGGATATATCGATATAGATATTTACAGATACAGTTATTAGCAAAATATTTTGTAACAATAGAAAAGTTTTATTGATCCATATCATTTCCAGCTATTAATGGCAAATAGAGTTATAATGAAATATTATAAATAATTATGTTACCACAATAAGCATAAAATTACTAAAGTTAATTAGCAAAACCCTGAAATACATAATGGGACTTAATACTTTTGTTTAAGAATTAGACCATAACTGGGCGCCTGGGTGGCTCAATCAGTTAAGCGTCTGCCTTTGGCTCAGGTCATGATCCCAGGGTCCTGGGATCGAGTCCTGCATCGGGCTCCTTGCTCAGTGGGGAGCCTGCTTCTCCCTCTGCCTGCCGCTCCCCCTGCTTCTGCTCTCTCTTGCTCTCTCTCTCTGACAAATAAATACAATCTTAAAAAAAAAAAGAATTAGACTGTAACTTACAGCTTATATTCAAGAATTCCAAATTTTTTTTAAAACTTTAATGTCTGTGTAGCACACAATGAAGAAAAGATGAGTTGGTTTCATTGGATCAAATGGAGAAATAAATAAGCCGATGAAAGGTCAATAGTACCTTCCATCAAATTTCATACTAAAATTATTTGCTTTGCTTTCTGGTAATTGAATTTGATAATATCCAACCATTTTACTAAGCAAAATACTTTTTTGAGATATTTGTGTTCTTCTTCCTCTATTTTTTTCCATCCTTAGTTCCAGAAAAGTACCCAGGCCACTTTGTGCTTTCTTGTCTCAGGGAAGTATTAAAATTATCAGACTAAAATAAATTTCTTGCAAGATACTTCCTTTTCTGAATGAATTTTCCTAAAACCTGAGCCCATGGAGAGGATCAGGCTAGGTATCCTGGAGGAGGGGCACAGAATAAAAGGAGCAGTGACTTTAAGGGCAAAGAGAAAGGAAAGGAGAGGAGAGATTCTGGGAAGGGAGCAAAAGCCAGAAGTTCCCAAGATTGTTGCTAGTGTTCCAGGGGATGAGCAAGATTTTAGAGAGGATGGACCGGACATCCTCGCTCCCTTCCATATGAATTTTTTCGAGGACACAAACATTCAGTCCACAAACCCAAAAGAAATGAAAAAGCATATCCAGGGCACCTGGGTGGCTCAGTCGGCTAAATGTCCGACTCTTGATTTTGGCTCAGGTTGTGATCTCAGGGTTGTGAAACTGAGCCCCTCGTCAGGCTCTGCACTCAGCGCAGAGTCTGCTTGTCTCTCCCATCTCTCTATCTCTAAAATAAATAAAATCTTAAAAAAAAAGAAAAAACATATCCATGCAAAACCTTGTACACAAATGTTCATAGCAGCATTCCCATGGCAAGGAAGCAGAAATGTTCTGGACTTTGAAGGATCTTTATTAGCTTTAACAATAAACCTGTGCATGGTGTCTATGAAGCCTAGAGATGAGATGACCTCAGGTACCTCCTAAATCTAAAAGCTGGTAAAGTGGTCCCAAGTCTGACTGAGATTAAATTTTCTGCAGGCCCTACAAGGTGGAGGAAGAATATTCATCCTCTTCAAGGAGCACCTGGGTGGCTCAGTCGGCTGGGCATCTGACTCTTGATTTCAGCTGGGGTCATGACTCAGGGTCTTGGAATTGAGCCCTGCATCAGGCTCCCCACTCAGTGGGGAGTCTGCTTGTCTCCCTCTCTCTCTGCCTCTTCCCCTGCTTGCAATTTCTCTCTCTCAAATAAATCTTTAAAAAAAAAAAAATACTCATCCTCTTCAAGATGCTAGACTGAGGGCGCCTGGGTGGCTCAGTTGGTTAAGCGACTGCCATCGGCTCAGGTCATGATCCTGGAGTCCCGGGATCGAGTCCCGCATCGGGCTCCCTGCTCTGCAGGGAGTCTGCTTCTCCCTCTGACCCTGTTCTCTCTCATTCTCTCTCTCAAATAAATAAATAAAATCTTTAAAAAAAAAAAAAAGATGCTAGACTGAGTACAATGTTGATTCTTTCTCCCTTTTGGGAGAATACTAAAAGGAAAGTAAAAGAATAAAAAGGCTAAAATATCAAAATAACATTGAGAATGGGCTCTGCTAGTGCATGAGAAATTTCAAAAAAAATTTCAGGTGCACCTGGGTGGCTCAGTTGTTTAAGTGTCTGCCTTCTGCTCTGGTTATGATCCCAGAGTCCTGGGATCAAGCCCCACCCACATCAGGCTTCCTGCTCAGCAGGGAGTCTGCTTTTCCCTCTCCCTCTACCCCTTGTCCTCCGCTTGTGCTCTGTCTCTCACTTTCTCTCTCTCAAATAAATAAATAAAATCTTAAGAAAAATTTCTGGAACACAGAAAGCAGATGACTGATGAAAGCGGTGTGGATAAAGCCATAGCTAAAAATATGTAGAGAAGAGGTTGGGGCTGACATAGGATCCAACAGGCTCAGTAGAACCAAATGTATAGGCAGAATAATGCCCCCACCAAAGATGTCCATGTCCTCATCCCCAGAACTGTAAATATGGTAGGTTATATGGCAAAGGGGAGTTAAGGTTGCAGATGAAATTAAGGTTGCTAATCAGATGACCTTAAAATACGGAGATTATCCTGAATTGCCCAAATGGACCAAAGTAATACAAGGATTTTTCCAAGTGGACAAGGGAGGCAGACAGGGAGAGTGAAAGAAGATGTGAGGATGGAAACGAGGTCAGAGTGGTGTGATATGGAAAGGACTCAACACACCATTTCTGACCGTGAAGATGGATGAAGGGGACTGTGAGCCATGGAATACAGGTGGCTTCTAGAAACCAGAAAAGGCAAGGAATGGATTCTTGCCTGGAGCCTCCAGATAGGAACACAGCCCCACTGACACCTTGATTTTAGCCCAGTGAGAAGTGTTGGACTTCTACAGAACTGTAATATAATAAATTTATGTTGTTTTAAGCCACTAAGATTGTGGTAATCTGTTAGAGCAGTGATAGAAAATGAACTGGAACAGTGCTGTACTTGTCAACACAGAGGTTTGAAGGGATAAATATGGATGAAAACAGAAATTAATTGATGGGCTGCAAATAACAGGATGTATTCCTCCCACTACCTCTTTCTCGTACCCCAGTGAGGAAGCTAAATCATCACTGCCAGGTATATATCCCTAAGCAGAAAAGTAAGACATCTTCTCTAGAGAGCTAGGAGTGAGTTTCTGGGGAGAATTTGGGTAACTGGCAAAGATGTTGGTGTCAAAGAGCTACACTCTTCTATTTGGCATATGAGAGCCTTCCTGGAGCATGGCAGTTCCCTTCCCTCTCACATGACAATGAGACTTACCATCAAGCAGCCTTACCCACAGAAGTCGAGCTCCTTCTAGCTCCCATTTAGAATTTCTACTGCCTCATTTTGTGATATAAATGGACACCCAGGAACTCCCACATTTATAGAGCACCTGCAGTTTAACAGAGAAAGACCAAGGTAAAAAAAAAAAAAAAAGGCAACAACAAAACAAGAAAAATATAGAAAAAATTTAATTTAAGGGAACAGACCAAACCTTAAAATAAGACAAACCATAATCAAAAAATATCATTGGAGAGATTTGAGATGATATTGAATTGAATCTATGACATGTTTTTTTATCTACCCAGCAATCATTCCTTGCTTTTTCCTTGTGGAAATAACTCTGATATTTTCTCCATGTTTCATGGTCCTATGCTTCGGGGGTGGGGGGGCAGAAGTCTCTCTTTCTCCGAGAGACCTTCAACTGATTGAACAAGGCCCACCCATACTAAGGAGGGCAATCTGCTTTACCTGAAGTCTACTGATGTAACTGTTAATCTCATCTAAAACACTCCTTCACAGCCACATTTAGACTAGTGTTTGACCAAATATCTGGGTGCCATGACCTAGCCTAAGTTGACACAATCAATCTTCACAACCAGTATAATACAGGGGAAAGTTGCCATGTCAGAAAGTGCCAGAAGTTCATAAGAAGAAGACCAGCAGGAATGCCACTGTGGAACATCTCCCTGGAAGGCTGACACTTCCTTCAATGGGGGTAGGAGGAGGAACAACCTTGAAGAAGATTGTAAAATGTTACAATGAGAGAATTCGCTTTTGAGTTTTGTTTTCTATTTTATTTTTTTTTAAAGATTTTATTTTTAAGTGATTTCTACACCCAACATGGGGCTGAAACTCACGACCCCAAGATCAAGAGTTGCATACTCTACTGACTGAGCCAGCCAGGCACCTCGGATTTTGTTTTCTTATATAAATCTTTCTCAGAATGTGCTTATGAACAATTATTCATAGCCTGAACTGTCATGATGTCTAAATAGATACTAATGAAATCAAATAGGTCTCCCAAAATTGAGTGGGCTTACCTGAACTTGATCTTCTTTCAAGTTATCCCACAACTCCAAATGGCTTCTGTACTAAAATAGTTGTCATGCCCCCAATAACAAAACCAAGAAAGTAGATGTAGACACTGAGAAAGTATGCAGCACAAGAAGAACAAAAAGGCAAAGACAGATAACCAAGGAGGGAGCAATCAAAGGAGTAAGGAACTCAGGAAGGAAGAAGAGACCAGCTAATTGAAAAGAAAGGGGGTTCTTAATCTGGGATCCATGGACTCATTGGGGCCTATTAATGGGCTTGAAAGGATTAATTAACTCTCTGAAATTATAGGCAAAATTCATATATATATATATATGAATGGATATACATATATATGGATAGCTTTCATTAGATTTCCAAAGTGATTCATAATTCCCTGTCAAAAAAAGAAGAGAAAGAAAGAGAAGGGGAAGAAGAAGAGGAAGAAGAGGGAGAAGAAGGAGGAGAAGGAGGAGGGGAAGAAGAGGAAGAAAGAACCAGTGGAATTGGTATATCTGGTTTCTAGGAGTAAACCATTACAGTGTAATGCAGCAGAGATATCCAATAGGATGTCTGAAAAATGTTCATCAAATGTGGCAGTTAGATCTATTCTTTGAAGAGTCATTTAGCCTTATTCCCTAAACTTCCTTTCCACTTCAACTCATGCTAGTCTGGCTTCTGAGTCCAAAACTACCAAAACTGCTCTTGTCAAGGACACTGGCATTTATCTTGCAAAATCTAGTGAGTAGTTCTCTCTTTTCATCTTCCTTAATTTCTCCAGCTAAAATCCCAGTCTACAGGGTGCCTGGGTGGCTCAGATGGTTAAACGTCTGCCTTCAGCTCATGTCATGATCTCCAGGTCCTGGGATGGAGCCCCATGTTGGGCTCCTGGCTCAGCGGGGAGTCTGCTTCTCCCTCTCACTCTGCTTGCCTCTCTCCCTGCTTGTTCTCTCTCTGTCTCTCTCTCAAATGAATAAATAGAATCTTAAAATAATAACAATTAAAAAAAATAAACCCCCAGTCTTCAAGTTTTGCTCCTACCTTTCTGGTTTAAGCCACCATTTTCTTTTCAAAAAATTTTTCTTTTTTAATTAGGCTCCATGCCCCATCTTGGGCCTTGAACTCATGACCCTGAAATTGAGAATCACATGCTCTACCCACTGAGCCAGCCAGGCACCCCTAAACCACCATTTTTGTGTGTGTGTGCTGTATATGAAATGACTGTAATAGTTCATAACTGACCTCTCTACTTACCATCACCCTCTCCCCTGCCTCCCATCCCTGTTAACTTGTAGCACTAGAAAGATTTTTTTTTTTTTTTAAAGATCTTATTGGACAGAGAAAGAGAGCACAAGCAGGAAGAGTGGCAGGCAGAGGGAGAGAGAGAAGCAGGCTCCCCACTGAGCAGGGAGCCCGACCTGGGGCTCAATCCCAGGACTCCGAGATCATGACATGAGCCAAAGGTAGCCGCTTAACCCACTGAGCTACCCAGGTGCCCCTAGAAAGATCTTTAAAAGTTGTAAGTCAGTATTTTCCACTTAGGGATCTTCATATTTGCTCTTACTTAGGCCTGTGGTGCTCTTCTTCCAGTTTTTCTTTTAAGATTTATTTATTTTTGAGAGAGAGAGAGAACCTGAGTGCTTGCGCTCAAGTGTGGGGGAGGGGCACAGGGAGAGAATCTTCAAGCAGAATCCCCCCCCGTCAGCGAGAAAGCTGACGCAGGGCTCAATCCCACGACCCATGAGATCATGACCTGAGCCGAAACTCAAGAGTCCGATGCTCAACTGACTGAGCCACCCAGGCACCTCTCACCTTTTTTTTTTGTTCTACTTATTTATTTATTTTTAACTTTGCTGGATCCTTCTTATCTTAAAGCTATCAGTTCAAATACCATCTCTCTCTCTCTCTCTCTCTTTTTTTTTAATTTGAAAGAGAGAGAGAGAGCACAAGCTGGAGGGCGGGGGAGGCAGAGGGAGAGGGAGAAGCAGGCTTCCCACAGAGCAGGGAGCCTGATGGGGGACTCGATCCCAGGACCCTGGGATCATGACCTGAGCCGAAGGCAGACGCTTAACCAACTGAGCCACCCAGGCACCCCAGTTCAAATACAATCTTGAAAGTTATCTTCCCTTTACCTTCCTAAAGTTGGTTACATCTTATTATAGCACTCTCTATTTCCTTTATTGCACTTAGCACAATCTGAAATTATTTGTTTTATTTATGTATCATCTGCCTCATGCCGTTAGAATATAAATGTCCCAGGACTGGAACACTGCATCTCTTTCTCACTGCTAGATCTCCAATGCCTGAAAAACAGTATTTGGTGCAGAGCTGGCACTCGCTAAATATTTACTCAAGGCACCAATGATGAGACTCAAAAGGGATTCCATTGCAAATATTCAGTATTTTAAGTTTGAGCTTTTTTCTATAATGTTTTAAATACAACTTTTATTTTTATTTATTTAATTTATTTTTAAAGATTTTATTCACCTATTTGAGAGAGAGAGAGCAAGCAGGGGGGAGGAGCCGAGGGAGAGGGACAAGCAGACTCGTCGCTGAGCATGAAGCCTGACTCAGGGCTCGATCCCACAACCCCTAGACCACGACCCTAGCCGAAATCAAGAGTCGGATGCTCAACTGACTGAGCCACCCAGGCGTCCCTTAAATACGACTTTTACAACAAAGGGTGAGAATTAATCCTATCAATCTATGCTGTAGAGAAATCAAGGGATAGGGGGACTGAAGAATCACCTTGGTGATTTGAAGTCACTGGTGAAGCCAGAAGGCCAGGCTGAAAGGGATAAAATTGAGAAGGAGGTGAGGAATGAGAGGCAGGAGGTATACACCTATTTGAGGGAAAGATCACAGGTATTGTGTGCTTTAATCACCATTGCTAAAAGTTTGTGTCATCTCATTTGATCCTCACAACAAACCAGTTGATCCATTGAGCTAGTTACATAGGAGAATACTGAGGCTTAGAAAGTAACATGCCTATGGAATTTGCTCTATTATTGTATTTACTTTCATTCTGCCTTATGTTTTAGCTAGTTAATTATTATTTTTAGCTTTTGAGGCATCAACACTTTTTTCTTTTTTCTTTCTTTATTTAAAGATTTTATTTGACAGAGAGAGACACAGCGAGAGAGGGAACACAAGCAGGGGGAGTGGGAGAGGGAGAAGCCAGGGAGCCCAATGTGGGGCTCAATCCCAGAACCCTGGGACCATGACCTGAGCCGAAGGCAGACAATTAACCGACTGAGCCACCCAGGCGCCCCTATTTTTTTTTTTTAAGTTTTTTTTTTTTTTTTAATTTACTTGAGAGAGAACATGAATGAGAGAACACAGAGGGAGAAGCAGACTCCCCGCTGAGCAGGGAGCCCGATGCGGGACTCGATCCTGGGACTCCAGGATCATGACCCCAGCCGCCGAAGGCGGACCCTCAGCCCACCGAGCCACCCAGGCGCCCCTCGACACTATTTTATTCTCTGTGACTACACGCTTCCTGCGTGGTAGACTCTGCATAAACATGGTACTGAAAAACAAACTAGATCATGCACGTTCATTGGGTTGTTCTGACATCCTGAGTTTGCGGGAATCAGCTATGCAGGACAGAGGCGGAGAGCCGGCCCAGATTTGGGTGGATGAACCTAACATCTATCCACTCCCAAAACCCTTGCCTATTACGTTCAGGCCTGAGCTCCAGCGTCCGCAGCTCACGCCGCGGAGGCGGGACTTCCTGTCTCCCTACAGAAACACTTCCGGCCAAAGCCGGAACCTTCGCTGCGGACCGGCGCGTGCGAGGGTCGCTGCTCCGACCACCCGGGCTAGCCGCGGGCCAGGTGAGCTTCGGAGGGGCTGAGGGCCTGCGGGAGCCAAGCGTTGGTGGCTGGCCTGTGGCGGGGGCATCACCCTGCAGTGCTTCGGTCCTTCTGTCCTCTCCTAGAAACTTCTCAGGTTGTCAGAGTTGGGCGTTGCCCGCTCCCTGCCGCCGCGACCAGACCCAGACTCGCAGGCTGGAAGGGAGTCCGGGCGGGCGGGGGCCCCAGCTCGGGCCGCGGGCGAGGGAGCGGGAGCCGCAGCGCCGCCCAGCGCTTTGCGGAGAAGCCTTGTTGGCGTGTCACTTTGGAAGAGGGGAACTGCTCAGGTTATAGAAACGGCCCTGAAGTTCCAGATCACTTAACATCTGTGACGAAGGAGAAATAACGTGAAGTAGGTGCGGAACTTTGAACATTTTGAAATAGTTCAGTTACCACCAGCTGGGGATTGGTCTAAGTTGTGGGTGGGTCCATACGAGGGTGTGACATCCCTGTCCTCGAAGGAACAACAGTCTCGGGAATTGTTGGGAAGACGGGGTTCACAAATGCTAAAGTGTTAAAATAAAGAGGAGATTAAGAGAGCCGACTTCTCGTCCGTCTCTGTCTCAACGTTCCCCATCATTTTACTTTTAATCTTTCTCTATGCTTTTATAAACAGCATATCGCTGGGGATTTTTAAAAATCCAAGTCGACAGGCTCTGCCTTTTGACTGGCAGGTTTTTGTACTTATTCATTGTCATTATTGAGGTATTTGTTCAGGCCCAAACTTTTGGAGTCATCTATGACTCATTTCTTTCACACCACACATGTAATCCATCAGCAAATCCTGTGCCCTTCGCTTTCAGAATCTGTCCAGACTCCCAAGCCTTTCTCACCACTTCCACTAGTCCAGTTTACAGCTTGTCTCTCACCTGGATTACTGCTGTAGCCACCTGACTAGTCTGCTTTTTCTTCTTAGTCTCTTCATCACAGCATCTAAAGTGACCCTCCTTAAAAAAAGAAAAAAAAAATTATTGCCCTCCTTTCAAAAAATCCTGCAGGGACTACCCATTGCACTCAGTAAAAGCCGAAGTTGGTAGAGTGGTCCCCGAGGTCCTGTATGATCCCCTCCTGTTTTACCTCTGATCTCATCTCTTGCTACTGCTCCTCTTTTCTCTATTTTGTGGCCTCCTCAAGCACATCCCAGCCTCAGGATATTTGCAGTTGGGGGTTCCTTTGCCTGGAATGCTCTCCCCCCATCTGTGTACATGGTTTAATCCCTTAACTCCCTCATATTTTTTGGAATATTAGCTTCTCAGTGAGGTCTTCCCCCACATAGCCTTCCCTTACATCTCCATTGCACTCATTGTCATTGTGCTTACCATCATTTGACATGCCATGTGGTTTATTCGTTTGTCTCATTTACTGTGTTTCCCCCACGAGGATAGAAGCTTCCTGAGAGCAGATATTTTTGTATGTTTTGTTAACTGCTGTATTCCTCGTGCCTAAAACAGTATCTGGCTTTTGGTAGATTTTCCATAATATAACTGTTGAATGAATGGATTTGGACTTTTTCTACCATCTTACACTTGATACTTTCTGTGTTGTTTTTTTTTTCTCCTTTCTTGCCTTTTTTTGGATTGAGGTTTGATCTTGTTTATTTTCTCTTTTCATTTTTTCTTTTCTACTTTGGAAGATCTGTTACTCTATGTACTCTGTTTCTGTACTTATAGGGCTAACTTTTTAATTCTAATTTTTAATTTAGTTATGCATACTTAATTGAATCTAATTCAATCTTAAGTGAATCTTAACCCTGCAGCACAATATTGTTTTTACCTTTTACTGATTTCATTTTATTTCTTTATTTATTTTTAAAGATTTTATTTATTTATTTGACAGAGAGATAGAGAACACAGGTAGGCAGAGCGGCAGGCAGAGGGAGAGGGAGAAGCAGGCTCCCCGCTGAGCAGGGAGCCCAACATGGGGCTCGATCCCAGGACCCTGGAATCATTGACCTGAGCTGAAGGCAGACACTTAACCAACTGAGCCACCAGGCGCCCCCCTTTTACTGATTTTAAACAGGCTTCTTGGATCATCTCAGTACTTAATTATTTTTGTAAGGTGTAAATGTTCAACAATAAAACTAGAGTTGTTACTATTTTCTGGTGGTTTTGATTTTTTCTTTTTGATTGATTCATTTTTTTTTAAAGATTTTATTTATTTGAGAGAGAACACGAGTGGGGGGTGGGAGGGGGCAGGAAGGTCAGAGGGAGAGAGAGAAGCAGGCTCCCCCCTGAGTAGGGGCTCAACCCAGGATCCTGAGATCACGACCTGAGCCCAAGGCAGCCGCTTAACCGACTGAGCCATCCAGGTGCCCCTTCTGTTTGATTTATTAAAGTCAGTTTATCATACACTTTAATAGAATATTTGTTGTATACTTAGCACTTCAGAGTTTGTTTTTTAAAAAGTGTATGATACTTTTCCTACTTTAGCATTTTGCTGGGAAATATGCAAGAGAGTCCACTAGAAAACAACATGTCAGACAGTAAGTGTGCAATGAATATAACCCAGAGAGTGAAACTAATAATACACTATATGTTAACTAACTTGAATTTAAATTAAAAACAAACAAACTATGGCCCAGAGAGTAAATAGGGTCTACCAGAAAGGAGAAACATCATGGTTTGCCAATTATTAGGAGTGGCTGGGATAAATTTGTGGAGGAGTGGTTTGGAGAGATTTGCTGGTATTTAGAAGTGTGTAGAGAAAGGGCACAAAGTTATTGATTAATTTTATTCTCATTCATACAGTTTTGTCATAAAAATCGTGGGTTTGGTGTAGATTTTAGTCATTGGTCATTGGTGTTTTAGAGAGAAGGAGTGCCTTTGGCCTCTTAGGAAATGCTTAAAACTTTTTGGAGGACCTACTTAAATATGAGACGATTCAGTATGGGAAGGCTAAGGATCTACTGTGAGGTTGTAGTACAACTTGGAGACGGGCTTTGACATTTAGCATAAAAAGACAGAAAAGACATTATGGTAAGTGAAATAAGCCAGTCACAAAGACAAATACTGTTTGATTCCACTTATATGAGATACCTCAAGTAGTCAAGTTCATAAAAACAAGGTCGGGGCTGGGGAGAAAGGGTTATGGGAGTTGTTGAATGGGTATAGAATTTCAATTTGGCTGGATGAGAAGGTTTTGGTGATTGGTTGCACAACAATGTGAATATGCCTAATGCTACTGAATTCTACACTTAAAAATGGTTAAGATGATAAATTTTATGTGTATTTTACCACAACTAAAAACACTTTTTCAAAAAGAACAGCAGATTTTTAAAACAGTGTTTGTTTAAAACTGTGCTAAATAACGGGCGCCTCGCTGGCTCATTTGGTAGAGCATGTGGCTCTTGATCTTGGGGTTGTGAGTTTGAGCCCCACATTGGGGATAGAGCTTACTTTAAAAAAAATTGGGCTAAATACTTGGAAGTTGTCACATTTTGGGGTGGTAATTTTTTTTTAAAGATTTTATTAGAGACAGACAGCACGAGCAGGGGGGAGGGGAAGAGGGAGAGGGAGAAGTAGGCTTCCTGCTCAGCAGGGAGCCGGATGGGGGACTCAATCCCAGGACCCTAGGCTCATGACCTGAGCAGAGGGCAGATGCTTAACCGACTGAGCCACCCAGGTGCCCTGACTTATTGCAATTAAACTTCCCATGTCAGCTACTGTTATTCTGAATTTGTGATATTTCTTTGGATTTATGGAATATTTTCCCCTTATCTAAATATAGAGTCTGATTTATGATGTTAACAATCTTAATCATTAAGAGATCTTAATGGCTACATTGACTTTTTATGTTGAGCACTTCTACACATAAAAACTCATTTAATTCTCACAACAGCCCTATGAAGTAGGTCCTAATACCATCTACATTTTACAGATGAGGAAACTGAGACACAGAGAGATTGGATTATCCAGTGTCCTATAGCTACCATGTAGTGGACAAGGTTGAATTTCTCTCCAGCAGACTGGCTGCATATAATGTCCATATTACATTACATAGGAACAAATATCTTTTTTTTTTTTAAAGATTTTATTTATTTATTTATTTGAGAGAGAGAATGAGATAGAGAGAGAGAGAGCATGAGATGGAGGAGGGTCAGAAGGAGAAGCAGACTCCCTGCTGAGCAGAGAGCCTGATGCGGGACTCGATCCCAGGACTCCAGGATCATGACCTGAGCCGAAGGCAGTCGCTCAACCAACTGAGCCACCCAGGCGCCCCAGGAACAAATATCTTAATTCTTATGTGTTTTTCAGAATTCTTTCAGTTGAGGGAGAAAGAAACTGCTCAGATTCATGTAAACCAAAGAAAGACTTTACTGTTCCATTTAACTGGGCTAATGAAAGGCTTTAGGCATAGTTGGAACAACTCCACTTTCCTTTTTGGCCTTATTTTCAGACAAATTTTTCCAAATAGTGGCAGAGGTACCTCTCAGCTATTCCAGGTTTAAGTGGTCCTTTTGTTTTAAGGTCTTGGGAAAGAGAGATGGATCCTCTCTTCAGGAGCCCATGTCATCTTCTGAAAGACTGACTCTCCTTGGGTTAGGATCTTTACATGTGGACCAGTTGCTATATGCAAGGAAATGGAGGTGAGGAGTCATCATATTGGCTGTCCTGGGCCATGTGTCCACTCCTGTAGTGGGTGAGTGACAGCCCACCAGGCAGAGAGAGTGCACTTCCCACAGGGGGAAGCTGCTGGGCTGAAAAGGCAGAAAATAGGTGAGAACCGTTTCGATAGTATAGATCGAACTCTTGCTCTTTGTTCAGGTGCCTTTCCCAGTGGATTCTTCCACTTTTAAACAATAACAGTCATTTTTAGAAGAATTTTTAGAAGAGTTAAAGAAATTGTTAACATTTCAAATGAATATTGTGCAGTTAAGGAAAATGAAAGCATGTGCTATATGTTGGAGACTTGCCACCAAACTCCTCTCATGTCATCAAATTTTCTTTGATTCTTTAGGATAAAGACCCCTTTAGCAGTCTGATAAATCTTGTGAGTACTTTAGAATTTTTTTTAAGATTTTATTTTTAAGTAATCTCTACACCCAGCGTGGAGCTTGAACTCAAAAGCCCAAGATCAAGAGTCACACACTCTACCGACTGAGCCAGCCATAAAAAAAGTGTGTGGTTTTGTTTTGTTTTGTTTGTTTTTTTAAAGATTTATCCATTTGACACAGAGAGAGAGACAGCTAGAGAGGGAACACAAGCAGGGGGAGTGGAAGAGGGAGAAGCAGGCTCCTGGCCGAGCAGGGAGCCCGATGCAGGCCTCGATCCCAGGACCCTGGGATCATGACCTGAGCCGAAGGCAGACGCTTAATGACTGAGCCACCCACGCGCCCCAAGTGTGTGGTTTTTTTAAAGAATTTATTTATATATTAGAACAAGAGAGAGCACAAGCGGGGGAGGGGCAGAAGGAGAGGGATAAGCATACTCCCTGTTGAGCAGGGAGCCTGACATGGGGCTCAATCCCAGGACCCTGAGTTCATGACCTGAGCCGAAGGCAGACACTTGGCTGAGCTGCCCGGGCATCCTAAAGTGTTTTTAAATACAGAAAATACATAGGATTTCATGTAAAGAACTTATAAAACTCAGCACCCCAAACCCAAATAATCCAGTTAAGAAATGGGCAGAAGATATGAATAGACATTTTTCCAAAGGACATCCAGATGCCTAACAGACACATGAAAAGATGCTCAACATCACTATCAGGGAACTACAAATCAAAACTGCAATGAGATATCACCTCACACACACCAACAGGTGTTGGTGAGGATTGGAGAAAGGGGAACCCCCTTGCACTGTTGGTGGGAATGCAAACTGGTGCAGCTACTGTAGAAAACAGTAAGGAGACTCCTCAAAAAGTTAAAAATAGAACTACCTATGATCCAGCGATTGCACTACTAAGTATTTACCCAAAGGATACAAAAATACAGATTCAAAGGGAGTATATGCATCCCAGCGTTCATAGCAGCATTATCAACAATAGCCGAATTGTGGAAAGAACCTAAATGTCCATCAACTGATGAATGGATAAAGAAGATGTGGCATATGTATGCAATAGAATATCAGCCATAAAAAAGAAGGAAATCTTGCCATTTGCAACGATGTGAGTGGAGCTAGAGAGTATAATGCTAAGTGAAACAAGTCAGAGAAGGACAAATACCATATGAATTCACTCGTGTGTAATTTAAGAAACAAAACAAACAAACATGGGGGGAAACAAAAGAGAGGAAAATCAAGAAACAGACTCTTAATTATAGGGAACAAACTGATGGTCACCAGAGGGCAGGTGGGTGAAGGGATGGGTGAAATAGGTGATGGGGATTAAGGAGGGCACTTGTGACGAGCACTGGGTCTTGTATGGAAGTGCCAAATCACCAAATTCTGCACCTGAAACTAATATTACACTGTATGTTAACTAACTGGAATTTAAATAAAAACTTGGGGGGGGGTAGAAAATACCTAAGATTTCAGATGAAATCTAGTTATGTGAAATAAAGTTATCAAAATACTTAAAAATTGTAATATAATCATGTGTTCATTAATATATTAAATGACAAAAATCTAGTGGCAGGTCTAATATTGTAATTTTGAAATAGTGATTCATGTAAATTATATCTTGAGATATCTGTAATAGCTGTAATGTGATATAAAATATGTGTGATCACAGGTGCTACTAATCCAAGTGATTTTTTGGCCTATGTGCACAATATTGGAAAATGCTAAATTTCAGTGAGAAGTTAGTGAATATCTTCAGTTAGAAGACACCTTGAGAACCTATGGACTTAGGGTAAAAAATACCTCACTTAGGCTCTGTCCAGGTAATCCGTCCAGTACTCCCAACTACCTGATGAGAGTGAGGTCTCACTCAGTTCTTGTTAGTTGGCCCTGATCCCCAGTTGCATGACTTGTACTATGTTTCTTTGACCAGGCTTCCTAGATGCAGTCTTTGGGTTTCTGAGAAGCGTCCACTTGGACTGTCCCTTATTGTGCTGTTCCCACTTTTTGGGAGATCCATCTATGTTTTCTTGAACCTATTAATACCAGATATTAACCTTGACCTCCCTTAAGTCTGAATTTCTGGTGGTCATGATTTAACCACTTAGATATATTCCCTCCCATCTTTTTTTTTTTTTAAGATTTTATTTATATATTTGAGAGAGAGAGAGCATGCACGCATGAGAGGGTGTGGGGAAGGGGGGAGGCGGAGGGGGAGAGGGAGAGACAGAGAATCCCAGATGGACTCCACGCTGAGCACAGAGCCAGACGTGGGGTTTGATTTCACGATCCAGTGTCCCAATTAAAGCTGAAGCAAATCAAAACTCTACAAAACTTAAAATATTGGGAATTAAATTTCCTATTATTTTTCGAATTGTGCTAAAATACAGATAACATTGGCTATCTTAATTTTTTTTTTTAAGATTTTATTTTTAAGTAATCTCTACCTCCAGAGTGGGGCTTGAACTCACAACCCTGAG